>NC_065528.1:25778742-25828476 GCF_006386435.1 Epinephelus moara | reverse complement strand
CAGTAGGCTATATCTTCAGTAGCTAGCTAGCTAACCCTACACTTTTCAGGGTTTGATTTTGGTTTTGGAACAGGGAAGAAACGTAAATCTTTTTCCAACCTCTCCAAATCCACAAAACCAGCCTGAAAATGAAGGAAATCTGAAACGACTGCATTAGAGTCAATGGAGCACAGCTGTGTTGTTGCCGGACCCTGGTCTGAGCCGGCCCGATGCTATGTTATGATTGGCCGGTCTGTGTCTGGGGGCGGGACTTAGCAAAGAGTCAACTGTAAAAATGTGTCGCCTGTACAGAAGTGGCGCAGAAGTTATCGCAAAAGCAGGGACAGGTTTGTGACAAACCAAGTGGCAACTTCTGAAGCTGAAAAATTAAACCAGCGTGCAAGTGCCAAAAACTGCAGTTCCTTTCATAGCCACTTGAGGCTGGCTCCAAAAGTGAGTCAATCCCCGTAGACCACCATGTTTAAATGTCCAACTTTACAGCAGAAGTTAACATATTTTCAGCCTGGTGAAAAAAAAAAAAAAAAAAAGTGCTCTTTAGCTAATTTCAACATTCATGACAACAGTACAGGGTGATTTTTTTTATCACCCATTTACATTTTATCAAGGCCCAAAGGCCCAAAGGCATATTTTAGCGTGGGGCCACTTGATAAACAGGCTGTAGGTGAGGCGTCGCTACAGTCCATGTGTCAGATCCATCCCTCGCTTCTCCATAGCTTCAACTTCTCGTCTAAATATAGTCACTTCTGGCTCCAAAAATCAAGAAGGTGTTGGCCGAAGTGTTGAATTTAAGGCCATAAGCCAAGGGGTGACGTTACAGTGGCTACGTCCATTATTTATGTAGCCTCTGTGAAAAGCACATAGGTTTGGTGGTTCAAACACCAATGGGAAATGTAATGAAGAGCCACTGTGAAACTGAAACACCTGCAGGGGCTTTAGGAACATAGCATGGCACCTTTCTATGCAGTGATACAGTTTGGCGGGTGTTGTTTGGTAGAAAGAAAAAAGTTCCTCCATGAAACTACTTACAGTGATGTTGTTGTCTTTTGTAACCAGGTCATGATTTCTGGAAAGAGACATTGCTGTTGAGTTTTTCAAATGTATTTTTTGGCACTTTGAGCACCACAAGCTGAGTGCCATCTAGTTCCATTATATTGGAGAGAAGGCAGACATCTCTACGGCTGATATCTCCAACACTCTGCAACTCACACCAAAACAATCTAGACTGACATATAGCACTAAAGTAAGAGGAGAAATGTGTACTTTTGATTGTGGGTTGAGCTGTCCCTTTAAGCCTTTGTTACTCTTCTGTCCCAATGCAGACACTTTAAACTCCACTTTCATCATCAGCAGAACTAAACCGCGTCTCCAATAACAAACCTCTGCAGCAATTTAAAATGTGATACTTCAGGTGTTACTTTTGTCAGATTAGTTGGAAAGAAAATGATGCATTTGAGGAGCGGCTTGGGAAAAAGTGACAGTTGTGATGTGTTTTCTGAGACATAAAGAGGGGAGAAAAGTTTTTTATTGTCTCATGAGTGAACTGTGTGTGTCCCATGTCTCCCCAGGATGTCATCATCTCAAACACTTCTGACGATTATCACTCATCATTCTATAAACTGGGGAGATGTTGTAAAAACGCCGAGTCATAACAAAACCGATGTTTGTGTGCAACAGCCCGACGCCGGTTGCTCAAGACCTAATCGGCTATCCACAGTGGATCTGGTGTGAGTAATCGCACTTTGACAATGCAATGCGTCACTTGAATTAGACACTGCAGATGGAAAACATACCTGCTGCCTTCACAAAGCTCTGAAGGGAGGGAGTTAATCAGCTTCAAGAGAACAGCGTCATTCAGGCAAGCTGTTGTGGAAGATTGAGAGATGTTGGACAGAAAAAAGTAATACACATTTGGAGTGTTCCTTGCTGACATTATTGCCAAAACTGCACTCAAACTTTTGTCTGGGAAGTTTGTCAGTCATCCAAGTCATAATATTGTCTACGCAGAATAGCTGAGTCAAAAGGCAACTGAGATGGACTTGATTTAGACTTGATGATACTTGCTGATACAATCCCTGGAGTTTCAGCACGCTTCGTGCCAGAGCGTAGGTGTTTCGGCCGTGACCACCCGGCAGAGCTGCCCCCCGACACATCATCAGTTGTGCACCTAAAAATCATCGGGTGTTTCGGCCTTTATCACAAGACACTCTCCGTTGAGGCAGGCCCACAACAGGCTGATCAGGCCTGGGTGTGTCAAAAGGTTGGCTCCTCCGTGGTTACCGAGGGGCCCAGACAGGATCCTTTCTATTCAGCCATAGCCAATGACTGCACCTCTCAGCTGTAATGGCCAGATCCTGGCCAGATCCTTGACCACTTTCCTCTGGGCCTGCCCATTGGTCCGAGGTTACTTGAGGGGCCTAGTGGTGGATCTAGCGATGAAGCCTTTGCAGCCCACCTTGATTGATTGCACCTCAGCTGTCCAGCCTCTAGTCGTCACTTCAGTTACGAGGCCAGCTGGGCGCAATCTCTTGCATTCAAACGCCTCCTCCATGGCATCCTTGCTTGGGATAGTTAGTTCTATGAGGAAAGCATGCTGACAGGACTTGGAGGTGACTTATGTTGCTGCTGTGTGGCAATTTCTTGTCACAAATAATGCATCTTGCTTTATTTAATCTACAGGTGGAAAGTAGGACCACGCCACAACGTATGTCAGGGATGTGTTGCAGCAACCACAAAACATGGGACATGGACGCGGTGAAAGATGTCTGCTGCAGCAGAGCATATTCATTACAATTAACCAGGTGCTAAGAGTTATCTTGTCAATAGACGCTGAAAGAAAGCAGCTGCACATCCAACCGGCTGCTTTGTAAAAGTTACTGTTGATTGTGAGGAAGTCATGAATATTTAAAGCAATTATAATGAGATGCTTACTTTTGTGAGGCACTTAACCGGCTCTAAGTTATATATGAGCGGTCAAAAGGTTGAAGCCAGTGTGAGGGCTCAAGAGAAAGTCGTAACTCTCGGAGCAAGTTAATTGGTAGCGCCTGTTGTCTCTTGGTACGTTTCCAGCGTTCTTGCTTTCTCACTTCCTTTCTGTCTTCAGCGTCTTCTTTTTTCGTCCTCTTCAGTTTTTTTCCTCCTCTAACTTTTTCCAGTTTTCTGATTTCTCCTCCGCCACGTCTCCCTCACCTATAATCAGGGCTGGTTGTATTGAACCGTGCAGTGCAGGGCAGGCTGGGACACAGTAACAACTTGTGTTGTCATAAAAACAGGAACATTGGCTCTTAATGAGCTTGTGTGGTGACTCTTAAAGCGAGATGAGAAGGCCCCCCCATATATCAAAGTTTAAAATGGTTGTAAACATATACAGGGGTTTTGTTTGCTCTGGGACCAGCGAGAGAGATAACAAGACACGCTGACTTTGTGCTGACTCTGCAGACTCCTTCCAGAAAAAAAAAAATCAAGCCAGTCAATACTTGAGACACTTGGAAGAGATAACACAGATCGATCAAGTGCACACTTTCACTGGCACCATAAAAGAGTGGACATTTCTGAAGGCATGCTTAGACGCCTCTCTGAGCCAAACAAGTCGATATGATCCCTTGAATATGTTTTCTGCCATGTAGGTCAGCATACATTATTCATCGCAAAGAGGGGAAAAGTTGTTGTAGCTGTTTACTAAGGTGCATTCCCATTTCATCATTCATTATTTCGTAATTCAATGTTTTCTTTGTTTATTGTTTTGTAGTGAATTACAATAAAAGTACACTCCCTGCTGAGCTGTCAGGAAATAAAGCCTCTGCTCAACTAGTAAACCAGTTATTTCAATGAAATGCTTCACAGCTTCTTTTGTTCTATATGTCTTTATAATGTTATGTTTCTACAACAAAATATAATTTAGATAAAGTTTAATTACAGGGATGTTTTTAAACTTAGGCATTGTTTTCTTAGTTTATTACTTTGTGTGGAGTTTTATCACTTTGCTTCACTGCTGAACTTTATTATCTGCTAGTTTATCAGTGGTGCTGCAGAACATAGAACATCTCTTAAACCACTGGTTGCTTCTTCAGGGCAACACAACAAGCTGTAAACACAACACTGACATATTGTCACCTTGGAAAGTGAATGTGGCTAACATGTTAGCAAGTCATTCATCAAGTCATTCATTTTCCGTTTATCCTGTTAGGTGTCGTGGGGGGGCTGGAGCCTATCCCAGCTGACACTGGGCGAGAGGGTACACCCTGGACAGGTCGCCAGACTATCACAGGGCTGACACATGAGCCCTTTTTAGATAGGGATTGTGCAAATTTGCAGGAAAGCCCAATCAGTCTTTTTTCAGCATTGGCAGTATAAAAACAAAATCAGGGAGTGCAGCAAAATGCCGCCTACCTACTTTTGTTTATACAGAATGCGCCTTTTTCAGGCAATGGGGGGCGTGAGCAAGGAACAAAACGTGTAGCTCAGCGTGTGACGTAAACAGTGACGTGGGAGGGAAGCCGCGGCTAGTAAGTCCTTTTGCGATTCTCTCATAAGTCGGCCTGTTCTTCACCGTCCCCGTCATCTGACGGTTAATGGCCTCTTCGTTTGTGAGGGCAAGGAGGACACGCAATTCCTTGTCTCCCCAGTGGCTCATCTTTACAGTGTCTGTCAGGTTTGCGTTTCCCTCTTGCTACTAGCTGCTCGCTAATTCCTGCTATCAGCTGTTTCCTGTTTATCCACCGCCAGTGGGTCACTCGTGCGGCGTCATCAACAGCTCCTCCCACAAGTCTTCAACAGCCCCTCTCATTGCGGAAGGGGGCCTCATTCTGTTTAAACCAAAAAGGTTTCACCAGTATGACTACCCTACGAGGCGGATAATTGGGCACCTCGGATCAACTCGCCAATCCGGCTCTGTGTGTCTAAACGCTCGCAGCTTGCTGGCAAAACGGCCCAACATTCGCCGAAAATCTGGCAGTGTAAAAGGGGCTATAGAGACAGACAACCATTCCCGCTCACATTCAGTCACCAGTTAACCTGCATGTCTTTGGGCTGTGGGAGGAAGCTGGAATACCCGGAGAAAACCCAGAGAACATGCAAACGCCGCACAGAAGGGCTCCCCCAGTATTATTATGCCAGTAAATCTGAATAAATTACACTCTTCTCTGATGCTCATGGTTTTAGTAAAATGAAATCAATCGAGCTAACGATGTGTGGCATCTCTAAATTGACAAAAGTTTAAAATAAGTTGCCTTTACAGTGGACAAGGAATGTTAGTAGCAATCTCTAGCACATTGCATGCATTCAGTTTCTGTTGTGCCGTCTCAAATGCGAAATGGACTGCCTTTATATAGTGCCTTTCTAGTCCTAGTGACCACTCAAGCGCCTAACATCACAAGTCAGCATTCACCCATTCACACCACATTCATACACAGGTGGCCAAGGCTACAGTGCAAGGTGCCACCTGCTCATCAGGAGCAATAACCATTCACATGCACAGTATCTTGCCCAAGGACATTTTAGGCTGCAGGGGCCGAGGCGCGAATGAATGAAGTGGAGGGCCGCTCCAACCTCCTGAGCCACAGCTGCCCGCCACCATTTTGTGTGACGACACGACCCTACAACAGCCTAACATCTACACTGAACTGTGTAAAAAACGAGAACAATTGTATCTAAATAAATACCTCAGTGTACCAGAGGCAATGTGACGCAGCAAAGCAACTTCGTGGGTGCTTTTACATTGAATCCTATAGTTAAAAGGATCCAGTTAATATAGTCTACGCTTCCAAACCCTGCAAAATGGACATTCCCCACTTCAAGTCAAAACGCTGAAACAACCAAATAATTTGTACTTCTGATTTACACCATAGATGTTCTACAGCAGATACAGTTTGCCCTCGTTTTCTTAGATACAGATAATTATGTTTGACTGAGTTTTGACAGATAATTGTGACATTTAGGGGGGTCCCAGTTGGTGATTCATTTTTGCTGAACATCTGCAGTGAATGCAGCATCAGAGAACTTCAGCTAGTTAAGAGTTGGAGTAACAGATCTTTTATCACAAGTTGAACAAAATCATAAGTGGGCGATTTATGAAGATAATTAGACAAGTATTGGCTTTTGTGTGTGTGTGTGTGTGTGTGTGTGTGTGTGTGTTGGAGACTTGTAAATGAAAACTTTGTAAAGCTCTACAGTTCGGTGAAGTAAGTGATGTGATTTTGATTTGTTGTCAAGAACCATGAGGCCCAGGGTGAAAATAAGTGGAATTATTTGGTTAATTATTAATATCATTTTAAGTATATTTATGTCTGTCTGTCTGTATCTGCTCCCCAGGGCTGTGAAATAGTTTTAAACTAACCATGTCAAAAAAGGGTAACAGGGTCATTGTTGTGTCTGTTTGCATGCTGGGTCTGTTTGCATGCTGTGTCGTTCTAGGTGTGTGCGTGTGTGTGTGTGTGTGTGTGTGTGTGTGCGCCCATGTTTGTTAATTGTAGATGATCAAATTTCAATGAGCCATTCAACACTTGACAAGATGCCAACCTCGAAAATAGCCCCTCTTTTGTTGAAGAAAACACAAATTTCTGAGTGAAAAGCGACTGCTCCTGCTTCTCTTTAAAACAGTTATAAACTATTCATGTCCACTGGTTTCGTTTGTTTATGTGCTTTAAAGAAATAATGTCAATGCACAGACTCTCCATCCTACATATTTCACCCTCCAGCTCACTCATTGAGCAGCAAGTTAATTCTCACAATGTGTGAAATTACACTGCCTTTCATTCCAATCCAATCCCTCAGTTAGCCTGCAGTGGCTCCACCGGAGTGTTATTAACATGCTGGAAACAGTCGCTGTGAAAAGTGAAACCTTCTCCTGTTCAATATCTAATATGTCTGGTGACTGTCTTTTTCTCTCCTCTGGTGAATACACAAAGATTTACTGTGTATCCAATGGCATCAGTTGGGACCTTAAACATCCACCGCCCTGGGCAAGTTGGGGCAAGATGGCCATGACGTCTAACCCCCCCACCCCAACCATTTTATTACAAACAACAAGAGCTAATAAGAAATTAACACAAATATACATCTAACAAACAAAGATAATAAATAAACACTAAAAGAATATAACATGTGCAAACTTGAAAAAGAAAAGTCTTTACATAGAGCCTACGCATTTGGCCTTACGCATTTATACTTGTCTGTGTCTTGACTGTGTCTCTCTACAATTACACCTCCAAAACGCTAGTCAGTGGTGGGGTTTCTGAAGTGTTGTGGCAACAATTTCAAACACAAGTACACAAATCAGCTCCATTATAACCCGCAAGATTGACAGACAAGACACTTGTATTTTGCCGGACACATTTTCCCCACAAATACAAAATGCTAATATTATTAGCACAAGTCTATGGCATTTTACATTGTATTAATTAGCCAAGTGGCTAGCAGACTTTTCCTCTACTCATATGAAGCCAGGGACAACAGCAACATTTAACAAAGGTAACGGTACAAAATTCGGCCCCATTACAATTCACAAGGTTCACTAACAAAACAGCTGTCTTATATCGAAAACGTTTTCCAAACAAACATAACATGCTAACGATATTAGCACAAGCCTATGGCATTTTACACTGTGTAAATTAGCCTAACGGCAAGCAGAGTTTTCCTCTACTTATATGAACCTGGAAACAACAGCAACATTTAACAAACTCAACGTTTCAAAATTCGGCTCCATTATAACTTACAAGATTGTCAGACAAAACACTAGTATTTTGCTGGACACATTTTCCAAACAAAAGGCCCATTTCCACTGAAGAAGTTCCTGGTACTATTTGGGGGGCAGGAACTACTACAGCAACGTCCTCTCGCTTGGCCCTCTCAACCGCCGTGTCTCCACTGAGAGAGCGGAGTAGGAGGAAGGTTCCTGCTGCTATTGCTATTGCTCTCCTGAATAAGTGACTGACCTGCTCTTCATTTTTTTTGTTGTCTCTGGTTATTTATTGTTGTCTGAGTGATTGTTGTTTAATTGTTTGTTTATTACTGCTGGCTGTACAACAAATTGCCCCACGGGGATAATAAAGACTCCTTGAACCTTGCACCTTGAAAGTTACTGGGCTCCGTATGTGACGTAATCGTTGCACGACCATTTTGACAGGGGCGACGTAGGGGCGTAGGGACGCCGTTAGCCGTTAGCCGTTAGCAGTGTCTGTAATAACTCCGGTTACGGTCTGTGAAAAAAATATTTTTTCCAGCGGATGTCTTAGTTTAGTAGTTTCATGTCGTATCCGACATCGGGAGGCTTTAACAGATGACGTCCTGATGTTAGCTTTGCTGCTGCTGTTAGCTGTCTAGACATCATGATTTCCCAAAACTGAATAAATACCACACATAGCAACACAAAACTGCTTTGCTAGCTCAATCATGTTGTAACTAAGATATCCGCTGGAAAAAAATTTTTTTTTGCACGGACCGTTTATTGAGTTATTACAGACACCGCTAACAGCTAACGGTTAGCCCAGCTAATCTACGATAACCATGTTATTAATTACAAAACGTCACATCCCGCCTTGAGTATATCCAATCAGCACCAAGTAATCCCCAAGCCCCAGCCAGGAGTTTCTCGGGGCCGTTCTGAGTACCTACTCCGAGGCAGGGACTTGTTTAGCCCCTGTAAAAGTTCCGGAACTCTGTCCTTCGGGGGTGGTTCCTGCGGTGGAGACACGCACCAACGGCCCCGGCCCCGTAAAATTACCCCGAAGTTCCTGCGGTGGAAACGGGCCTATTGCATTTTACATTATATGAAATAGCCTAATGGTTAGCAAACTTTTACTCATATGAAACCAGGATAAATCACACATAAGATTTAAAATTCAGGTCTGCAGTCAGTTGCCACCTGTTTAACAAGCGCTGTATTTAACTGCTTCATTTTAGTTTCATCCACAGGTTTGTGACGATTCGCTCACCCCAAAATAGTGCTTTGCGCTTGGCTGCTGACATCAATCTCATTAGCTGCACCTGTGCACTTAGCTTGTAGGTGGTAGCTCAAACTCTAAGTAGCAGTACGCAGCAAAATAACAGCAAATGATTAATGCTTTATTGTCTTCACACTTTGTGTCTTATCTGAACAAAAATAAACAGACGTGCGGTTACATTTCTGGGGAGGTGCACGCCAGGCTATGGCGCAGGGTACACATCTACGTAGAGCCTATGCCATCGATTTAATGCAGAAGTATAAATCCTGCTTGAGAGTTGCATAGTTTTAGTGCACTGTCACCAAAACAGCCACTACGTCCTGCACTGATGTTCTCCTTTCCTTGCTGAGGACACATCAGGTCAAATTAGCGTTAACAAATTATATGTGGTCGAATGTATGTCAGAACACCTTGGCATGTGGTTTGAATGACTGAATGGTTGTCATTTGCACTTGCCGTCTACCTGTGAGCCGATCACCCAAGACGTTTGTTAATACCAGGTATGAATAGGCTCTAATACTGTCCACATTATCCTATCCTATTAATACTCTAGCATGTTCTGACTGTGATGAACACTCACTAATGAACATTGTATTGTTCATTAGTGGACAAGTTAGTCCATTAGTGGACGCCTACGCGTTCGCCTATGTCTCCTATAGGAAGATCCGCCACTGTATTGCTTGTTCTGTATTCAGGTCCTGAAAAAAGAAATCCCTGTTGTCACTATTTTTTGTTCAAAGAAATTGTATTGTAAGACAATTCATCACATTTTGTCCAACCAGTGATTTGCTGTGTCCCTCGGTGCCAAGGCGTGAAAGCTCCTCTTGCTCCACATTTCTTCAATAAATACAGATTTCCAGGAACAAGTGTCCTGATACCATTTTTCTTTTTTCACACTTTCCATGTTTGGTGTTTTTATTTAGTTTATTCTCCTGCCAAGTCATGAAAAGCCAAAAAATGCAGCCACTTTGAGGAGTTAATGCTAAATCTTGTTTAACAAAAGGAGTCAACAGTCAGTCTTATCTAATTTGAACGTGTGGAACTCTCACTTTCTCCTGCACACCCACTCGTCATACCTCTCAGGTCTCATTTAACAAGTTAGAAAGGAAAATTGTTGTGATCCGCAGAGACTATTAGCTTCTCAACGGAGCCTTTGGCAGTGCTGTGGTCCCATCTGCAGTCAAGCGGCTCTATACTTAGAAATACCTGCTTTCCAGAGCAGAATCCTACACAGCAATTAAACATGTACTGTAGTCTCATTTAAACGTAACCGTCAAAGGCAGTTTCTGGAACACCATACCTGCACCTGCTGCGACTGATACTCTTATACAGAACAGTAGTTTTTTAGGGGATTTCACACTAGTGGTCCAAATCATGATCGTTTTGCATCAGTATGTGTTGAACCGAAACCTTCCTCAAACCAAACCAAGGCAACGTTGGTTAATGTTGACAGGATGACACCGTTAGCGACAGACCAAAATAGAGCTGTTTATTATGCACGTGGGAAGACTTTAGAGGTGCTGCACAGCAGAAATGTGGAGCATTAAACAGGAGCTACAGGTAAACTGCTCAGACGTATCTACATTGGTGCTTCCTTAAGCTGTTATTCCAAATATTGTGCGCCCCCCCACCTCAGATGAAATTTCCCTCTGGGCTACATGTGCCAAAATCTCTAATATTTAATTCTGAATAGTGTCGGACATTCAGGTGTCTCTTTGCTGAAGCCACTCACACCATCTTGGCGAGTCATATGTCCACTCACAATTAGTTGCTGTAAAACTAGATTTTTTGGACTTTTTCAGCCTGTCCACGCTATCGATTAGTTCCCACGACCCTAAATCTCTTCCCAAGTTTTGCTGACTCATGAACTTATCATGAACTCTGCATCAGTGGTTCCCAACTGGTGGGTCATGGTCCAAAAATGGGTTGTGGATCCACTCTGAGTGGATAGCAAGTGACTTTCGAATGTGTCAAGTTTGTAAAAAACACTGAATTTCTGGCACAAGCTTTTATTGCGAAGTGCCTTTTCCTGCTTTAAAGTGAGTGACTAACAGACAGCTACTTAACAGAGACAACAAACTAGCTTGACACATGGCCAGTATACTAAACTTTGTGGACCTTGAACTAATGACTAAGGAGCAATCTGGACCCGGTGGCTGGACCAGTTGGGAACCACTGATCTATGCTGTATTTTATGATGTCCAGTGTGTGCTCACTGTCCTTGGTTGTGTGGGGCATCTGCTTATCTAGTGATCTGTGTTGTAATTGTATGTACTGCTTTACCCGATTAAGTTGACGACATATGGAAATTAGCATGTCGCTAAATCTGGTGGAACCATGTTTTCATTTTTTGTGAATGATTAATGTCATTGCACACAGTCTTTTTGAAAACTAAACTAAACTAAACCCTGAGCCTTGCACTTTGACCTGGCGTGATGACAATGTCACGTCAGATCAGAGGGACTAATTTAATTCACACATTTTAAACATCCTTTTTTTCACTGCCTTTCATTTTCTGACAGTCACCTTATCCCATGCTGATCAAAATTTAAAGCAAATGTTCAAATAGCCCATGATTTATGCCAAAATGCCAAATGTTTTACTGAGAATTTGAAGCACAAGGCCATCAACAGAAAAGCAAAAAAATTATAAATCTCACAGTTGACTGTGTCATTCATTATTGTCATCATTATTCAATCTACAGAACTGTGGCCACATCAAAATAGAAATTTCACAAAGAATATAAAGCACAGACCAGCAAGGCTGCAGAACTGAGTCACAAACCTGCATTTCTCAGTGAAATATTTGACTGGTTTTCATATTTTTTGACAAAGATCAGACTCAAAAACATTGAGGGAAAAAAAAACGGATTGGTTCATACTGTCACATACGCTGCATTTTCAGAAAGTACATAGTTTAAATGTGAGTTGTGTGACAACCACTTTAGCGTGACTGTATGAGAGATGGAAAGCTCCACAAAAGTAAAGCCAAACCAGTTTGACTGCCCCCTGGTGGCTGGACTTTTGTATAGGTTAAGCCCCGCCCCTTCAGTCAACATAGGACAAACTAAAAACTCAAAGTACAGGCCAAATAATTCTTTGGTCTCTGCCATTTCACAGAGTTCTAATCACCCCGATGTTTAAGTGTTACTTTTATGAATAACGTTGGTTTTAATTAGTTATTTGATGCTCTAAAATGGGGGTTGACATCATGACTGACAGCTGTGAGTGTCAATCCGTGAGCTTGCAATTCATGGCGTCACTCACGATTGGGTTGTACAGATGTATAGACAGGAACTCCAAACTCAACAACAATCAGACTCTGGCTCCAAATGTTGCCAACAGCATAAGATGGCAGCAGCCACATCTGGGATATTTAGGCATCAGTTTTTCACAGTAGGAGGAAGCTGAGACGTGTCATCTGTCTATATACAGTCTATGTCGATGATGACTTACTAAACACATGATAATGCGGACTGATGTTCTCACCCGCCAAAGCATTGTGGAATAGCAAACCACATGGGCCTGACTGGGGGGGTTCCCTTAAATAATTAAGGGAAGGTCCGAACATTGTAATTTCATGCTAATAAGGAAGGTTCAATGCACTCTTATCTACCCAAAAAGACAGAAACTAAAAGATTGGTGGATCAGGAAACTAGATATTTACCTTGTTGTACATAGACATTTAGAGAGGAGAAGATGACTGTTATAGTTCCTGGGATTCCTCTTTTGTATGCCCCTTACCCTCAAGAAAGTAAAGTATTGCTTGGCACAAAGTCCGGTAGTCTGTTGACGAATATTATAGGTTGCTCATTAAAACAGTGTTTGCTCACAAACATGCTACTCGCTAACGAGTAAGCTACCTGCAAGCTTGGACACATTGACCAAGCCACAGCAGTGAAGAGAAGTTGCGGAGTCATGTTGTGTTTTCAGTTGGTCTTCATCAATCCACTGTACTATGGTGACAATTTCAGTAGCCCAGCTGTCCCTGCTTATCCAGCTGCATGACCAGGACCCCGAATATTTCTGAATGATAAACTCCATGTTGTTTGAGCCAGAGCTGATTGTGGGGCCACTGACCGAGGGGGCGAACACTGAGCCTGCTGAATCTGCCCTTCCCCCCCCTCTTGTTTTTCCCCTCCCTGATTCTCCCCTTTAGTTTGTGGCGATAAGAAGGCAAGGAGTAATTATGGGAGAGATTTTGAATTTTCACATCAACGGCTCTGCTGGGTTGTATAAAAGCTAAACAGCAGCATGTTTTCTGCCTGATTAAAATTCCTTTGGTCCTCACTTTCAAGACTTCTAATGCATCCGTTCCAGAGATTACCGTTTCTTATGCAAAAAGCAGGGCAGCCACCCAGGCACACTGCAATAAAATATGTCATTCTCGTAGTGAATGGCACGTACACTGGCAGGGGAATGGAAAAAAAAAAACTGTTTTTATTATCTGTGCTATGGGAGGAATATGTTTACAGTAGCAAGCAAACAAATTTCAATTGCATTCATTTGTGTTTGAATATTACCTCATCAAGTATTACAAGTAACAATTTTAAGTGGGGAAGAACTTTATTATTCTCACCCAGGGAAATTTCACCAGAAATACTCTCCTGATCTTACTCCCAGGAGGTATATACTGACCAGTGGTGTAAAGACGATTGGACGGGCCCAAGCGCACATTATTGTGTATGTACTGTCTTGATACAAACAGAGACTTAACATTGGTCAACATCAACATGCATATCACTCAGCAATTATCATTATATATCTGACAAGATATGTCAAAGAAAGTAAGAAATTAGTCATTTAATAGTTTCATAGTATATTTATAGATTTTATAGTTTATATAGAAAAAGCATGTAATTTTGTTTTAACTAGCTTCTGAGTATTTGGAAAAATAAAATGAAATCATGACACAGATGTGTTTGCCTTGTTGAGGACATATATAGCAAATGGAACCGTTAAAAATATTCTTTGTTTTATCGTTTATTTTTGAACACACAGGTATATTTCCAATCTGATTCACTTGCAAGGACCCACTCTCTACGGGCCCCTCCACCCCAGGGGCCTCAGTGCAATTGCACTGCCTGCACTGTCTATATTTACACCCCTGATACTGACGCTTCATCATGCCCTTTCAGCATCTGGTACCGATGCACAAGCCACACTTTAGTGTCTGTAAGAGATGCACTTGGCTTTCGACAAACTCCACTGTAAACCCATTCCAGGCAACATTTGATGCTCAGAGCAACTAAAGTATTATTCCCAGTTCAGACCAAAGATTTGCGACGAGACAAGACTAAACCATTTTAGAACGTTGCAGAGAAAAGTTGCAGAGATGTGAAGTGGCTGGTCTGAGTTTGACTCAAGCTGGCTGATGGTGTCACCTGCAACTCAGCTGGTCAAATTGCTGGCGGCTGGTTTTACATCAAGCACCTGCTTCTACAGCCAATTAGTTTGTAGGGAAGTCCACTGGTCAAGTCAAAATGACTACAGACAGCGCGTTTGCCTGCTGCGGCAGGTGCTCTGTTTCCGTTCTCACAGTGTGCCGGTGTTGGATGGTGGGTCGCTGCTGCTGCTCGCTGTATGTGCATATACCACCTCACACACGCACACACACACACACATACACGTCAACGTCGCTAACAGTGGCCCGTCGGTCTAAGTTACCAACAGGGGACTTGTGTTTCCAGTCATTTTGAAAAAACAAAAATAGAATAGAAATCTTTCTTTGAAGGTCTTTTTCCGCATTATTACTTAAAATGTGTTTTTTGAATTAATCGGCGCTGCTTACTTATATTATTGTGGCGTATTTATTATGACTCCAGTACATCTGATGTTCGTTATGTTTCTGTTTTTTGCCATTTCTGAAATTATTTGTCGTTGTAGAAAAAAGTGTCTAAATAAAATTATGATACAACCTGTCACCTTGTTTCTTGTTTCTGATACACGAATTAGCCTCTCTGGATTAGTGTAAAGATAAAAATAAATAAATAAACCATAAAAAACATTATGACTCAAAGTTGCCTAAAATGTCATGAATTTTCACCGATTCAAATAAAATAAGGATAAAAACAACTAAAACTGAAAATTAACACTGTATTTTATTAAGAGGATTGTGTTGTGTGGGTTTAGGGTTTCTGTGCTCTTTCCCCTCATTCACTCTTCTACACACCTGTCCTGTATCAGCTTCATTAGTCCTTCCCAGCCAATCAGCTCCCTGCCTGCTCTCCCTAGTCACCTTATTTCCGTCACCTGAGCTTCTCTGCCTTTATCCCCACCTGCACCTCGTCCTGTCTGATGAGTTTATATTCAAGTCCTGCTTCTCAGTCCAGTTTTTGGTGGATCCTTGGTTTTGTTGCATAAGTTTCAGTTTTGCTTTTTCCTGCTCAAACCTTGAATAGAAGGTGATTTATTAGAGTTCCTGTTGCCTGCAGTCTCCACCTGCTCCACACCGCACAACAGAACAGGTGTGCCAAGCCACCTATTTGACAGCCTCTGAATGAGAGCAGGTTGATCTGTCTGCAGAAATTTGGGGGATAAAATACTGCTGGAATCAGAGTGTATTTGATTTACCTAAGTTGTTGTGGTTCAAGATTACATTTGAAAGTTGGCCCAGCATCCTTCAGGATTTGTCCCAGTTTATTATCCTTCTCTGTGGGTTTGGTTTTCAGTCCAGCAAATAAAAGCATATCCAAGAACACATAAAGAAAAGTACAATCAATCTAAGTTTATTTTAACATACTGTACACGCATGCACACACATGACATTTCTCACACATTCCCTGAAATCTTCCCCTCCCCCACGAGAAGCCTCCTATGGGTCACCAGCCCTCTCAAACCCAAAGCTCCCAGTGCATTAACATTGTTCCAAACCATTAAACGAATTTTCACACAGCACAACACAAAGGCAGAGTACACAATGCAAGACATGATTCAATTACTTGGAGACACTCCGCGCTGGGCAATATTTTCATACCAGGCCGGAGTTTCCCCGCGGGTCGCTGTCTGTCACGAGGGTGGATATTATCACATTAATGCATTTCAGCATTTACCATCAGGGCCTCATTGTGCTCAGCGTGAAGGACAAAAAAAGAGGGAGCACACACGTGCATATCAAGCAGCTGTGATTGACTCTCCAGCTGAAACATAGCGGCTCCTGTGGTCGGGAATAAAAAGAGTAGATGAGTCGATTTAAGTGCCTTAACTCACATTTATTCTCACAGTGCTCGGGGGGGAAAAACTGATCCCAGTCTATGTTTATAATTCATATTTCCACCTACTACTGTTTCTCTCAGAGGCCTACAGTGTAACACCGCCCAAGCACATCCAAATGAATTTCATAAAAGACTAAATGAGTATCTGTTATTAAATTAAATGCTGTACGAGTTGTTCTCCCTATTGTTTGACACCAGTTTGGGAACATTTTTACATCAGATTTTAGTGGTTCTCACACTACAAGCTTCATTATGTTGATTTTCAGAGTACATCACAGTGGGTAATTGTGAGGGTAACTTTTATTTTCTGAAAATGAAGTTGGGGACGGGGCTTGTCGCGCCTTTCCAGCAGTGTGGATGTACAGAGAGGGCTGATGGGAATCCAGTCATGCATATTGTCCCATTGTGACAGCTGCTATCACAGGCAGAGGCAAACAGCAGAAATAGCGATTAAAGCAAAAGGTTTGAGTTGATGATTAATGGCGTGTGCTTTTTGTTCTTTGCATGGAAAGACTTTTTGTATTATAATTCAGGAATAATGGAAAAAAAGAGCAAACTACACAATAAAATTATGGATTTTTTGTGTCCAGTTAAGGGAGACACATGCAACTCATTTGTTTTAACAGCATGTTTTATTGATTGCGCTTGACTGGCTCCTTCTCAAAGCAGAGGAGAGGTGTCACCAAGCTTTAGACAGCAGAGGTATTGGAATTACTGATACATATTATTAATCAAAATTCATTTTCTCTACAACATTCGTTACAGTGTAAGTTCAGATGTCATCAGAGCGAAAAAGCGTAAACTCATTAAGGTTTTTGACACATCACAGATATGTGTGTAATCCATCATAGTCATTTCGAAAAGGTGATTAGTCTCAATATTGTTCACACGCATGGACGTGACACTACCATGAGACAAAAAAATGACTACAAAAGACAGAGAATGTCTACAAAGACACATGAAACAACCACAAAGGGATGAAGCCTCCAGAAAATGACTACATGACACAAATGATTACTAAAAGAGACATTAAACAACTACAGAGAGACATAAAATGACCGCAATGAGATGCAAAACCTCCAAAAAACAATGATAAGAAATCATAGAATGATCACAGAGATGCAATCACCACCACAAAGACACAAAACATGTCCACAAAGAGACATAAAATACCACTAAGAGGTGCAACACAACTAGAAAACAGCTACAATAAGACATAAAATGATCACAAAGTGATACAAAACCACCCAAGGCACACAAAGAATGTCACAAAATAGCTACAGAGAGGTGCAAATCTCAAAATCAACTACACCAAGGCATAAAATTATCACAAACAAATGTAAAACTAATACAAAGAGACAAAATTGCCCACAGGGAGACCAAAAAAACACTTCAAATAGGTGCAAAACCTCCAAAAATAGACTACAAGAAGACAAAATGGTCACATAGAGATGCAAAACCACCACAAAGACAGTAAAAATGATCACAAAAAGACATAAAACGATTACAAAGAGACACAAAATGGAAAGCCTCAAAAAACTGACAAGTCATAAAATGATCACGAAGAGATGAAAAACCACTCTAGAGACAAAAATGTGCTCAAAGAGACATAAAATGACCACAGAGAGGTGCAAAACAACTAAAAAATGTCTACAAGCAAAAAAAAAATAGTCACAATGTGTTGTAAAGCCACCACAAAGACAGAAAAAATGTCCACAAACAACCACAAAGAGACACAACATGACCACAATAAGATGCAAAACCTCCAAAAAAAACAACAACACAAAGACAAAATGGTCACAAAGACATGCAAAATCATTACAAAGAAAAAAAAATTGTGGAAAAGACATAAAAACAATACAAAGAAGTGCAAAATCCCTGAAAAAACAACTACAAGAAGACATAAAATGACCACAAAGACATGCAATTTCCAATAAACCACTACAATTAGAGATAAAATGACCACAAAGAGATGCAAAACCACCTCAAAGACACAAAAGAAATGTCCACAAAGAGACAAAGAGGCACTGCTGGACATGCTTTGTCATATTTTCTTCTTCATTTTTTATTCCTCTGTGTATAGTTGTGTGTGTTGTACATGTGTATGTTGTGCTGTGTTGTGTGTGAGGATGGTGTGAATAGTCCAATCCTCATAGGACAGGTCATTGTGGTTTGGTAGTCAGGCTTCTGCTCCTCACAGCTGATCTCATCTAATTAGTGGTAGCAGCTGACTGATTGATCACACCTGGTAGGAATCTGTCTGTGTCTGTATCTGTTCTGTGAAGCACTCATGTCAGCAGCTCTGATGATAGTCAAGGACTCAAGCCTTTGCTGCTGCTTTCATTCATGCTTTATTATGTTGTGCACTTTGAGCACCCTTCTTTTGTGTCATAAATACACTGACTTTACATTGATCTCAGCCTGTGAACCTTTTTTGTTGCTGTCCAACTCAGCTGCACTGGTGTGCAGGTATCTCCTCTGCCATTCTTTCTTGGTTGTCCATTGTACTGATGCACCCAAGATAAACGTTTCTGTTGCCCTAGATAGGCGCAGTTTCACAGCAGCACTAACCCTTCACAAAGAGACATAAAAACACTACAAAGAGGTGCAAAACCACCGGAAACAACTACAAGAGGACATAAAATGATCACAAAGAGATGCAAAACCACAAAAAAGAGACAAAAATGTCCATAAAGAGACACAAAATGACCACATTGAGATACAAAACCTCCAAAACATGCCTACGAGAAGACATAAAATGATCACAGAGATGCAAAACCACCACAGAGACAAATGTGTCCACAAAGACACATAAAGACCACAAAGAGATGCAAAACAAATAGACAAAAATGTCAACAAAAAGACATAAAACGACTACAGAGGTGCAAAAATCTCCCAAAAATCACGACAAGAAGACATAAAGTGATCACAAAGAGATGCAAAACCACCTCACAGACAAAAAATGTCCACAAAGAGACGTAAAACGACCACAAAGAGACACAAAATGTCTACAAAGAGATACAAAATAAACAGACAAAAATGTCCACAAAGAGACATAAAATGGCCAAAATGAGGTGCCAAACCTTTAAAAAAAAGCAACTACAAGAAGACATAAAACGACTACGGAGGTGCAAAATAAACAGACAAAAATGTCCACAAAGACATAAAACACTGCAAAGAGGTGCAAAAAAAAATAACAAGAAGACATAAATGGATCATTTTTTGTTGTCCTGAGTAGCCGCAGTTTCACAGCAGCCCTAAAACTTCACAAAGAGACATAAAAATGTTACAAAAACCACCACAAAACAAGTACAAGAAGACATAAAATGGTCACATGGAGATGCAAAACCACCTTAAAGACAAAGACTGTCCTCAAAGTGAAACAAAATGACTACAAGGGGGTGCAAACCCACCAAAAAATGTCTACAAGCAGACAAAATGGTCATAAAGTGATGTAAAACCACCACAAAGACAGAAAATGTCCATTGATAGAAAAAATGACTACAAAGAGGTGCAAAACCTTCAAACAACTACATGAAGACAGAAAATTATCACAAAGAAATACAAAGAGACACAAAACATGTCCACAAAGAGGTGCAAAAACTCAAAATAAATGCAGAAAAGAAGAAAAAAATGATCAAAAAGAGAGTCAAAACCACCACCAAGAGACTCAAATATCTAGACCACAAACAAAAGAGCTACATCTGGGTGCTGTGTGCTTTTAGTCTGGATGTCTTTCTCCATTATGAACATACTTGCCAATTTTGAAACATAAAGTAGTTAGTATTTTGAAACCAAAGCAGGATCTGGAGGTCCTCCCCCAAAAGAATCTGAGTTTCTGACTCATTGTTTCCTGCATTCTGGTGACTAAAGAATGAAAATAACAAAATATTAACTCCACTGGAACAGCTTCTTTCTGTCAAATACTAATTTTGGTTTAGTTTTGGTCCACGCTCCTGGTACTCTGGGTCCTTGGCGTTGGCCAAGCCTACAGCCGGCTGACCTCCCTGGCCCACACACCCCTGGGTCCTGGATGCCTAAACGAGGCAGAATGAGAGGCTCACGGTCTCTGGAAGACAGCTGGGTACCCCGCTGCAGTAAAGGAGGACAAGCAGGGTCCCCCCAACTCCCAAGGCACCCCTCAAAACCCAAGCTAGAGGGATCCTGTGACTCTCTAATACAGTCAGCACGGAGAGGAGGGTGTCCCCCGGGAACCGACCTCTCCAGTTAGAGAAGGAGGGAGAGAAGGGGAAGCACCAACAGGGAGGCATCAGTAGACTTTAAGACTGCAGGGTTTACTCATGCTGTGCAGTGCCAGGAACCGGGGTTGTGATAACCATGAGGAGAAAAAGGCGTTAACATTTGTCAAATCGGGAGACATATGGGAGAAATGAAAGGGTTTGCAGGTTTGTCTGTAGGAGGGCTGGGGTGTGTGCACACTTAGACACAATCTGTCCATGCTCATAGTATTTTGTTCCATAACTCTGCTGTCTTTGTTTTTAATTTCACCCAAACTGTCCAGTTCCAGATGATTTATCTGTCCTGTCAACTAGAATTGAACCAACAGTAACCCTCTGCTTGGGTCTGTGTGTTCGCTGACTTTAGTCCACTCGGCCCATTGCTGCTGTGCCGAGAATTTAGGCATCTCAGTAACTGATATTTATAAGACTGGTGTCCTTAAGGAAGAACTGAGAGGCAATAAAAGAATGTTTATCACTGACGAGCTGTGGATCCAGTGCAGTTCTCTACAGTACAGCATTAATGTGTTGCTTATCGACTGTTTATCGATCGCTGGCGGCTGTGAACATGTGTGTATGAAGGTGTGAGCGAGGCAGGCAGACAGGGAGTAAAACTGTGTTCATGTATTTATTGTTCTAATAAATTGAGTCGGACTGAAAGGGCATCCCATTACGCTGTAGATGTTCCTGTTTATGTTCTTTATACATCGATACATACCAGCACAATCCTGTAGCGCTTCATTTATAAGACTAATGTCACAGTGAGCTGTACATGCAGAGAATGTAAAGACCCTCGTGTACACATATCCATACTTGACCGCCCTGCGCAGAGGATCGATATTGAATTGTAGCACCCGCGTATTAAAACCTGATGATGTTTTGGATCACTTCTCTTGATCACTTGGCAAATTATGAAGGCACAAGAATCGGAAGCAGCTCACATTGATCTGTGAAGTCTTGCCCGGGGGTTACTTGTAACCTCTCTACCAAGAGCGCCTGGGTCGGCTCGATAGGGCTTGAAGGCTCGGCAATCAAATTATACAGACGCTGCCTCAGTGGAACCGGAGCTGGAGCACAGTGCACATGTGCTATGTCGCATAGGTGTAGATACAGTCAGTCTCCAGTCATAGTTAGGGGCATGACCGTTTCCTCCAGCCTGTGAATGCTCATACTCACATCGGACACTGTTAAATTTATTATACGTATGATACCATAACACAGCCATTAATGTTGTGATGCAATAGACAAACATGTTACAGTGAATTCCATATTCTCATAAAATGTTTGTACGTTTTCCTACGATAAGTAATTCACCCAAATTCGTACATATCCCACGTAATCATGAGCCAGCAATGTGTGTATAACCCACGTATTTCGAAGGCTGCAATCATGTGACCAATGCGCTGATGGCCGTAAACAAGGAAGCAGTCATGAGTGGTAGGTAGGAGGTAGGTTGCGGTGGTGGAGAGGCCACAAAACCACAGATTTTCTTATGAGACTTTTCCATGGAGACTGGTGTTCGGAACCATGTGAACTTTGGACGAACTCTGAGCCATTTTAAGGTCCGTCCTCACCATGTTTCTCTTCCTAAACCTAGCCTCTGTAACTTTACTAGACTAAACCTGACGTCCCTAACTTTATGTCAAGGCCGTAACTTCATTCGTGGGGCGCTTACTCGTTGGATATAATACGAACCGTTCTATGAGGTTACATTGTGTTATTCAAGGCCACTAGCCGATGTTCCGACGATGTGCTATAATGTGATCGCGCAGGGATTTGCAACCTCAAGAACTAAAGGTCCTTGGAGGCTCACAACTTTATGTTTTAACCAGTGGCTAAACAACCCAACACTGTTTGGATAAAGCGTTAGATCCTTTCAGAAACAGCCCAGATATCGCCATAGCCGAACCCACTTAAATAAACAACCATTTTAGTTCGTATAGACCCAGCATACTTTCACATCTAACTGGGTGAAGGGTTTATTTCAACCAAACCAAAGTTGGTGACTGTTCAAACATTGGAAAGACAAACCAAGATGGTTTTATTTTGTGTCTATGGACTTTGAATCATGTGTGTTTAGGGTGATAAAATGACTGTTTCTTTAAACAGAGTCTGGTGGGTTTGATGATTGCAATTTCGGGGCTGTTTCTGGGTGAACCAAAAGGATCTTAATCTTTAATACAAAGGTCTACCTCAAGGCATCCTTTCCATAATCTCGTCAGACACTTAAAACAACAATCTGAGCCTGTCAGTGGCAAGATCAAGAACTTGTTGCTGACCGTGTCCATCCCTTTATGATCCCATCTTCTGATGGTTACTTCCAGCAGGATAACGCACCATGTCACAAAGCTCAAATCATCTCAAACTGGTTTCTTGAACATGACAATGAGTTCACTGTACTCCAATGGCCTCCACAGTCACCAGATCTCAGTCCAATAGAGCACCTTTGGGATGTGGTGGAACGGGAGATTCTCATCATGCAGCAACTGTGTGATGTCATCATGTCAATATGGACCAAAATCTCTGAGGAATGTTTCCAGCACCTTGTTGAATCTGTGACACCAAGAATGAAGGCAGTTCTGAAGGCAAAAGGGGTCCCACCTGGTACAACAACAAGATATTACATTGGTGTCTAGGAAGAAGAAGACAATTCAGGATCTGTTTTAAATCCTTTCAAATCCTGCAATTCTCTCCATCTGCTGAATGACTAACCAAGGTTGACTCATGTTTTCGCCCGTACGCTATCACTGTACCTTTGCTTTTTTTGTTTTGTTCTTCCGCCAAGTCTTTCATCATATTTTTTTTATCCTGGTCCAGCATCAGTCATAACCAGAAACAATATGTGAAAATTAAAGTTCTCCAAAGAAAATCTCCTCCTGCTTCCTTTCAACTGACAAACGTTCTACTCACTGTAAAGCTTCACCTGGGAAAATGAAAAGGGCATTAGAAATAATTATATAGAAATAACCAATCTTCTCGTCGATGGTCTTCTGTGCTAATGTGGCTATAGAGGCATCAGCATTCAACTGAGACTGTTTCATAACCTGTTAAAAACCCCTCGTAGCTGCTTTTAAGAGAGGAAGAAACCCACAGAACAGAATCCTCATGATGTTTCGAACACAGGTTAATCTGTGCTTACACAAGAAAACAGCATTTAATCTTCACTAAGGGACAAATTTAGCGGCTATTACATTGGGAATGAATCGACCTTGTGGGCTAATAAAAGTCTGTTTGAGCTTTTAAATCAAAATGACCTTCATTTCATTATATTGCCAACAGTTATGTACCATAAAATGTGACCATATCCTATAAAATCCCGGGAAGAGTTAGTGTGTCGGGAGCCAGCGTCCTATACACAGTAAATGGTGGAAGAATCTCTATCTTTACAACACCTACAGGATATTTCCAGCGCTCTTGTGCCCGACGCCTGGAGAGATGGTGGACAAGATATTCCTGTCCATGTGTGTTAAAACCCCAACCCTGGAGTCCTTGCTGTTTTTCCAAAGTGTCGAGTTTGATACAGGCAATAATGATGCGAGCACGGTGACATTTCAAACTGCGCTTTTGGAGTTAAATTTAGAAATGCATTCATTCTGAAGCCAATCTCAAAACCCATCAGCTAATCATGCATGATTAGTCTCAGGGGGGAATGGGCACTGCAATGGGACTGCAGTGCAATGATTAAGAGTAATCACTTTCTACACCCACACATAAAAGTAAAAATCCAAATGAAAGGTAGAATCACACATATGAGTAAATACGTGGTGTATCTGCTGGAGATATCCCCGTGGGTTTGTTTTACAGAGAATCTCTGAAAGCAACATTAGGAGATGAGAAGTCTCTGATACAAGACATTTTAACGTCACAGACCATGAAGTCTGTACGCTGTGTTTTATGGCTATTGAGGTAGTTATACCACTAAGGAAAGGAGGGGATGGGGATGAACAGACTAGCAAAGAAAAGCTTATTGGATACATCATTTAAAAACTAAACATCCTAAGGGTTTGAATGAGGAGTAAGCACTGTCTTGTTTTATTTGTAATGTGTTTGTGCAGAGAAGTATGGAAGCCCATTTCCGCCACTTGATGGAAAAAAATAAGATCTAAGAACTCAAAATAATGAGATACTAAGTCAAAATAATGTCATAAGTCATAAGTTTGACTTAGTATCTCATTATTTTGACTTAGTATCTCATTATTTTGACTTAGTAAGTCATTATTTTGACTTAATATCTCACAATTTTGACTTAGTATCTCATTATTTTGACGTAGTATCTCATTACTTTGACTTAGTAAGTCATTATTTTGACTTAATATCTCACAATTTTGACTTAGTATCTCATTATTTTGACTTAGTATCTCATTATTTTGAGTTATTAGATCTTATTTTTTTCCATCAAGTGGCGGAAATGGGCTTCCATAGAGAAGCATTTCAACAATGTGATTTTTTTAATATTGTGGAAATAAATTTATTTATTATATTGTGATTTCCAATACTGATATAATGATTAGAAAAATACAAAGGACTCAAAGGACCTTGTTGTTGCTAGAAGAATTAAATATTGGAAATCGAGTGGTAATAACAGATTCTAGATAAAAAAAAAAACAAAGGTAGAGTTCAAGCAGGTGTTTAAATTAAGTTACAGATGGGGAATCATCCCTAAAGGAAGACAGGGCAAGGACAGTATTACCTCTTTTCTTGGCTTCACTTTAACCCCTGGTAGCAGCATTCTGCACTAGCTATGACTGATTTATACTTGTGCGTCAGTTATTTGCAGAACCTACGCTGTAGCCTACGCTGCTGTGAGCATTTATACTTGTGTGGTGGTGTGTCTGTGTCACTCTGCAGTTACACCTCCTAAACACTAGTCAGTGGTGGGGTTTCTGTGAAGTGCTGTAAAGTTTAGTTGATTCAAAACACACATTAAACACACATTAAACATGGCTTAATAGAGACAAGTGCACCAATCTGCTTCACTATAACTCACAGACAAAGCACTTGTCTTTATCTGGATACATTTTCCCCACAAATACAACATGCTAATGTTTTTAGTACAAGCCTATGGCATTTTACATTGTATAAATTAGCCTAGGGGCTAGTAGACTTTTCCTCTACTCATATGAAGCCAGGGACAAAAGCAATATTCAAGAAAGGTAATGTTACAAATTCAGGGGGAATGCTTTCAGCTTACAAAAATAGACAGGGGGTGTGCGCTGCTGTGATGTATAGTTACATTTCTAGGGAGGTGCACGTCAGCATACGCCGTAGCTACTGCATCAGTTCAATGCAGAAGTATTAATGCTGCTTATGTACATTTTACAGACATCTCGTACCAACATCATTTTGATGTAGAATAAAGACATTTAGTGTTAATATCAATGCAACATGAAATTCTAATGTTGTTAGACACTAAATATTGTCAATCTGATTTTCATTCCAACCAAAATTTTACTTCAGTCAGGAACACTTTTGTCAAAGAAAACTTTTTGCCATTTGCAGTATTATATTTGGTGGTATGGCTCTGTTCTGGGGACTCTCTGCTTTTCCTCAGGACTTCCACACGCCTACGTGGAAAGCCTAAGGCAGAGAGACCACACCTCTCTGCCCTTCCATGCACCTACATGGAAAGCCTAAGGCAGGGAGAGCAGCAGCAAAGACATGGAAAGCCTAAGGCAGGGAGAGCAGCAGCAAAGACCCCTCGGGAACAGAACAGAGCAGCATCAGTGACAAACAGAAATGACACTGCTAAGTCAGACACAGCATGAAAAGGAGGAGCTGGGGTGGAGGCAGGTTGCAAAGCAGCTTGCAGAGGAAGNTGACATTGTGTCCTGTCTGAACTAACGCTGTGCTCAATATCTGGTACACCACTCTTACTAGGTACATGTTTGAACAGTGCATGATCTATTACAAGTCTGTGTTTTAAAGTAGACTGTCAACTATGCGAGGACTACCTTTTCCCCAAAGTTTGCAGAGGAATACAAGTTTGTCCAAAGTTTATGCAGTTTAGTCCATTTTCCATGTTCACTCTCTGTTAATGTTACTTCACATCACTATAAATTTTATCTTTGAACTGTCCTATTTGTTTCATTCAGACTGTGTCAATGGGTTTAGTGCCTTTTTATATATAATTGATGTCACTTTATGTGGGCATCCATATCCTCTCCTCTGACAACATCAAAGAAGGGATTCACTGCACACAAACAAATTATGTTTGTGTTGACAGAGCTGTGCTCCATGGGAAATATGTGAGCCGGTATGTTGTTTCAGTTGTCAGCCACCAGCCTCACTATACGTAATTTAATTGACTTATTACAACAGACACAGTCACACAGGATGCTGTGGACCCTCATGAGTGTTAAACACCTTAGCTTTTCTTTCAAGCAGCTGTTTCAAATTACTTGGATCTCTCTAGTGTTCATTAATGGAAAACGGCGGTAAAATATTCATGAACTTAATAAAGCTAGCTCATAATAAGGCATAATTAAATTTGCTAGCTCGTTTGTGTAAACCTGAGCCAATACAAACTATAAAGATATATTTGGGACTTACGACTGATGCTTGGATTATTTACAAGGAAGAGTTGAGTCAGAAAAGACACCCGAGCCTGAAGTGACAGAGACCAGGAAATGTATTTAACAGGCATAACAGGGAGCTTCCTGATGGAGGTTTGACGCTGGTCTCCTGGATCCAAACTAATGATACAATGACAAATGATGGCCTTTACACTGGTGGTGGGATGTAAGAGGGTAAAAAAAAAAAACACACAAAAAAAGTTATAACAGAAAAGACATAACAGGCCTCTTGAGACCCGAACTTTTATTCAGACAGACAAACATAAGACAAACATAATAGTCCAAGTGTTAATTCATGTATAAGAGTCCGTGTCAGTGGGGGTCCTGGACCTTGTTGATGAGGTCCACTGCAGTCAGGAAGAAATTCTTTTCGTGGTGTGAGGTTTTGGTCCTGATGGACTGCAGCCATCAGGGGAGTGTATGATACACTGCCATGTGGCGTCGGTTTCTGACGCGGCCAGCAACCTTTTGTGGTAGTATCATACGTAGTAGCAGCACCTGTTGCAGCAGTATGATATGCGGACTGATGGCGTCAGTACATAATACAGCTGGATGGCAACTGTCACGTTGGTATGATAGACTGCCGGATGGCGTCAGGTTCAAAAGCTGCTGGTAAGAATGTGATACAAGGAGCTGGTGGGCAGGAGAGGTGGTGGATGGGTCCAACACAGCCCGGACTTTCACCTGGGAGCCCGGTGTTCACTTCCCGTATGAATGAATAGCCATTATGTTCTTTTCTAAATCTAACCAATTGCTTTTGTTGCCTAAACCTAATCATGTGCTTTTGTTGCCATGCTGGCGTTGGCTGCAGGAGGATACCTAGCATGAAAGGCCACTGACAAAGCAGCGATATGTGACCACTTGCAGTATGCTACTCATACTAGCACACTATGTTGTAATTACAATAACTCAGATGACTTTATGGGATGCGAACAGCAGCCACTCTGTTAAGGTAGTTTCCCGGCGCATCAAAAAAATGCCACCGCCCAGTGCATCTCATACCACCGCCTCAGTATCTAACTTCAAGTGGCAGTGACCAAGCATGGTATCTGCATCTTGGGAATTAGGCCTATCAAACTACAGACATGATAACCATAAAGTTGGATCAGGTTTTGGACCTTGTCCACTTGTGTCAGGATCGGCTGCATACTGACTTGGCACTTAATTGCTGGTCTGTCATTAGTAACTTGGTTTATTGTTTAATGTTTTTTTTTTAGTTCTACTGTACTTTCTATTATTATTGTTTTATTGATGTATATGGCCTTGTTGTCCTGTTGTTTGTTGCTGTCCTGTTTTTTTTAATGTGTTTGGCATTAATTGCTGCAGGGACGAAAGATAGAAATTAGCCACTGGCTACAATCTTGCATATTTACACTTGTGTGTTCATCAATATGTACTGTCCCTGTTTTAAAAAATAAAGTCAAAGTCAAAGTCAAAGTCAGAGATGGCCACCATCATGTTTTTACAAAGATTAGTGTATTATGCTTTTGCTGCCACTAGATGGCACAAAAAAAGTGTCCACAGACGAGGACAACAGGTCTTGGTCAAGAAGAATAAAATATAAAGTGCAGTAAACCCAAAATGTAACGTCCTGATATACCACTCAAAGTGCTTCTACACTACATGTCACATTCACCCATTCACACACGCTTACACACAGTGGTGGCCAAGGCTACCATACATGGTGTCACCTACTACTCAGTAATTGTTCACAAGCACTCAGTATCTTGCCCAAGGATACTTTGACTGGAGAAACTGGCGATCAAACTGCCAATCTTCCGATTAGTGGACGACCAGCTCTACCTTCTGAGCCACAGCTGACCCCTAAGTGTCTTCCTGCTCAAAGTTGTTTAGGATACAGTGTTATAAATCTGTCTTTGTCTGTCTTATAAATATCAAACTGTTTATAAAATCATAGTTGTAAACAGGACCATTTGTTTACGTACCACAAATATGACAATGGATTTATGAAGGAAGCTGTCTTGAGCAGATAAAGATGACAAACAACATAATCTAAAATAACAAAGACAATGGAATGAAGCAGAGATGAAGAAACATGTTACCACTTGCATTTGACAAATGATTGCAATGCAAGAGAAATGTCAGAAATGATGACAAACAAAGCACAAGGCGCATCAGACGGAAATTATGGTAAGGGAAAAGAGAGGAAAACAGTGCTGTAATGGAATTGTCAGGGGCTCACATCATTGATTTAATGCATGCAGTTTCATTTACCTCATTCAAAGGTAAGAGGCGATGAACAGAAGGCCAAGTCATGACTAAATATTGAGAGGTTAGCAGGTTGATGGGTATGAAGATGTATTGGCCCACTGGATAGAGGTGAAAGGATGCAGTCGCCTCCTAGGAGATCATGTATGTGTTCTACCTGTCATACAACAACATTTACCGGGTTCCTCGTTCCGCTGTCCTCCCATATCTGTTCTTTCCATCTCTTTATTTCACAGTATATTTCAAAGGATGCAAAAACATTTGGCGCTACGCTGGATTGGGTTTATTTTGTAGCCCATCTGTTCCTCCTTTGAGTTGGAATATTTTTTTGTCTTTGATTGAATATGCTGTTTTATCCCCACTCTCTTACATTTTAATTATCCCCACACTCTACTTTTTCGGAAGCACTATACCGGAAAATGTCCCGTAAAGCTGCAGTCATTGGAGCTTTGAATGTTCTTTAGTACTGTATAGGCTGCTGAAACCACAGCAGCCCAGAGGGAACAGGCACTGAGGGACATTTATTAGGTGAACAGGCCATAAAACTGATTTTACACACAAACTGTTTTGTCTCTATTGGAGTGAACCCCTGATATATGCAGCCAACACTGGATTCTGCAGACTTCATTAAAAAATACCTGTTAGAGGTGTGTCGAGAAGTCATCGTCTGTATCTGTATCTATATCTGTTCAACCAACAAAATGATCTGTCTCTGTATTTCTGTGTGGATAGAAGACGTGAGGTGGCTGTGGTTGATACAGAAGTCATGTTAAATCATAAAAATACTGTATTTTCTTAGTTAAAATTCATTGGCAATGAAATTGTTGTGGCCTCAAAGCATCAAACTACACTGCTCAAAAAAAGGGAACCCTTAAATCACACACCAGATCTTGATGAATGAATTATTCATTAGTTGAAAATCTTCACTGATGTACACTGTATAATTTGTTGAACAAACTGACATAACAACAGTCAGTTGAAAATCATCAACCCACTGAGGGCTGGATTCAAAATCACACCGAAAATCAAAGTAAAAAATCGAAATCACAGGCTGATCCAGCTCATAATGTGACTCAGTGTGTTTGGCCCCCACGTGCCTGTATGCACTCCTGACAATGTCCAGGCATGCTCCTGATGAGTTGGCAGATGGTGTCCTGGGGGATCTCCTCCCAGACCTGGATCAGGGCATCAGTGAGCTCCTGGACAGTCTGTGGCGGTACTTGGTGGCATTGGATGCACCGATACTTAACGTCGCATAGGTGCTCAACTGGATTTAGGTCAGGGGAATGAGAGCGCATAGGTGCTCAACTGGATTTAGGTCAGGGGAATGAGAGGACCAATGACTGGCATCAGTGCCTTCGTCATCCATGAACTGCCTACATACTCTGGCCACATGAGGCTGGGCATTGTCCTGCACCAGGAGGAACCCAGGGCCCGCTGCACCAGGAGGGATCCAGGGCCCACTGCACCAGGAGGAACCCAGGGCCCACTGCAGCAGGAGGAACCCAGGGCCCACGCTGCACCAGGAAGAACCCAGGGCCCACTGCACCAGCATAAGGTCTAACAGTCACTCTGAGGATTTCATCCTGGTACCTAACAGCAGTCAAGGTACTGTTGGCTCTGACATGGAGGTCTGTGTGACCCTCCAAGGATATGCCGCCCCAGACCATCACTGACCCACTGCCAAACCGGTCATGCTGGATGATGTTACAGGCAGCATAACGTTCACCACGGCATCTCCAGACTCTTTCACGCCTGTCACATGTGCTCAGTGTGAACCTGCTCTAATCTGTGAAGACAACGGGGCGCCAATAACAGACCTGCCATTTCTGGTTCTGGTGTTCCCTGGAGAATGCCACGGTGCAGGGCTGTGAGCACAGGTCCCCCTAGAGGACATCAGGCCCTCGTTCTACCCTCATGGAGTCTGTTTCTGACAGTGTAGTCAGAAACATGCACACCAGTAGCCTGCTGGAGGACATTTTGTCAGGCTCTGGCAGTGCTCCTCCTGTTCCTCCTCACACAAAGGAGCAGATACCAGTCCTGCTGCTGGGTTAATGCCCTTCTTTGGTCCTGTCCAGCTCTCCTCGAGTAATGGCCGGTCTCCTGGTATCTCCTTTCAACCCCATGTATGCATGTGCCATCCTGGAGGAGCTGGACTACCTGTGCAACCTGACTGGGCTGCAGGTACTGCCTCATGCTACCAGTAGTGACAAGGACACTAGCAGAAGACAAAACTAGAGAAGAATCAGTCAGGAAGGATACGGAGAGAGCAACTGTCTGTGGACACCACATGAAAAACCAATACCTTTTTGGGGGTTGTCTTTCTTTTGCCTCTCCATTGCATCTGTTGTCACTTTCATTTGCACCAAAGCAGCTGAAACTGATTCAGCTTCCTAAATGGACAGGCTGATATCCCTGAAGTTTAACTGACTTGGTGTTGTACTGAGACCATTAAGAGTCCCCTTCATTTTTTGAGCAGTGTAATTTAATAATGGCAGATAATTGAAAACTACAGGTTTTAAGCCAAAGGTCTTCAACGTTTTTCAGGCTAAGGACCCCTTGGAGAGACGGAACAGGGACCCCCTACTACATATCATGCACCAGTATGGTTATGTAATGTGAGCCACAGTAGCTGCAACCATATTCCTTCTTCAGCCCCCCCATGAGTGAATTTCCAGTGGCTGGTACTTAGGGTAGAGCACCATGTGTCCCTGAGATCAATGGTTTCTGAGTGGAACAGTTAAGAGCAATGACAAACTGAGTAGCTGCTTTTTTTCCTCCTGCTTGCCAGTCTCATTTCCACTCCCTGCCAATACCGAAGTATTTCTCTGCAATGCCCTGGGCTCTGTTTTGTTTTCTTTTAAAACTGTGTGTATGTGCGAGCGAAGAGGTTCAAAGGGCTTTTGAGGATGCAATCCAATTCTCTGAGCATGCATCCATAGTTTTCTGTCTGCTCCTCTATTGTGCAAAGAAGCTGAGAGGTTTCAGTCTGAAAGCATGGTCGTATTCTTGTTTTCCTGTTATTACAGGACACAAGGTTAAGTCGGTTTTTTTTTTGTCAGCGGCTGACATTCCATTATTTTTGTAGAAACATATTCTGCCGGGACTACAGTAAAATACTGTTACTGATCTGATCACTGCCTCTTTTAATGTCCTCCCTTTATGTTGAAATGTTTTGTGGGTCAGTCCTTGTGGAAAACAGATGCTCATTCTCTGCATGTCAGGCTCGCAGCGGTGCATTAATCCCTACGTTTGTCTTGGACAGTATCACCGTGGAGACTGTGCTCACAAGAAGAACGACAGCATCAGTCATTTCGGCAAGCGCCCTAAATAGAGACATGTTTACGTTCGTGTGACAAAGCCCTCAAACAGCTGTAGTAATTATGACGGGAGTAGAGAGGTAGTGTTGTCATGGAGTGACAATGTTCGCAGAAGGAGGTCAGGGTGGACAGATGGGTCAGTTCCTCACCTTAACCACGTTTATCATTGTTACCATGATGACGATGTTCCCCTAGCCTTAACCAAGTGGTCATTCAACCCGAATCAAAATGTTTCCCTGAATCTCACTTATTTTAACCGAGACAATGATCTCTCCTGAAACCAACCAAGTTATTATGCCCAAACCGGGGCAGCTGTGGCTCAGAGGTAGAGCAGGTCGTCCACTAATCGGAAGATCGGCAAATTGATCCCTGGCTCCTCCAGTCCTCATGTCGAAGTATCCTTTGGGCAAGATACTGGACCCCCAATGGCTGTCCATACAATGGGTGTCCCATGTGGCTGTGTCCTTGCCACATGGCCGTGGGTTTGATTCCAGCCTGTCAGGGAGGACCCAAATGCAGAGTAAACTGAAACCAACTGGGATAATACAATGAACTGAGGTAAAAAAAAAAAATCCAAACAGAACACAAGAAACCAGGCAGGAAATGGAGCAGGGAACAACACCAAGAACACTAGGATGAGCACAGGAATGAGTGCAGGATGAACTGACAAGGAACAAAGGGAAACACACAGAAAACGAATTACAAGAACGAGACACAGCTGGAGTAGGAGGACACGGGCAAAAGGAGGGAAATGGGGACTGGCTAACAACAAGGGTGTGGAGGGGAACACTAGGGTGGAGCCAACAAGACTAATACAGAACAGGTGTGAAGGGAAGACTCTTGGAACAGGGACAGACTAACGAGACAGGTGTGACAGAGAACAGGTAATGAAACCAGACACATCACATGAGGAGGGAGGATACAAAATAAAACAGGAAACACATTAAACATGAATGAACAACATGAAACAAGGGAACACAAACAGAAAACTCCAGAACAAAATCCATAGGATAACAAACTATAAACAAAACCCAGGATCATGACACAGCCGGCGGCCCTTGGCTACATGTCTTCCACTCTTCTCTCCCTTTCACGCTGGAAGCTGTCCTATCAAATAAAGGCAAAATTGCCAAAAAAAAACCATAGTGTTTCTACCGTGTATTTTTTCCTAACCAAACAGACAAATGATGCCGTCCTGCTGATACAAAGTTAAGCTCAGAAAACATCTATGTGTTGTTCTCGAGGGCATGGACAAACAAGCTATCGCTAGCGTGTGTTCTTGTTTAAGTTTTCTAGTTCTTTTTCTTCCTGCCCTTGTGTGCCTCCTGCCTGTTTAATTACCTTACCCACCCTGATTAGTTTCACCTGTTCCTCATTACCCTGCCTCCCCTGTGTGTTCAGTCTGTCATCCCCTCTGTCTTTGCCAGTTCGTCTTATCTGGTTCTAGCATTCCAGCAGTTTTCCTTGTGTGCTCCTGGTCTTATCTGACCTTTCCTCTGTACTTCTGGACCTTGAAATCCTTGCTTTGATCGTTAGGACTTACTCTTGTGTACTGAACTCTGAATTCTCAAGTAAAGTAAAGAATTTAATTTTTGATTGTGTCCTTGAGTTGTTTTTTTGAGTACCTCCATTGTGGTTGCCTGTCCTTCCTAATAATGTGTTAACTGGATTGTGCAACAAGTCCTCCAAACTATTTGACCACAAATGGCTTTTAGTTCCCAGCAACTAATCCAACTCACAAGAGCGTCCCTCAAATTAGCCCCCCCTGCCCCCATGCTGATCACATGTATTGATAAAGTACTGGCTTGGCTGGCAGAGGTTTTATTGCACTTACCTACAGTAACAAGCGTAGCTGTCGTCAACTAGAGTCATCTTGAAGTTATACGCCCTTAATCCGCACCGCGGCCTCTCTGCTGTTGTCTGACTTCACTCTGTTGAGTTTGTGTGTGTGTGTGTGTGTGCGTGCGCTGTGAGGAGGAGGTCAGCCCTGACATGCAGAGAGCAGGAGAGAGGCTGCAGAATGATGATGAAACAGAAACTTTAAAAAGTAACGCCGATAATAGCGGAGCTTACTATTATTACAGTCTTGATTAAATCTGCCTTGGGTTGTTTAATACTGGGTCTCGGTACGATCCCTGCCCGGGCGTTTGATGAAGTCTCCTGGTTGGCCGGTGATAGACTGGTGTCAAACTGTCGTTATAGCCCGTCCGAGGGGTTCATGCCAGGCTCGAATCAAACCCACCACTGGTGATGTACGCATCGTCTCATTTGATGTTGCTCCATAAGACTCCAGAATGTCATTGCATTTCTTTTTCTCAAAAGACGCAGGTGTCACAGCTGTGTTGACAGGAAAGAGGCAGAGGAGAAAACTGCAAAATCACCTGGGGCTGTGCAGGTGGGGCATCAAGGCCACTGTGGCCTTAGGGCAGATATTTTTTTTCAAGGGCTCAAGGCCAAATAGCCTTGAAATTCCTGCCCTGGTATGTAGTATATATCACATACATGTGACATTCTACGGCAGGGGTTGGCAACCTGTGGCTCTGGTGCCCCATGCGGTTCTTTACCACTTCTTCAGTGGCTTCCTGTGGCTTTGGCAAAAAAAAAAAAAAAAAAGTCACATGTTCATTTAGCATTAATATTTGTTTGTCATAGTTGTCCTAAAGAAAATATGCACCCAAAGTTTAAACTTTGTGTCAGCTCCAAATTTTGCCAAACCTCAAGAGCGGTGGCTCCCTAGCTCGGCTAGCTATGGATTCCAAATCCGGAAAAGTAAAGTTTTGGAGGAGAATAGAAAATTTAATAGTGTTGACAGCTTCATTTGCTTTTATCGCCAGCTCTGCAGAGTCAAAGTACCCGCTGCAGATAAGCCACCTTGTGGTGAAACATGTTAATGAATGCTCATTGAAATCCACCAGTAATGCTGATTGGCTAATTCAGACTTGATAGTCTGTGTTACCTTCATCATAAGGCTAAAATATGTTTTTTGGCTGCAGACAGATTTTATTTGAATTATTTTTGGTCAAAAATGGCTCTTTTGATAGTAAATGTTGCCGACCCCAGTTCTACGCCATGCTATGTTACGTTGTTAAAATAACTCAATGCTGACTTTTCGTTTCACTCGGGACACTAAGGCCCTGTTTAGACGACAACGGTTTCTCTAAAAACAGAAAAGTCTGTCCTTTGCTTTTTTTAAAACTTCTGCGTTTATATGACGACGTTATTGAAATGATCCTCGTTCACACGGAGCCGCAAAATCTACTGGAAACGCTGTATGTATGCACGCCAGGCCAATGGGTGGCAGTGTAAATCTGCAAAGCAACACCACAGCATGACGCCATGCGCCTGTGCTGAAGCGCCTTCCTCTACAACACGGTGATTACAAATCAAAACAAAGAAGACACAATGGCGAAAGCATGCACAGATAACTTTGTCTGGATGGACGACGAGGTGGAGTTGCTACAGTAACAGATCTACACTTCACTTCAAATCAACAAGGTGAGCAGCACAAACAGAGCTCAGCATTGTTGTTGTGATGATCAACTTTCTCGTGCATGCCTAGTGACTGGAACCGTAATGCGCATGTGTGAAAAGTCTCCGTTTTCAGAGGAACTGCATATTGCAAGTTTACATGACAACGGAGACGCTCCCGTTTCCAAAATGTTGCACTCTGGAACCCATTTTCAGAATGTTGCGTTTTCAGGCACCCAAAACGCAGCTGTTGTGTAAACGATCGGCCAAAACGCAACTAAAGTTTACCGTTTCCAGTTGAAATCGTCATATAAACGGGACCTAAAACCAGTCTCCTGCAGTAAACTCTTGTTTGTTTGACTCATCAACCCGTTGTTATTCCCAGGTTGTTAAATACCCACACTTTGTCATGTCCCTCGGCATTTTATATCAACGCATAAGACACTGTTTAGCATATTTACCTACTGCACAGATGAAACACATCGTAAAAGGAGGTTGGGTTTTGACAAATGATGTCACGAGTGACGTACAAGGATCATGAGGGATGATAGTACAAGGTAACTGTACGTGAATTGTTCTTTGGTTTTACCTGGGACACACACTGTGGTCTACTGGGTGAACTGGTTTGTTTGTTTGGCATCAATATCACACGGCACCGGTCGTGAAAAAGCGTTGTCACCTTCTCAATAAGAACCAGCTCGATCACTTCCACCCCAAACTGACTTTACTGCTCTTTATACTACGTCGCCCGACTTCCTCCTTTGCTCCCATCATATTACCTACGGCCTCTAGAGGTCGTCGCATAACACTACACGTAAATATGGGTTAATATTGCTGCTTGTACAACCGACCTATGTGGTTGTATTTTAAAAGAGGACAGCCTCAGACTGTGGTGGTTAATTCAGGCCGAGCCAAAAGCTGAGTCACAGTGTATCTGCCCACCTTCAGACCTTTGCTTTGAGTCTTGTTTTTCATACTGTAGATCTCTCTTTAATACCCCGTAACACACCGTAATGTGATCACCATTTTCAAAGCAGCACAGATGGATGATGCAAGGTGATGATGTGTCTCTGCTTGTGTTTATTCTTCCCTTTACATTATAGCGCTACAATTTACCAGGTGTTCAGTCCACAATTTGACACCGGGAAATGGATATTGTAATGTCTGACACAGACTGCGACCAAGAATTTTCTCTCTGGTCCTTGTACAGTCCAAACAGACAAGAGGGACTTCAATATGTAGTGGTTTGTCTTTCCCTAACTAAAGTTTGTACCCCTTAAAACACTAAAGCTGGGCACACACTGTGTGATTTGGGCCTGTTTCTGACTCGAGTTATTTTAGAGAAACTTTCAGCTTTATTGGTTGTCGCTTGCCGCACATTGTAGGAGGCAATTGTAGCCTGATCAGCAGCTCTCTACCAGTTGTTTGCGTCTGACATTTTTTGTTCCCCCTTACAAATTTTATTCAACAATTTGCATATATGATGATACAGTGGTACAGATTCATGTCTTTCTTTTTAAACAACATCCCAATTTCGTCCCTGTTCATAAGAGAATACACAAGCTCAACATGTCAACTTAACCTTGTCTGCATCCAAGATCACAGTCGTAAATGTAATGTATGTTAAATGCACATATATGCATGACCTTGAACAGTCAACAGTTCTCCTCCCCCAGTCACACTTCTCATACTCTAGTCCAATGGTTCCCAAGTGGTCCAGCGACAGGGTCCAGATTTCTCCGATTCATTCAGTCATTCATTCGTTCACAGTCCACACAGTTTAATATATTAAGCATCATACTTGCCTTTGGCCACTATGTTGAATAGTTTGCTGTCTCTGTCAAGTAGCTGTCCGTTAGTCACTCACTCTACAGCAGGAAACTGCACTTCAAAATAAAAGTTCTGTGCAAGGAATCCATTATACTTCAAAAAAGTGTGTTTTTGAGAAACTTGACACGTTCGTAAGTCACTTGTGGTCCATTCAGAATGGACCAAAGACCGACTTTTGGACCGTGACACACCAGTTGGAAACCACTGCTCTAGTCAAGTGCAAAAGATTACATTTACTTGTAAGGACCACACCACAACAGTATGAGTAAGTGGGGGGTGAAGGTGGATGTCTTCTGTTAGGCTGATCTGGCAGCATGTACTGGAGATCAAGCAGAGGGATGATTTGTAATTCAGGATCCATGGTGAGTTTATTCTTTTGAATTCATTCAATTCATTTTTGCTGTGTGTGTGTGTGTGTGTGTGTGTGTGAGAAAGAGAAAGAGAGCGAAACAAAATTTGGACTGCCCTGTTTTTGCTGAAACTTTTAAGCCCTTCTGAGGACGTCTGTCTCTACATTTTTGTGACGCATTCCTCCACAAACAAACTCCTGCCTGCCCACTACCCTGGAGCTTTCACACAAAGCTTTATTGACAGTTGTCAGCAGCCAGAACGATCTACAGGGGCGGTTTATTGTCCATTTTACACTTGGACTACTGGATGGTTTGACCACACAGCGTGAGCACATAAATCTTGAGCTCTGACTTTATATTGCAGATGATTTATTCGTTGAGTGGAAGTTTTAAACAACATTTTTCAAACCACCTTAAATTGTACACCCTATGCCCAGCTTAATCATCATTCTCCACATGATGAAATAAAAAAGGTGTAAGGCTGATTATTTGTTTTAGATTGTGTTGAGACTTGGAAGTAGCCTCCTGCAGATGCCTCCTGCCTCCTTTACTGCTGCTGTTTTGCTGCACCTCCTATAATTGGCGAGATTTAGTCCCAAACATTTGAAAATTACAGAATGAACTAAGAATTTTAAGCTGCCAGCGAATCAAGAGAATTACGTCTCTGCTTCTACATCTGGTGGAGCTGTGTTGCTGATTGGCCTGATTGAGATGCTAATTTTAATTTTAAAGGCCCCTTGCTGCTACGCCAAGCTCTGATTTTGACGTACCTTGGAGGGATGATGCATCCTGTTTATGATTTATCAAAGTTGTACATACATGCTTTATTTGAGGATCAAAAATTTCCTGTCAACTTGTGTTTTGCACTGCCCTCGTTTTTCGCTTGAGTAACAATGTTTCTTTGTCTTTTCGACTTGTCCCAGTTGTCAGGCTCTATCTGAATGTTTAAGACTTGCCGCGCACAAGTTTTTATTAATGTATTAGATTCTTGCAATACAATTTACGTTCCCTAAGCGCTTATGCTCCCTCTGCTGCAGCCAAGGCTTTGCTCTCGTCTGGTTATTTCTCACCGCTGAATCTGTTTTCACTGATATGCACCCATTGCCTTATCTTAGTTTCTCGCCCAAAACAGCGTCTATCACTGCTTTCCCTCTCCTGACTTTCCCGCTCTCTTTCTCACCTACATCTTTTTGTGTGCTTTTTTATCTTCACGGCCAGCTTTGGCATCCATCATTTCAGTGTCGCTACCGCTGAATAGCTCCCCACTACACGCAGACTCCCACCGGTGTCTTCGGTGGACCAATTAGAAATGCATCTATATGTTCATCTCCAAACACAGTATGTACTTCCCTTTGTAAATACTGATAAAGCGCCTCCCGTCCTTCCTGTTATCGCCCGCTGTACTGTAGTGTCAACATCGTCCTTCAGATGTAAGGAATGAGAAAGCTACTGCTCACTCTGAAATCCCCTCGCTGCAGTTTATCTGAAAGAGAAGTTAAGTAGATATATGATGCATTCTCACTGATCTTTTGGAGAGTCTTGCATGTCTGGAAAAAATGCCGGATCTGTAATCTTCTATCTGCAATATAAAAATAAGCTTTGTTGAATGTTGCTCAGGCAATGACATCACTGGGGAGAGTGGAGTGCCAGCCTTATACCTGCCTGGTATTAAAGGTCCAGTGTGAAGGATTTATGAGGATTTATTGGCAGATATGGAATATAATAAGTATGTTTTCTTTTGTGTATTATCACCTGAAAATAAGAACTGTTATGTTTTCGTTACCTTAAAATGAACAATTTATATCCACACAGGTAGCGGATCCTCGTTTACGGAGATGTTCATGTTCACTTAAATGTTTCTACAGTAGCCCACAACAGACAAACCATCTCTAGCTCTAGATATATAATCAGTGTTTCTACCAGTTTAAATCACCAGGTCCATTTGTTTTGGAGAGGAGACCTCTGCGGATAAATTGGCTCTGGGTGAAAACCTCCTGAACATCCATCCATCCATCCTTATTCATTCGCTTATCCGCGGCAAGCAAAGCACCCCAGACGTCCCTCTACCCAGCAACACTTTCCAGCTCCTCCTGGGCGACCCCGAGGCGTTCCCAGGCCAGATGAGATATGTAATCCCTTCAGCGTGTTCTGGGTCTGCCCCGGGGCCTCCTACCAGTGGGACGTGCCCGGAACACCTCTAATAGGAGGCGCCCAGAAGGATCCTGATCAGATGCCCGAACCACCTCAACTGACCCCTTTCGATGTGAAGGAGCAGCGGCTCTACTCCGAGCTCCCTCCGGATGTCCGAGCTCCTCACTCTATATCTAAAGGCCCGAACATACTCGGGCGGAACGTACGCGGAACGGACTCCGCGGAGGTCCGCGTGGACTCAAAGCGGACGTCCGCAAGCCCTGTGCGCGCAAAGCTCAGATTTTACGACCGTGCGGACTCCGCTCCGCGCACCAGTGACTGCTCGGCATATCGTGGGGATTTTTCACGGACATTTTTACAGGAAACTACAATGCAGAAGTGCGGTCGACTATGAAAGCCCGAATGACTGCGGACATTCCTCACAGAGTCTGCTCCGCTTATAGTACGCCCAAGTATGTTCGGGCCTTAAGGCTGAGCCCAGCCACCCCACGGAGGAAACTCATTTCAGCCACTTGTATCCACGATCTCATTCTTTCGGTCGCTACCCAGAGCTCATCACCATAGGTGAGGGTTGGGATGAAGATGGACCAGTAAATCGAAAGCTTCGATTTACGTCTGGATCAGAAATAAGATGAACACACATTAGCAGGTGCTGGTTTCAATCACCTGGTAAATATGTTTTAAAGAGGAAGAGACCTCTGCAGTTAATTCGGCTCCTGGTAAAAACCTCATGAACAATGAACACTGAGGGAATTCGAACCTGAGAAGTCTCAGCTGGTTGCAATATGTAATCCTAACCACTAGATGACACTAAATCTCCCTAAATCTTACACACATTCGTTTAAATGAAAATTACCAGGTTCTTTCTTAAAAAAAAAAAACTATATTAAAAATGAAAACTCCGGCGACAGGATATTAATAAGGACTCCTTTTGTCACCAACATTCCTTCAGTTTTTACAGAGATTTTTTTAAAACGACTTTGCTGTCATTATCCTGATTTCTCATCTGTTTTTTATTACTTTACTTGACACCAATAAGATGAGAGACCCTGACAAAATTAATAAGAGAGCAGTAAGATGCTGTGGAGAAAAAGTGATTCATCAAGAAAGTTTAGGATTTCATTGGACAACAGTATCTGAGTCACAAATCAGGAGCTGAAAAGACACGTCACCACACAGGCAGGTGGTATGGTGTTCTGCTAGCAGCCACGTTAATTAAATGCTAAATAAAGCACCACTATGATATTAAATTACATCTCATTCTACATGAGCAACTACTGGTTAATCAAATCCGTTACTTAGTGGGACACCTGACTGACTGGCTGATGAAGCTTGTTATTACCTGCCAAGGACAGCAGGTCACAGATAGCCCCTCAGGGTTAGCTGCTGTAGCTGCCGCATTGAAGGGGCACCTTTGGTTCCCAACTTTGTGATGCAGGGAAGAAGTAGAGAGTAAAGTTCATAAATTAATAACGAACTAAGTATCAAACATGGCAAGTATCTTCACCTGCGAGCTATAAAAATCCCAGCCCTTAATTTTTAATGTTCTCCTATTGTTTTTGTGGGTTTACTTCCTTTTATTGTTTTTTGGTTTCTGCTGTGGAAGCGCCTGAGGAAGGTGAGTCAGTCTGTTCATTTGGCCATCTTTCCATCTCTTTCAGCCAATGTAGAACATCTTGACAACTGCTGGCTATATTGCGGATCTTCATGGTCCTCAGAGGATAACCCCGATTCATAATTCCCCAACAATGTGGTGCATGACAAAGTGTCTCCAAACTGACTGTGACAAGGTCAAAACTTCATGTCCATGCCATGTTTTGCTGCGTGTATTATTTATTTTCATGTTTTTATTAGTGTGCTGCGTTTATATTTTACCTTGTGTGTTTTTATATGACCCAATTACCTGATGAGCGACAGGCATGGGAGGACCCAATTGGAAGAACTTTTACTGAGGCAGGACGTGGGTTGCAGCAGACGCTAAACCAAGCAGCTGAGAGAGAAGCGGCCCACCTGAGAGCCACCAGAAGTGCAGCAAGGAGACATGCAGCCGACAGTCGGCAGCAGGAAGTCTGCCACCTGGGAAGACCCTCCAACGGTTGGAGCACTTTGAGTTAGAGTTGGTGTGACGCCGAAAGGGAGGACGTCAACACAGAAGAAGTTGCTGAATGGGACCGGACTGCTTGATGGGTTTAGGCGAGCCCGAACTGTATTTTATTGTTTTTAGTATTTTAGTAATAGTGTTGGTTTTATGATTTAACTTTAATTTCGATTGATGGTACCATCGTTGTTTATTTTTAATTGTAATAAATTCCATTCAATTGACTTTTATCCTCCTGCTTGGTTTTTAACTCTGCTCCCCTGATTTTTTTGTAGAACCTGTGAGCCCTTTGTTCAGGGTCCTAGGATCTGTAAATTCCAGCTTTTAATTCCTTCTACCTTTCTAAATTAATTTCGAAGCACACAGCAGTTTAGTTGCTGGGGCACGCCATGCAACTGCTGAATGTCCATCAAAAATTCATGCTCATTTGGCAATTAGGCGACAGCTGGTAACGTTGTCCCATTGGTGGAATGTGTTGCTGAGGAAGCATTGTGCCCACCCTTCTGTCTCCCCCAGGTAGCCCAGCTTTATTTTTAGCTGCAAAAACTTTTTAGATTAGGATATAACAGAATGTATATTTATTGTCCATCATAGGTGGAAATTTGTCTTCAGCTCACCAAAGAGAAAAGACAAGATAATAAAAAGCAGACAAATAGTCGGTAACACTGGCATATAAAGTATTTACAAAACGCTTAACACATCAAATCAGCTCATTGTCTGTCTGTGGTTTAAAACTCGTCAGTCACTTTGCTGAGTTAAGGATATTGATGGCACTTGGGATGAAGGACTTCTTAAATACATTTTTAGGTGCTAGAAGGGCTATTGGGAGCTATCGGCTAAGATACTCCTCGCTTTCTTCCTCGTCCTTTCAGTAAAGAGATGGGTCAAGGGTTTGTGGCTTGCCAACTATTTTACCTGCCATACTTACAGTCCTAAAGAGTTTATTCTTGGATGTACAGTCAAGGGGACTGCACCAGGCAGGGAGGTGAAATGTTAAACCACTTTCATCCATAGTTTTGTTCACTTATTCTAAAGTCTGCTGACTAATACTGAGGCCACTGAGTTTTCTAAGAAGATAAAGTCGCTGTGAGTATTTTGTGAAATATATTCAGTTCTACCAGAGAAGTTCACACTGGAGTCCAGAACTGTACCAAGGTATTTCAAATTTTCCACAGTTTCAACATGTTGGCCATTGAGTGTAACCGGTTCTGTCTTCACATCTTGTTTCGTGCAAATGATCAATTCTTTAGTCTTGACCACATTATCATAATAATTAATGTAAAGTCAAAGGGGTTAGGTTTAGGCCAGTAAAGTTAACTGTGGTTAGGTTTAGGAAAAGAAACATAGTGAGGACATACCTTAAAGCCCCTACAAGGACCTTTCATTTTGAGTTGATTTTGGCGACCCTGTGGACAAAAGATTAGATAGGAAAAAGATGCATGTGCATGACCACTTGCATCTGAGGAAGGAAATTTTGGTTAAGTAAATGATATGCTGATGAAATCATGTTAATGGACTAATGTTGTGTTCACGCCAGGCACAAATAAAACAACTTGTGCAAGTGAATTACATGTTGCGTAAAATGTAAAGACGTGATTAGATGGAATTCGCGGCACAATGGACGCGACTTGAATGACATGGAACGTGCAAATTAAGCAGCACAAATTAAGCAAGAAGCACTATTTTGCGTCATACACTTATTCAACTTCAGTGACCAATTCGCGCCACGATAGCCAATCCTCTGGGGACATATGACGTTGAGGTCATACTGGCGGAAGTTCATCGATACAGCGATTTCACATGCCTATGATGTGAGTCAGTGTTGCACCATCAAAATGAACCGCCAAAAAAAACCACGCCCATCCTCTTTTTGCAACTTTTACTAAACAAAAATCCCTAAATTCAGTACAAGCATATCTTTCTCTAGCCGGCATACAGCACATCTCCATGACTCTTAAAGCGACAGCGCCCGCTTCTAGAGGATGAGCACAACAATTTTCTCACTTCAGAGGAGGTAAGTAATATTCTTAACTATTGTAATAATAAAAATATGAGTTAACTAATACACTTATTTAAATTAAATGTTTTAATTGTATACACTGATATAAAATCAGCAAGAAAAATTAAATAATACATTCAGGGCGCTACATCAACCAAAATACTTTAGCGATGTGACACTAGAGTGTGTGAACACATCATAAAATTATCATAATCATCAACAGCTAACATCCTCAGTGTCCTTTAATGTTGTGTATTATGCAATCTATGTCTGCTTATTTGTTATGCAACATTACCATCAGCATTTGTAAAACTTTTACTAATGTGTAATTTAACGGCCTTAATGTACTGTTAATTACTGCAGTGTAATGGATAACACTTAGCTATCATATTAATAAATAATAAATGCCTGTTGTGTGCAGAGCCCAGGCCCTCTGCCTCCTCCTCTCTACTGGCTCCACCAAGCTCCATCCCCACTCCTCACATCAGCCTCCATAAAGTCCTGCTGCATTTAAATGTCCGCACTGCTTTACTTATTGATTCAAGTTGGGGTTTTTTCGTGCTATATGTAAAGTACGTTAAGATCCACATATTTTATAAATCCTCTGCATACACAACATTATTTCATAGCTATTAACTGGAATTAAAACAGATGGTGTTTTCCAGTCTTGAAGTAAACAACATATCAAAAACCTTTATTTTTAAAAGTTTTCAGACAAGGTTCAGACTTTTCAGGAGATAAAATGAGAGATAAATAGACATAAAAGAATGAATCATCACTGTTCCCTCACTTTATTTCACATTTCATTCATTTTTGGTCTTGATTCGGCACATTTCAGCGCACTGAATCAGCCCTTTTCAAGGTGTTAAATGACCTACTTTTGGCACTTCATGCAGGCAAATGTGCTGCGTTACTTCCAGTATATATGTCACAACACCAGCTTGATTCATTCATTATTCTCCCCCAAGCTGCTCCTTTCCCTGCAACACTAATGCCAGCCTCACACCAAACGACTTGTCAAGCAATTTCACTGTCACAGACAAATTTCTAATGCTGGAATAAAATCATGAGTTCTACCTCAGTTAGTCAGCGCTCCTGTGATCTCCATCTTTCATTGTAAGCTGGTCATAAAACTCACTCAGAGTCAGTCCATTATTGGTGTTGATGGTCAGACAAAATCAAACATGTTTAATATTATCGCAAGTTTTCAATCTTGGCTCGTGCAAATAGTGAAGAATAGCTGCGCTCTCTCCAGCACCAAAATAGAGGCACCACACTGGGTTGACAGTTCACATGGAGAGGACTCAGGGGAGGTGCAAGAACTTGAACAACTTGTTTCTCTTGTACTGTGGGAAAAGGAGGACAAACTGGTGGAGTCGTGGAGTGAACAAGAGTAAGTGATTAATTCTGTGTGTATCTGATCCACCAACCAACACTTACACCGGGCCACACTGCCTGTGTGAGCAGTGCCCACAAACAACGTTGCTGCTGCAGATCAGCCTGCTTCTATGAGTACTGTATTTCCACAATAAAAACAGATACTCCACTAATTGATGGAGCAATACACAGATAACAAAACGGTCCTGCAAATATTTCACCATAAAAAGCTTTGTGATAACAAATGAAGGGATTCCTTTCACAGAAATGTTGTTGGAAACAGGAAGTGTTGAGTTAAAGATACATTTTTATATATATTTAATTTATGTGAGAGATATAGACATTGAAACGGCAATGAAATGTGGTATAATGTCAATATGATTGTCAAAAGACCATTTTCACTGTCTTGTTTTGCAGAAATCCACATCACACACACACATATCTTTCTATCTTTGTGAGAACCCTCATTGACAGTGCATTCCCTACCCCCTTCCCCTCACCTTAAGAATCACAACTAAACACCTAACCCTAACCCTTACTTAGCACTAGAATCCAACAACACCTACACAGAATAAACAGTGGCACGAGTGTCCTTTATGCACATTTTAAACTCCATGGCCGACACAATGTGACAAGCATGGGCCTGGAGAGCAATAGTGGTTGGACTGGTCAGAGAAGAGCGGCAGAGAGGAAATGGATCCATCTATTAAAAATAATAGACCCCACGGGCCTTAATGAAAAATATGGGTGATGGATCCATTTCCATTTGTTAATGATACATTCTTTTTGGAATTCATTAGGAGTGCGACCTCTTGACCCTCCAGGGCCTTATTGTTTTTATAGGTTTTTAGAGGCTCTTACCTGTGATTTTAACAATTGCCTTTTCTTTCCCTTCTTTTCTTAAATATATCCACATGAATTTATTCCTTTTATATATTCATTGAAATTATTTAAATGCAGTTTAGCCCCCTTGAATTTAAGATTTTATGAATTTATTTATTTATTTATTATTATTTATTTATGTACTATTTTAAGCATGCTTACGTGTGTTTTATTCCAATTTTATGATTCACATTTGTATTTTATAATTATATTTTATATTATGCTTTGCATGTTTTTATATATTTCTTATTGAGATTGCATGTGGTTAATGATTATCCTAAGCACTTTTATTTCATGGTGGGTGTAACTGCATTTTTTATGAATTTCTTAATCTAGAGACATTTTTAAAAAGTTTTTTTATATATACACATATATATATTTATATATTTATAATTTTAATCTTTCCTATCCACAGCGGAGCCCTAGCAGCCTGTAAATAAACCTTTTCTTCTGTTTTAAAAAAAATCATCCTGGGTGCTTCTTTCTTGTGAATTCGTGTACATATATAAATAAGGTTTTATGGTTTGGAGGGAGGGCTGTGGTATTATTGCATGCTTTTTTTTTTTTTTTTTTTTTTACATATTTTTGTATATATTTTATTATTGTGTGTGATTTTATCGATTATTCACTTATTTATTACTTGTGTGGCACTTCTATTTATTTTTTATTATTATGAAATTAATTATTATGTAATTTATTCTTCCTTCTTATTTATTTTACCGACCCTCCCTCTTCACACGATTCCACAATTTATTCACCACCCTTGGAGGTTACATTGGAAGACCCTGGAGAGCGGGAGATATTTGATAAATTACAAACTCCTGTTGCTTCATCTGTCTAGCAGTCCAATTGACTTTGCTTTTTTTTTTTTTTTTTAACATCTTGTTTTTGAAGGGCTACAAGGACTTTGTGGTCTTGTTTTAAGAGCATCAAGATTATTATGAGCCCCCGTGAGCCCGTGCCCTTTGGAGTGCCCTTTTAAGGGCACTGTGACCCTACCCTAAACCTTATTCTACCCTGAAACCTAAAACCAAGTCTTAACCCTCAAGCAGGCCTTTGAAAAAGTGAGGACGGTCAAAATGTCCTCACTTTGCAAAAGTGTCCTCACTTGTGTTGTTTGTTTTTTTGGTCCTCACTATGTAGCATGCACAAATACACACACACACACACCAAATAAAAACCAGCAAGAATATGTTTCACAGCCGAGTAGCAGCCGCGCTATGCCCAAGCAGCGCTGCTCACGCAGGCAATGTGACTGCTTTAACCTGTTAACAGGTGCACTGAAAAAAATTAAATAACGAGTTTCCGTGATACACATGCGTTGCTCACACAGGCAGTGTGGCTGGGTGTAATTTTAATGAGGAATCTTAATTTTTGAAATAACACAGCTGGTAGTGAGTTGAGGAAACAAAATCCAACATGTAAAATTTGTATACACATACAGTAAGTCTTTATGGGTTATACTAATGCTGAATTGACAAGAATACAGTTGACGTGTGACACTTCTTATCTTGTGTTTCTAGAGTCATGCGTTTTTGCGGACATGTAACGAATGATTCACATGTCATATTTCTGAAACAGAGTTTGGTGTAAGGTTTTCCTCCAGGAGCAGGATGGGAAATAATCTCAAAAGGACTCTAGTTGCAGTATTGAAAATAGTGACCCTGCAAGATCCCCAGTCTTTGTAAAATCTTACAGTAGGTGACTGAAAACTCAAATTGTCTTTGCATGTGAGAGGGTGTCGGACTTAAAAGTCTTTGTAAAGTCTTCTAATGTATGGCAGGCATAACTCTCCTGTCTCTACTGCTGCCACCTGACCCGCAGTAAGCCACTGATTACCTGACAGCCCCGCCCACCTGCTCACCTGTTCCCACTTCCCTCATCAGTGTTGTGCCTTTGCTGTTGAGTCCACAGTCTGTGGCATCTCGAAACACACCAGCATTTCTGTCATCAAACCAGCTTTAAGAACAGCCACATTGTACAACATTATATAGTTAGGTGTTCATGTTATTTTGTCCACTCTCAAGAGTTTGTTCAATGTATTTGCGAGTGTGTGCTTGTCGATTGTTTCATGGCACTAATGGCACCAAAGTCACTACTTACTCCAACCGTTTCATTACGTCTGTTCATTCTGATAGTAAACCTGTGCTTTGAAATAGCTGTTACATGACATCTGATCCCGTCCCTCGTCTCTCCTTGTCTCCTCTCGTCTCTTCTCTGTACTGATGTGTGTCTCAGAGCTTTTTTCCTGCAGGTGAAGGAAAGGGAGGCTGTGAGACAGAACAGTGTTTGGCAGGTAGTTGAGTGGAGTGAAGGAACGGTGACATCCTTCACGCTTCCACTTAATTAGAAGCCGTATTCTCCTCGCTGTCGAAATACCCGCTGCTGTTGTCAAAACTTTTCCCTCTTTGCCGTGCCTGTTAATTTGTGATGCCTGTGATGTGTAACGTTTGAATCGCTCCTCCTTTTATGATTGCATTTGTGTCAGTTTTTAAACATACACATTTGGAGTCTGTTTTTCATTGCTGTGCTTTGATTTAGAGTTAGTGGAGTGTAAAACGTGTTCCTGTGCAGGGGCGTATTATAAGACAATGAGCCCCTAGGCAGAGATATGCAAAGGGCCCCACCACCTCACCGACACAGGAGCAAGACACTCAGACTTTGTGGTGGTTTTGCCGCTTTTATTGGTTGTTGTTTTGGGTCTCTTTGTTGTCATTATGCATCTTTTTATGGTTTTATGTCTCCTTGAGGTCATTCTGTGGTTCTTGTGCCTGTTTCGAAGTCATTATGTGTCACTTTACATCCCTTTGTGGTCTTTTTGAGTCCCGACTGGCATGTACTGATGTTACTCATGTAGTTACATAACGTTAATAAGCACTGACTATTAGACTGACACAACACTGCTAGCAAACAATGGTACATCCTCACGGTCGGACATAAAGTAATAACATTAACAAATAGCGGCAGGGCTTTTACTCACCACAACTGCAGAGGCTCCCAGCTTCATTTGAAACAAACTACATTACAGACGGTCCGTTATTTATTAATCCCTCTGTGTGTTTATATATTTA
>NC_065528.1:25694804-25778480 GCF_006386435.1 Epinephelus moara | reverse complement strand
CAAACGACAGCCGTTGCTGTTTCGGAGCTGAAGGACCAGCGTTCTAAAAGTAATGGAAGTAACTGATGTCTTGTTTGAAAATGTACTTAAGTATTTGATTACTCAAACAGCAAACTAACACGTTAGGTTACTCGTTACTGCAAAAAGTAATCAAAGTACTCTAACAGGTTACTTTGTAACGTGTTATACCCAACTCTGGTCTCTGAGTATCAAATATTGCTGTCTGTGTGCTGAATGGGTTTAATTTAACGCTGCCCAGCAGTATATCATACTGCTGCAAAAAGTGGGTTTGGTGGTGGATGGGCCCAACAAACCCCAGACCTTCACCTGGGAGGCCGCAGTTCACTTCCTGTGTGAATGCTGAGCCAAACCATGATGTTCTTTTCGTAACCTAACCACATGCATAAATACAAGATGTTTTAATGACGTAAGTTTATTTTACAAAAGACTTTATGCATCTACCAAGCAGAAACTTCCTGTGAAAATTAAAGTGTATGTTCAAAAGATGCCATGCAAGTCCATCCATCCATTTTCAACCGCTTATCTGAAGCAGGGTCGTGGAGGCAGCAGGTTGAGCAAAGCACCCCAGACATCCCTCTCCCCAGCAATGCTTTCCAGCTCCTCCTGGGGGACCCCAAGGTGTTCCCAGGCCAGATGAGATATATAATCCCTCCAGCTTGTTCTGGGTCTGCCCCGGGGCCTCCTACCAGTTGGACGTGCCCAGAACACCACTAACAGGAGGCGCCCAGGAGGCATCCTGATCAGATACCTGAACCACCTCAACTGACCCCTTTCGACGCAAAGGAGCAGCGACTCCTTCGGATGTCCGAGCTCCTTACCCTATCTCATTTCAGCTGCTTGTAGCCGCAATCTCATTCTTTCGGTCACTACCCAGAGCTCATGACCATAGCTGAGGGTTGGGACGTAGATGGACCAGTAAATCGAAAGCTCTGCCTTCCAGCTCAGCTCCCTCTTCACCACAACAATCCAGCACAGAGCCCGCATCACTGCAGAACCCGCGCCGAATTGCCTGTTCATCTAACGCTCCATTCTACCAAGACCCTGGGACACTTGAACTCCCTTACTTGGGGAAGTACTTCACACCCAACCCAGAGGGGGCATGTACAGTAACAGGCATAAATTGACATGAACATCAATAACAGACGCAGGAGGAGACCTGGCGTGTCAAATGTAGATGTGAAAGTCCACTGACCGATATTTGACGAGTTAGGATGAGAATGTGTTGCCATCTCATGGAGACGCCAAAGGGTGCCTTCTTTAACAGCATCACACACAGAGGGGCAAAGTGTTGGAATCTGACAACCTGGGAATGAGAACGTGCTGGTGTAGTATGCTTTTAAGAACAAGCTGTAAAATAACCTGTAAATGTGTAATGACAAGAAATGTTTGACTACTGCAGCTGTACTTTTGGTGTCTTGTACACCCAGTGTTGGGCACTTTGTGTGCATGAAATGGAAAGAAGAAAAAGGTATAGAGATACCACCAGACCGAGAAGATTAGTGACACCAATCTATTACATCAAGGTCAACAGCATTTCACATAATTGCAGAGTGAGAAACTGTATCTCTGAAGTTTTATTATGTATGGTATGTGTGATATTTTGTGCTACTGCTGGTGTTATCCAGCTGAAATATGCTCCTTTACGAATGCAGCAAATTCATATTGTAACTGGAGAATATTTACTGAAACCTATGAGTTTCTCCTCGTTTCATTCCGAGGCTCAAAGAGTCTATCTGAGCTTTGTGTTGTTTTTCTTACACCAACAGCTAAATCACTCCCGCAGAAAATCTTGTCGTGTTTTTTTGTTTGGTTATGATATATAGCGCGCCAAAGATAAGTGTGTTTCCTCTGTTTTCCCCCAGAATGTGAACCAGTCAGTTTGTGACAAATGAGACGAGCGCTGGCGGAGCACAAGCGTGCACTCGCCGCTCGGGTGATGTTTACACAGACGCTGTAGCCGCTTTTTGACAAACTAATTGTCTCCAATGTTTACAGTTTAGGGATCCTACTAATCTCATAATTCTATTACTCCCTGTTTGTTTTTCATTAAAAGCCAAGAAAAATCCATCAATCTAACAACTGAACAATCACGGCGTCCCGGCTCCCATGAGTGATTTAACATTTATGTTCAAAGACAAACCGGCCAAGTTTTCTCACAGACAAGAAGTTATTTTCACCCAAGTATATCGGAGCAAAGAGATAGGGGAGAAACTCATTAAATGATTATGTGTGAGTTGTTTGGCAACACTGAATAATTCATGGTTATTTGATTGCCGTGTATGAAGGATTTATTGGAAGGTGGCGCATCAAGGAAGGAGATGCTTGTCTGTGTTGCTGAAGTTCAAATTCCAGAGGTAGAGTTTACATGAAGCACAAAGGCGCGTTAAACAGCCGCTGAGGTATCTGAATCTGCTTACACTCCTCATTATCTTTTACTAGTCTGCATCACATATTTTCCATAGGCTCGTTCCACACGCTCTCCCTCCATCCATCAGCTCCTCCTGCTGCTCCCTCACTCTGCTACTGATACTGGTCTGAAGTCAGTGCCAGCGCTCATCACTTACTTCGTCCGCTCCCTATCTGTGGACCATGACTGGTGTCTCCTAGCAACAGCATTTGATATCGTTTCAGTTGCATCCCTCGAAGGAACAAAAGGAGAATTAGCTTTGAAACACGTAAATGAAGCTCCTCCTATTTGAATGATTAATTTTCTGTTGTGAGGAGCTCATCCTCCACACACAGGCATTTAGTCCTCACAGCAGGGCAGAGGGATTCTCCTGACTGTCGCCCTGATGGCTCTGTCACTGGAGTGAGGCATCAAAAAGAGCACACAGGCTGCATATAAATAGGAACTGTCTTATTTTTAAAAATGCAACATATCCTATTTTGAGCTCCTCAAATGATCTGTTGGATAAACTAACACTGTGGTTCCAGAAACATGCTGATAGATGCCACTAACTGATGTAACGAGACACCAGCCCAGTCGCCTGAATAAGATGGTTGCATTGTACATTTCTGTATTTCTGTGTATGTTCTGAGTTTCTCATCAGGAGCAGGAAGGGATGGTTGACGGTGTCATATAGCGAGACAGCTACCGAGTGGAAGCCAGCAACAAGCCACTGCGTTCATGACTAATAAAATCGGGTGTTCTTGATACCAGTTCAGGACATGTCCAGCTGTGTTTGTAGTGACACAAGTGAGTGTTTTTTAATGACATTTCAGTACATGTCCAGTGGTGTTTGTAGCAACAAAAGTGGGTGTCTTTTATCATCAGTTTGGGGCATGTGCGGCAGTGTTTGCAGTGACAAAAACTGGGTGTTTTTTAATGACAGTTTAGGACATGTCCAGCAGTGTTTGTAACAGCAGAAGGGGGTGTTTGACATTTTGAGGCATGTGCGGCAGTGTTTGTAGCGACACAAGAGGGTGTTTTCAACCTCAGTTCAGGGCATATCTACCAGTAGTGTTTGTAGTGACAAAAGGGGGATTTTTTTAAACAAAAGTTCGGGACATGTCCAACGGTGCTTGTAGCGACACAAGTGAGTGTTTTTTAATGACAGATCGGGGCATGTTTAGCTTTGTTTGTAGTGACAAAAGGGGGTGATTTTTAACGTCAGTTTGAAACATGTCCAGCGGTCGTTGTCACTACAAAAGGGGTGTTTTTTTGATGACTGTCTGGGACCTGTCCAGCAGTATTGAAGCAAAAAAAGGGGCGTTTTTTAAGAACAGTTTGGGACATGTCCAGCTGTGTTTGTGGTGACAAAAGGGGGTGATTTTTAACGTCAGTTTGGGACATGTCCAGCAATCATTGTCACTACAAAAGGGCTGTTTTTTGACGACTGTCTGGGACATGTCCAGCAGTATTGAAGCAAAAAAGGGACGTTTTTTTTAACAACATTTTGGGACACATCCAGTGATGTTTGTAGAGACGAAAGGGGTCGTTTTGTAACATCAGTTAGCGACATGTCCAGTGGTGTTTGTAGAAAAAAAAGGGGTGTTTTTTTCAACAAAAATTCGGGACATGTCCAATGGTGCTTGTAGCGACAAAAGTGGGTGTTTTTTAACAACAGATCGGGGCATGTTTAGCTGTGTTTGTAGTGACAAAAGAGGGTGATTTTTAATGTCAGTTTGTGGCATTTCCAGTGAAGGGGTTGATTTTTGACGACTGTCTGGGACATGTCCAGCGGTACTGAAGCAAAAAAGGGGGTGATTTTTAACATCAGTTTGGGACATGTCCAGTGGTCGTTGTCACTACAAAAGGGGGTGTTTCTCAACGACAGATCAGGGCATGTTTAGCTGTGTTTGTAGTGACAAAAGGGGGTGATTTTTAACATCAGTTTGGGGCATGTCCAATGAAGGGGGTGATTTTTGACGACTGTCTGGGACATGTCCAGCGGTACTGAAGCAAAAAAGGGGGTGATTTTTAACATCAGTTTGGGACATGTCCAGTGGTCGTTGTCACTACAAAAGGGGGTGTTTCTCAACGACAGATCAGGGCATGTTTAGCTGTGTTTGTAGTGACAAAAGGGGGTGATTTTTAACATCAGTTTGGGGCATGTCCAATGAAGGGGGTGATTTTTGACGACTGTCTGGGACATGTCCAGCGGTACTGAAGCAAAAAAGGGGGTGATTTTTAACGTCAGTGTGGGACATGTCCAGCAATCATTGTCACTGCAAAACGGGTGTTTTTGACGACTGTCTGGGACATGTCCAACGGTGTTTGTAGTGACAAAATAGGGTGATTTTTTTGCGTCAGTTTGGGACATGTCCAGCTGTGTTTGTAGTGACAAAAGGAGGTGTTTTTTAATGACATTTCAGGACATGCCCAGTGGTGTTTGTAGGGAAAAAAGGGGGATTTTTTTAACAAAAGTTCGGGACATGTCCAACAGTGCTTGTAGCGACACAAGTGAGTGTTTTTTAATGACAGATCGGGGCATGTTTAGCTTTGTTTGTAGTGACAAAAGGGGGTGATTTTTAACATCAGTTTGGGGCATGTCCAGCGGTCGTTGTCACTACAAAAGGGGTGTTTTTTGACGACTGTCTGGGACATGTCCAGTGGTGTTTGTAAGGAAAAAAAGGGGCGTTATATTTAACAAAAGTTCAAGACATGTCCAACGGTGCTTGTAGCGACAAAAGTGGGTGTTTTTTAACGACAGATCGGGGCATGTTTAGCTGTGTTTGTAGTGACAAAAGGGGGTGATTTTTAACATCAGTTTGGGGCATGTCCAGCGGTCGTTGTCACTACAAAAGGGGTGTTTTTTGACGACTGTCTGGGACATGTCCAGTGGTGTTTGTAAGGAAAAAAAGGGGCGTTATATTTAACAAAAGTTCAAGACATGTCCAACGGTGCTTGTAGCGATAAAAGTGGGTGTTTTTTAACGACAGATCGGGGCATGTTTAGCTGTGTTTGTAGTGACAAAAGAGGGTGATTTTTAACGTCACTTTGGAACATGTCCAGCGGTCGTTGTCACTACAAAAGGGGTGTTTTTTGACGACTGTCTGGGACATGTCCAGCAGTATTGAAGCAAAAAAGGGGCGNGGTGATTTTTAACGTCACTTTGGAACATGTCCAGCGGTCGTTGTCACTACAAAAGGGGTGTTTTTTGACGACTGTCTGGGACATGTCCAGCAGTATTGAAGCAAAAAAGGGGCGTTTTTTCAGTTCAGTTCAGGATATGTCCAGCTGTGTTTGTGGTGACCAAAGAGGGTGTTTTTAATGACATGTCCAGCTGTATTGAAGCAAAAAAGTATGTGTTTTTTAACAACATTTTGGGACATGTCCAGTGATGTTTGTAGACACAAAAGGGGTTGTTTTTTAATGTCAGCTTTTAGCATGTCCAGTCACGCAGTGACAAAACGGGGTGTTTTTTAACATCAGTTTGGGACATGTGCATTGATGTTTGTAGTGACAAAAAGGGGGTATTTTTAATGACAGAGTGAGGCACGTCCAGCAGTGTTTTTGGGCATATGGACTCTGGATATGTCCAGAGGTGTTTATAGCAACACAAGCTGGTGTTTTTTACCAAAATTTTGGGGCATGTCCAGCTGTGTCACCGGATCAGCGGTCATCTGGAAATTACAGCAAGTGGTGAGGAGATAATGGCCATTATCTTTATTTCACCGACCTGCTGGCTGAGTCCACCAGGCAGCTCCTTTTTAAGACAGCTCATCAGCTCGGGCAGAAAGGGACAACGTTTCATCCATTAGTTTGTCAGCATGGGGGGGTTACGAATATAAACCTGACATAAAATGTAAAAGTCAGACAGTGGCTCAGCTCAACGACAAGGGAGGCCATTAGATAAGAGGCTCTCCTGTAGAGGAAAATGCAATAAGAAACAGCAAGGCCACACATCAATCCACTGGAGTAGCAGGGCTTTATGCAGATGTGAGGTATGAATGTGTTTTTGGAAAGCTTTTATGGACAACCTGTATTTCTACTGGAAGAAAACAACAAAGATGAGTTCAAATCCCGTCAACTTATTTTGAGATGATGCTTTTAAAGCCGGAGTGACACTCAAAAGACGTGGGCCCTCAATGTTGTTTCATGACGCCTGTGCATAAAATCCTCTGGCAGGTGTTTAGGGGGTGGTTTTGGGCATCTTCCCAATTCAGATGGTGAAGTTAAACCTGCCTGCTGTTCAACAAAAGTCACATCAGAAACAAGCTGCACTTTTGCATCTTTCTTCCAGTCAGCTGTGGGCAATTTCAAAATAAGGCTGCCACAAAAAAGGAAATTTGGCCGATTCATCTCCCCGAGGCTCCAGCTTTGACTCATATTTGCTCGGTTCTGTACACTGGATATGTCGATTGGTGGAGTGCAGTGACAGCAGAAAACTGGCATCTTTGCCCGAAAGATCTCAAGACAGTTTATATTAAGGAAATACCTCACAGTGAATCTCTCCATCTCCCCAGAGAGAGCTCTCCTTCACACATACACACACCTGGAGACATAAAGCTCCGCTAAACCTTTAAACACTCTTTTTTTCCCCGTCTTATCTGCAAAGCTTTCTGCTGCTTATCTCTTCATCCAGCCTTAAACTCTGAATCTTTGATGCACGCTGAGGCTCACCTTTCCGTAGGCACCTTGCATGCTGCTGTTTTAGCTGTGTCAGCAAGTGTCACCTAAACAAGGCACAATACAAGCCCAGTGCAGCAGGAGCACCGTCTTCCCAGGAAGAAAAACTGAAAGAGAAGGACAGAGGATGAGGAGCATTAACACACACAACCCAGAGGTGTAAACACAAAAGCTCCCATGCTCCTTGGACGTTTCTTCACACTCTCCAGTCTGATTTGAATGCATCAACATCTATGGCAGCATAAGGTTAAATTAACAGAAATATATTGAATATCCGTCTTGCTACGCCTTTCACAACACAACTGCAATACATTTACAAATAAATCACACTTTTCATGCACAAAAAAAACTAAAAATTAGTTGAATAAACCACCAAATAGTGTGAATGAGCCCATTTCAAGTTGTCAAGGAGATTCTTTTCATGTCAGATCTTTCTATAAACATCAGCTTGCACTCATTTTCTTCCCATCGCAATGCAGATTAAAAAGCTACAAAAAAAAGCCAGAATCCAACACATATCTTTTGTTGCAGTTTAGGTGGTTTGTTCATTTTTACACACCCTCTCACATGAACATGCAGCCCAGTCGCCAGAAGAAAAGATCTGCATTATATGTTTCTGCAAACCACAAAATATTTTACATTTGCATGTTTCATACACATCATATCAACGCTGACAGGTGGAGGAGACAGTGGATGGTGTGACACCTCGGTGAGACACCTACCAAGCTGCAGACCACTGTTTGACACCAACAACAATGGTTGTTTTTTGGCAACCCTTCGCAGTGTTTCCTAGCTGCATCTGAGCTACCAAACCTGGGTGTTTTTTACTGACCCTGACAGTGTTTGTGCCACCAAACCTAGGTGTTTTTAGTGGCACATCACAAGGTTTCCTAGTGCTATTTTTGCCACCAATTCTGGTTTTTCATCAACACATCGCAGCACTTCCCAGCAGCATTTGAGCCACCAAACCTTGGTGTTTGCCACCGTCCCATTCCCTGCTTTTCCAGCAGCTTTTGTACCACCAAACATGACACCATCCATCCATTTTCATCCGCTTATCCGGGGCTGGGTCTTGGGGGCAGCGGGCCAAACAAAGCACCCCAGACATCCCTCTCCCCAGCAACACTTTCCAGCTCCTCCTGGGGGACCCCAAGGCGTTCCCAGGCCAGATGAGATATGTAATCCCTCCAGTGTGTTCTGGGTCTGCCCTGGGGCCTCCTACCAGTGGGACGTGCCCAGAACACCTCTAACAGGAGGCGCCCAGTAGGATCCTGATCAGATGCTCGAACCACCTCAACTGACCCCTTTCGACGCGAAGGAGCAGCGGCTCGACTTGGAGCTCCCTCCGGATGTCCGAGCTCCTCACCCTATCTCTACCCCACGGAGGAAATTAACTTCATCCACTTGTATTCACGATCTTATTCTTTCTCATGACCATAGGTGAGGACTGGGATATAGATGGACCAGTAAATTGACAGCATCGCTTTCTGGCTCGCCCTCTTCACCACCCTGAGGTGAGCTAAAGAGGGACCAAATGTGAGTGTTATAAACCAAAACATCTTTTCCTAACCCATAACCAGGTAATTTTTTGTGCCTAAACCTAACCACACCTCTACCACAGGGTTGTTGAGAAATGTAAAGCTTCAAGACTTTTCTCTGACTCACTTATTTCTCCAACTGTTGCAACGCTTGTGAGAATGCACAGATTTGATTGGCTGAGTAGCATCACGTGAGATAATTTACAACAAGTGCAATTGGTCTGTGAGTTTCCTGGGCTGCTAAACCAGTGAGGTAAAGACTAGAAATATTGCACCAATTAAAACAGAAATGCCCCTTCAAATTTGAATAATTCTCAAACTAATTTAGATCCAGGTCCAGAAAGGACAACATCTGGGTAGGGTCCAAAGTCAAGGTCTACCTATTAGTGACCTTGGTGGGGATGGAGAGGGTCCACAAACCAATGGATGATGTCATGGTAATTTCGTCCATTATTTTTTATAGTCTGTGGCCTCCCTTCAAATTCCCTGCTGCTTGCACATGAACAGTATGAATACCCTGCAAAACACTGCACAGCATGCGAGGGAGTGCGAATCAAATGAGAGTCACAACCTGTCCCAGACAACACATGTCCTGCCTGATAACGCCTGTTCACCTGTGTCCACATGACAGAGTGCTCTCCTCACTCTTGTCTCTTGTCCAGCAGCGACACCAAATGCTCTCTATCAGCCCCGGCTAGCAGCAGGAACAGCAGTATCCATATTGACAACAACACTCACATGTGGGGGGAAGCCATGTGGTCAGGGACCCTCCGTGCAGCAATGCAGAGATGCTCTACCGAGATGTCTCTGCAGCTCCTGCTCGCTCTCCATTCATACCAACTCTTGCATATCAGGCACAGGTTAATATAGTGAGGATTGACAGATTAATCTCCATGCCTGGGCGCTGTGGGGGATTACATTATCTGAAAGAAGCGAGGGACTAACTCAGAGCTGGATATACAAACAGCCAATTTAAAGTGATAAAGCAGAAACATTAGAAATGAGTCATGGGTGTGTATTCAGGCAGTAGTAAGTAAGGTATTTCAGACACTGTGTCCAAGAATTCATCAGAACCAAGCAAATATTGTCTCAAAGGTAGCGGCATTTGCACACACTTTAATGACACAAGAAACTGGTTGTAGTGAGTCCTCATTTGTCCCCCAGGTTGTTTGCAAGCACTGCAGACTCAGAAATCTAAGTCAGTGTGAGCTGTTGAATCATTCATGGCTGAGGGCGATCACATAGTTTTCTCCCTTACCCCAGGGTTCAGGGACAGAGCGGGGAGGTTTTTGAAAGTGAGACAGACCCTGATCCCTTCCTCGCCGGCGTGCTTGAAAATTGCTGGCCTTTTAGCTGGCAGCCCGCGGTTCCTCAGCGCCTTATAGCTCCAAATAAAGCTTGTGTACATTGTCGGGTGTCCTTGATGTAGATGTGACAGGCAGTGTTGCCATGGAGATGGATATTTTAATGGATGGTTTTTTGAAAATTGAGTGCCTTCCTGCGTGACTGATGTTTTCACAGTTGTTGCACATAGAGTAGGAGTCTATATTTTCAGAGGCTTGTTTTTTGTTAAAGTAGTAGTGCAGAGCGCTTTTGTAGTCGGCTGGTTAGAGTCACATCACAGCAACATCCCACCATCGTGTCCTTTCTTGCGTTCCCAGTTTCTAGTCTGATCCATCATATGTAAAATACAGGCGAATATGCCCCCCAGGTTCATTAAAGCCATAATCTATAGGCTCACACTAAGGTGGAGAAATCTAAAAATGTATGCATTCATGTTCTGTTGCTTCATGCTCTCCATGGTCACATTTTGCTGTCTTTTTTTATGGGGGAGTAGGAATTACCCCAATGTTGGAATATTATAATTATGTTATAATCTAGCAAAAAATGTATAAATGTTGACAATGGACATAAAATCACTGCACTTAAAGTCGGGTTCAGCAGTCATCAGGTATCACCACTTTTTATTTGGTTTATCCCCCCAGATCCTACCCTGGAAATCCAGAGTTCTCACTAGAGCACAATTTGAATTTGCTCAGCGAGTCACTCTGGCAATCAGTAATGATGCTCATTACCTATGCCCATGAAACCGAGCTGCACCAATCACATCGGTGTATCTGATATAGGCGGGCCAGAGGCGAGCTAAACAGATGACGACAGCGCTGCTACGACGAAGTCCGGAATCAGTCAGTAAACATTGCAAGATGGCTATGGATGAACACCAGTTGTTTGAAACGGCTTTGGCCGCTACAATGAACGAGTTAGACTTGGCTTTTTCTCTAAAAGAGGAACAGAAGACGGCGCTCGAATCTTTTCTTTGCAAGAAGGACGTTTTTGCTGTTTTGCCGACCGGATACGGCAAGAGTCTAATCTACCAGTTAGCTCCACTGGTAGCTAAGCGTATACGTCACCCCGTGTATTGTTCTGATTGGTCGTAGTGTTATCCAATTGCGTGCAGTGATATTTACAAATGCATGCTTGGTGCCGCCCCTCGAGTTGGGCCATTTGCATTACTCATAGCCAGACCCTAAATCTTTCTAGATTTGGGTCTGGATTTCCAGGCTACCCAGATCCTGTGACATCCATGCAATCGCCCAAACCAACCAAGCCTCACCGGCTTCCCACCCACAAACACCAAACCAATCACCAGAGTAAATACTGGCATTGTAGATTTCTGCAAACCATGGATCAACCCGGTTTCACTCCGAAGTCGTCGAAATCTGGCGCTTGGTCAGTAACTTCCTGTGTCAGACACCAATGATAAAAGACGTTCTTTTATCGTCGGCATGGTACGCAACTGGTCGGCATTATTGTTTTATGGCTTGTGGCATGACAACAATGGAAGTTAAGGTGGGGGAAGTCCGAGTAGGGCGGACGGGTGGGGTGGTGGATGGGTCCAGCAACCGCCGGCTCTTTGTGTTGGCTCCATTTAGGATTGTAAAGCCAAACGATGTGTGTGTGTTGGCTAAACGCACCTATGTGCGTTTTTTGTTGAAGGGAAAAGAATGCCAGTTCACATTCCCCTTTCTTTCTTTTTAATTGAATTTAACACATTAACACACACTTTAACAATTTAATAAAAATGTATATGTGTATGTATATTACCCCCAAGCCTGGCAAAATAATTTCAAAAAAGTATGTAGTTTCATTACAATTTCAAATCATTCAAAAGTATAAGTTTCCAAGAACTCCATGTAGGGCCTCCGCACGTGAGCAAAGTTCTTCTTTCCTATACTCAATATAAGTTAGTCTCTCCTAAACGAGACAGGCTGGCAGCTTCTTAATCCACATTCCAACAGAAGGTATATCCATGTTCTTCCATAACAGTGTAATTATCCTTCTGGCTTGTAAAAGGCCAGAGTCGCTGAGCAGTGACTGCTGCAGAGTTACAGCAAAGTCTTCAGGGTATATTCCCAACAGAGACTTTGGCTTGTAAAGGAATTTCCTTTCCAATATAAGTCTTATACATTTAACTTCTTACTTATAGAACTGCTGTAGCTTTGTACACTCCCATAAACAGTGAATTAATGTACTCTTTTCCTAGAGACACGATACTTCACATGAATCTCTGGAATATGAGGAAACATTTAACTTAACCTGCTAGGTAGGTTCACATTAACCATTTGGATTGTAATAACCTGTCTGGGCCTTAAAACAAAAAGTTTCCCACTGAATTTCATAACTATCCTCCTTTAAATCAGTTTACCATGCCTCATGTCTCGAACTTAAGTCAAAAAATACCTGGTTTGGTGGCTACAAACACAACTGGACATGTCCCTAATGTGTTTTAAGTGGTGCTGTCAGACCTAGAGTTGTCTTGCTTTGGTCTGAATCAGGGACTCATTTTGGTTCGTGCTCTCACGGCAGCATTTACAAGCGGACCAGATCAAATACCTTGTGTGAGAAAGCTGCTCTTGATTGGTCAGATTTTCCATGTGGGAAAAATCCAGGAAGTAAAGCAAACGTTGAAGAAGAGTACACTTGCAAGATAAATGTGACACTTTCTAATGTCACAATGGAGGGACAACTACGCAGGTCAAAAGTCAAACCATACAGTTTGAAAACGAGGCGCGGCTCCAACTAGAAAACAATGTTTTGATGCATTGGATGTGCTGAATGTGCATATTAAGGCAGTACAGGAGGAGGTGCACATTAATAATCCTCCAGGACTGTAACATGCTCATGTTTAACCCAAACAATGTGTCATGTGACTGCAGTTGGTTCAGATCCAGGTCGGAACACGTTCTCACCGCAAACCAACCGCACCAGAGTTCGTTTGTAACCAGACTGAGACCACCTCTTCAAATTTGAAGGTCTCGGTCTGGTTATTTTGGTGCACACCTGTGTGTGATTGCTGTGTTCACACCTGCCCAAAAGAACAGCACTTAGGGGGCAAACAAACTTGAGTTCAACTGAACCGAACCAAACACGGCAGGTGTGAAAGCATCCCAAAACCACCGCTTTTTGTTGGTCATTAACAGTGGTCTGCTGCTGTCTCACGCCATTCACCATCCCCTCCTCCTGCTGATGAGAAGCTCATATAGATGAACCTTGAACTACGTTCTACAAATGAAACTTCGAAATGTAGCATATTCCTGAATTGTAGAAACATACAATGCCAACGTTTTATTCTAGCGATTGATCTGCAAACGCTGCCAACAGTGTTGGTTGGGATGTAAATGAAACCAAGGGTGCCAAGCTGTGCCTCTGTGCCAGTCTCTACAATCACTTGACTGTGTTTCATGTTTCATGACGACATATTTTTCCGTGTATTTTGTCATGAATAGAAATCTTTACTCTGGTTAACAGGTAGCTGTGATCAAATTAAACAGTAGTTCCTGTGCTGCAGCACTGAGTCAGTCCATCAGATCTCTTTTTAATGCTCACAAAATCTCCTCACAGCCTAATAAGAGCTGTTGTGTGTGGCTCGGTTATACTGGCATTTAAAATGAGTAATCACTGAAAATATTGAAGGCAACAGAACTTGGCTTCTTACCTCTTGTGTTTTATACTTGCCTCCTGACTCTGTCTGTGGCATACAGTTCTTTTATTGTTTTGGAAAAGCTTCACTTCCCAGTCCAGGGTATAACACAAGACTGGCTGTTTTCTTTTTAATCAGAACTGGTTGCTTTAGTGTGGACATGGGCTCGTGGAAATGAGAAGTACAGAGGGAAGTAGGGTTTATACAAAAGCATAGTCCACTTGAGGTAGAAAAAAAGGCTCTATTTTTTCTAGATTAAAGTTGCAGTGTGTAGGATTTAGTGGCATCTAGGGGTGAGGACTGTAGACTGCAACCAGCTGAAGCTTCTCCCATGTGCTCAGTGTGAGCTCCCAGTTAGAATTCCTTTCGTGTTCACTGTTCAGAAGGTTTTTACCAGGAGCTGAATTATCTGCAGAGGTCTCCTGCTCTTCAAAACCAACAGACCACGTGATTTACCTGTTTAAACATTGAATACAGCAGTGTGTTTAACGGGCGCTGCTGGCCTAGGTGGGCCTGCTAACTCTTGTGGTCAATGTAAAAAAGCGTATATTAGAAAACACTCAAAATGTGAATGGCCCTATCTAGAGTCGCTCTGATGTCGTCGAATACCAGCGCGTAGGCAGTGACGTCCAGTGTCAGAAACAGACTGAAAAAGCTGTCGTTTCACATTGGCATGATTCGTGGCCAGTTGCCTTTTATTGTGTCACAGCGTCAGGTTCCATCAGGGGGAAATGCGCCAGGACAACAACCTAAGATAAGGGGATGAAAGTCTGAAAAGGGAGGATGGGAGGGGTGGTGGATGGGTCCAACAACCATGGACTTTCACCTGGGAAGCCTGTGTTTGCTTTCCGTATGACTGTCAAGCCAAACGCTGTTGTGTTGTTTTTTTTCAAACCCAACCACGTACATGTGTTGGCCAAAGTTAACTACGCATGTTTGTTGTTGAAGGAAAAAAAAAGTGGCAGTGTTGTACCGACACAGTGCTTTTATTTTGAAAGAGACTATACGCAAACTGGTGGCACGGCAATGCAGTGGTTAACATTGTCGCCTCACAGTTCGAACCCCAGGCTGGGGGAGCCCCTTTGAGTTTGCAAATTCTCCCCGTGTCACCGTGGGTTTTCTTTGGGTACTCCGGCTTCCTCCCACAGTCCAAAGACATGCAGGTTTGGTGACTCGAAATTGGCCGTAGGTGTGAATGGTTGTCTGTCTCTATGTGTCAGCCCTGTGATAGTCTGGTGACCTGTCCAGGGTGTACCCCGCCTCTCGCTCAATGTCAGCTGGGATACGCTCCAGCCCCCCTGACCCCTAACAGAATAAACGATAACGGAAAATGATGTACGAGAACCATACATTTCCTGTGAAAACGGAAGTGTATTTGTGTACAAACAATGCACCCTGGGTACCTTGTACGTCATATGTCGACATGGATGGTCCATGACTGAGGATATGTGACGAGATGGGAGTGAGAATGTGTTGTCATTCTGGGCTCCTGTAGAAACATGGTGGTGCAACATGGTGGACTCCAGGGACAATTATACAGCAGTAATATGTGTAACAGAGTCAAATGTACATTTATAATATTAAGTACTATAAGTATTATTACCTGACATGCTTTGGCCTCCATAGTCAATGTGTGGAACATTTGATACTCAGTTACTGTAGCCCTACCTTCACCTTTGGGGGTGCCCCACCTATAAAGGGGTGTCTGTGGATTTTGTTTTTACCTCTTGCTGTCAGGAATAGACTGAGATCGCCTCCAAAAATATCCATGGTCTGGGTCTCTTCATATCCACACAATGCGAGAGTCCACTGGTTATACATGGACAAGGACCTGCTCCCTATACATATATATGAATGGCTCATTTAAAGGTAACAAAAACACAGTGATTCTTATTCTCAGGTGATCATACACCAAAAAAAACATACTTATCATTATTATATTCCATTTCTGCCAAAATAGCCCTTTAAATCCGACACACTGAACCTTTAACAAAGATTTATGAGTTTATTATCTTGTAACTCACACAAGTATCGGGAGAGAGATATTTTTCTCAAGTGAATACCTGTGAGTTTCCACATAGAAATACTGATAATATTCCGACAGGAAGAGGACATCTGTGCCAATGACCTGTGGAGAGGATAAAAACTAAACTTTTTGATGTTTTGCTTTAGTCTCCAGTGTAGCAGAAGTTCTTGTGGTAACAATTTTAATGGCCAAAGTTCCTGATTTGAGAAAGTCGAAAGATTCAGATTTTGACCCAGCTGACACCAGTAATAGGTCTCAGCAGGGCCGGGACACTTTAATCCTCCCAATGCAAACAACTTTCACATTGGACGATTGGTCATTTGCGGGCTTTGCAATGCTTTACTCATTAATTCGTGCCTGTAACACTGGAAATGACCAGCAGCCCACCATATGCATTGTTTAGAGGAATCCTTTGTCAGCTATTGGGAGATGAGAGAGCCCACTGGGATCCATTAACAGTGACATTACAGAAAAAGCTGCATACCGCAAGCTCTCAAAACTTCAGTTTGGGCTGTAAAAAAGAGGTTTGTGTGAATTCATTTGTACACAGCCGAGCCCGTCTGATGTCAGAAAATGTAAATACCATGACATGCTTGGCTTATTAGTACGTTGTATCGCATGATTGGTCCTGCTCGCTGGTGTCTAGTCTCAGCCAGAAGAAATTAATGAATGGTTCTGAAACAGCATTGCTGCTTTGACAGATATTAACTTGAATATCCGGACAAAAAAAATAACTCTCTTTTGCAGTTTGAAGCTATTAAATTTGGTAATCGAGCTGGTATCGAGCCAACGACTAAAAGAGAATACGCCTGAGCACCATACATGATTCATCCGCCCACATACTAAAGTGCGACGTGTTTCTTTGAGTCCAGTTTTTTGCTGTTTTAATTGCAGTGGCATTATGAGTTCTGCACAAGTTTGTGTTAGTTCTGACTGAGTTTCTTCATTTTGAAACTTCCACACTGTGTCGAGTCACTGTGTTCCACTCTCTGTGCCAAACCCAAAATAATAGCCAGTGTCCTTTCAAGTGAAGCGTCAGAGGTGAGGTAAATTGGTATAACAAGAAATGGAAACAAGGGGACATGTGTAATTATTTTTCTCGAGGGCTCCAAAGTCAACTTTTGTTCTTTTCTTGTGACTTCATTTCATTTTTCATTGTCTTGCTCGCACTTTGTGCTGCACTAAACCTATGATTTCTCCTCCATTTGCACTGCAAAAGAGCAAGAGTGACATTTTTTACCCTCTCGTGGAGATTCTTTTGGCACAGTATTATCAGCAAATAAAGAAGAGAAGGAGCTACTTTGACTTTTATTAGTGCTAACATTTATCTCATTTGGGGACTGTTATATTTCTCTGTAGGGACAGTGTCATAAAATCTTTGTCCAGGCAGCCGGCCCATAACGTCGTGTCTATTAAATCAAAGTTTGTAGGAACATTTCCCAGATTCTCTGTGAAATAGCTCTCATACTGAACCATATGGTGCGTTTGAGACAGACAGAGAGAGCCTGGCTCCATGGATGACACCAACAGATGCTTGCTTTATGACAGCAGTGAGAGTGTGACAAATGTATGGGGGGTCTACTATATTCCCAGTGAAATGAACAGGTAGAAGTTGATTTAGATGAATGACAAGAATATATCTTCACTACAGATAAACTGAGCTGTTGTGCACTGGCAGCAAGGCTGTAGGGATGATCATGTTGATGTGGTGCGCCACTTTAGTCCAGACTGAAATATTTCAACAGTTATTGGATGGATTGCCATAAAATTCCGCACAGACATTCGTCATCCTCAGAGGATGGATCCTATTGACTTTGGTGACCCTGATTTTTCCTCTAGTGCCACAATGAGGTTGACATTTGTAGCATTGAGTAAAATGTCTCAATAACTATGGGAGGGATTGAGACATGCCCCCCCCCCCCCCGAATGCGATGGTGGTGTGGCACCCAAGGTGACTGCCTATGTCTCCTAAAGAAAGATCCACCACTGCTTTACACCTGATAAACATCCAACTAACTAACTCTAGAATTTAGCCCAAATTTAACCCCCCTACCAACCGGCTCTCACTCCATAGTTGTCAAATACCGATGCTTGGTCAGCGACCCTTGGCATCCGATACTGACGCACTAAGGCACTCTTTTTTTGTCTGTATGAGACATCCTCGCGCTGTCATTATTAGAAGTGTAGAGCAACTTAAGGGGCATAAAGAGGCAGAAAGTTTGCATTTAAAGAAGGTAAGGTGGATGGTGGGTCAAACAAACACAGACTTTTACCCAGGAGACCAGTATTTGTGTGTTAAAATGAAGCTCAGACAGATAGAAAGCATAGATACAAACCTTAAATTTTGTTCAGTTGAGGTGCTTTGTAGCAGACACACACAGACCTGTGACAAATCAACAAACGATGGCACGTCCAAAACTGACGCTAGAGGGGTACCTAGAGCGTCACTCAGTAAGTTTCCATGCAGCTTGAGAAAATCGAATTATTGGCTTAGTCCGACTGAAACCAGACTTTTAAATGTATGTAAACAGCTTAGTCCGACTGAAATTGGACTATCCGTAGTTTGACTAACACACCTAGATAACTGGATTGAAAATGGAAGTATTGCTGCATGTTTCCACTTAGTTCAGGTATGTCCAAAGTCTGGCCTGGGGCCAATTGTGGCCCACAGACAAATTTTAATCGGCCCTCTGCTTGACTTTCAAAACATACCATATGTGGCCCTTTACACAATAATGGTTACTCGAGCAAGATCACTTTGCATTTTTACCCTTCACCTCACAGTGATGGGACTATCACAGTTTGTAGACAAGCGTCACGTAGTAATAGTTCATTAAAAGATAAAAATGGTTGCATTTGTCGCACTTTTTTTTAAAAACCCATTTGATGCGTGAATCAGTTGGCCCCCAGGTATTTTCAGGTTGTTTTATCTGGCCCCCATTCAAAAAAGTTTGGACACCCCTGACTTAGTCCTACTGGAGTCGGACTTGGCATTCTGCGGATGCACCACTTTTTCTTTTGCAGGCTTTCACCTGGAAGAAGAAGGAGATGACTTAGCAAACGCATGTACGAAACATAAAGAGCCACAGCAACATCCATCTCCACCATCTTCATTCGGCGTTAGCTTCCTCTTCCGGTCAACTGGAACTAGTTCAATACGCTCTATATTAAAAAGGACACAGCGCCGCCTATTGAGGCGGAGTTAGACGTACTTGGTCAGAAATTTATAATCTTTCGCCTCGCAAACACCGCTTGCCGGGGCAAAATTTGGTGTTTGTTGGACCTCGGATTTCCTCTTCTGCATGTATACTCAAACAAGACAAGTAGTCTGACTTGACTGATTAGCCGAGCTATGAGCTTAACTCGACTACTGCGTGCATGTAAAGGCCCTGACACACCAAGCCGGCGGTCGGCCGTCAACCAAAGTCAGGGCATCTGTGAGTGTCGGCCTAGTTTTTGCAGTGTGTCCTGCACCGTCGGCCCTTCGGCGTCTTTTCGGCCGATTGAGCATGTTGAATTGGCGGCGGAACTAGTCGGTGAAAGAGATCACTCTGATTGGCTGTTTAGGTTTTATTGCGAGGGAATCTGCCTGTAGTGAAACCGGGGCTAACCGGTTCCGACTCCGCCTCAATATTCAGGTTAAAGTGGGAAGAAGCAGCCGGTTCCGACTCCGCCTCAATATTCAGGTTAAAGTGGGAAGAAGCAGCATGTTTATCGGGCAGCTGAGTGAAGTGGAGCCTGCGGAGAAAACACCGGGACCGTCTGAATGTAATAGTCCGTGGATGTGTTGTGGTGCTCGGCTACACAGATAGGTAACCCCTCGGCTGTCAGGATGTACCACTCTCTCACTCTGCTCTCTCTCACGCAGGCGCAGAACGTATGTGCCACTTGGCCGTCGGATGTAGTCCGTGTAGTGTGTTCAAATGCAACTGACACAGGGCGACGTAGATGACGCAACAGTTGGCTTTCGTAGCCTTTAGTTCTTTAATGTCGGTTTGGTGTGTCCGCACCTTTAACGTACTGATAGTTCAACATATAGGGGCCACTGACCAAGCGTTGGTATTTGATAAGTTAGGAGTGAGAGTGTGTTTTCAGAGTTTTCAGATACAAAAATTGGCCCACCACAATTTTTCTTATTTACATTTAAATTAAATTAATTCACACCAGGATTTTTTTCTTACTTTGAATGTAAATAAGGTGCCAGAGTGCAGCCAAAATAGAGCTTGATTTTAGAATTAGTACCTGAGGAGAATCCTCAACAGAGGTCTGGGCTTGAATATCCTCAAATCATAGAACGTCAAAAGGTTGAAAACATGCATATACTGATAAATATTGCAAATATTTGTTCATTAATTGAACAAATATTTGACTCCTGTCACTTTTAAAAAGTAGCCCCCCGGGAAGGCAAGAAGAGTTTCTCTGGCTTATATACACATACAGTATGCTGTATGTATCGTTGGCTGTGAACTTTAAAACCCTGTAAGTTTAATCAGATGTCCCGCGGGCATCATGAGAGGCAACGTGTGATGACGCAGAGCACCACTTAGTTGCATAACATTGGCCTTTCTGTCAGACAAACCACACACGGACAGACCCAGCAGCTGAATCTGGAGTGAAAAGACTCGCACTGAGCCCGCTGGCAGCACCCATGTATAATTGATTATGGTATTTTAAGAGGACTGGGCCAAATCTATGATAGATATGCTTTATTAAATGAATATTATGTGGACTTTTTTCAGAAAGTTGGACAACCCCGAGGTTGGCCGGGAGACGTAATTTCACAACGTGGAATATTTCATTGAGCACCGTGTCCCTGAGGAGTGATTTTAATAAGCTGTAAGTCAAAGGAAAGGTTGATCACTTATTTCAATATGAATTTTGATTCATTTACTGCTTATCAGACATCACACGCAAATACTTCAGCCTTGAACAAGTGTGATACGTTAAAAAACACCGTGTCTGGAGTGATTAGATTTCCAGTAAAGTATGTAGGTGTAGGGAAAATGCTAAGAAGATGCATGTAGGTGTCTCAACCTTGGAATAAACAACCCTCTGCTTCATATGGTACACTCAAACCTCCCAATTAAAGCTCTGTGGATGCTAATTTTAACATAAACACTCAGATCCATCGTGTCTCCTCATAGTATTTAATTGTCCTATAATTATGCATTGTGCAGAGAAGCACCCACTCACTAGCTGTAGCCGTGCGACAGGTGTTAATGCGACAAGTTTTTAATAATGCATCTAGAGATCCGCTGACCCTCCTCAAGAATTTTGGGCCACACACACACACACACACACGTACACACAGCCCTGCATGCAAAAACACCATCTGCTCCTCCTTTTCCGTTCTCCTTCCCGTATCTTTATCCCTCTCCAAGCTGCTTCGCATACAGTCGACGGTATTTTTAGGTGGGAGCAGTTGGAGCAAACATTAAAGTACAATTAAACGAAGCCCAGTCCCATGTCATGATCGTTCGGTGCGAGGGAGCCGCAGTCATGTTGCGTGTCGGAGAGTAAGTATGTGCTGCAAATTGGATGCGTGCCCTCTGAGGTTTCTATGCAAGTATCTCTCTCCCGGTCTGTGCTGATCTGTCTCCAACAAGCCGTCTGATTCCCAGTCTAACTGTTCTCAGCGGGTACAGCCTCAGGCTCTGCTGCCTCTCTCTCACACACACACACACACACACACACACACACACATAGTCTGTCGGAGTTAAAGAAAATACTGACTTCTGCTCAGAACATTCTGGCCATATCTCAAACATACTTCTGCAATTTCGCCCTCCAGTCTTTCTGGCCACTTTTCCCCCCTCCATCTATCCTTTCTTTCAGACTCCCCTCAACCTCGCTGTCAGCATTTCTTCTTTTCATACTCCCTCCTCCTCCTCCTCCTCCTTCTTCTCTTCAACCTCTCCTCCCCTCCCCCCCATTTCTGCCTCTTTTGCAATATCCAGTTTCACAGCGAAGTGACTGCCTCGCCTCAGCCCTCCAGCTCAGTCTTTGCTTCACAGAATCAGATACTTGCCTCAAATATTCTCATTCGGCAACCCTCCCCTTTATGCTCCACATAAACCAGAGATTTATACCTGAGTTACGCTTCTGGTGGAGTGTTCACCCGGTGTTCACACAGAGCTTATCTGCCCATTATTGCTCACACACCAGTGAGTGCTGAACCTTGAGTTTTTGACCAGGGGCAAAGATGTTCACAGAAAATTTCTTGATTATTCTTTTTTGAATTGTCTCGCAGGCACAGTGAGGCTTTTATTGCCCTAGTTCAACTCAGTGCTAAGGACATGAGATATCAGTAATATGCAGTTATGAGCTTTTCTTTCCTCCCACTTTTGTCAGAGGACACACAGGATTCACACGATGTATGATTCATCACATTCTCACTCCATCGACATTTCGACAATTTCCACGACGTGACCACGACATTCTGGGACGCTGTGTCAAGTTCTGCCTGTTACATACGTTGTCTTCTTTCAAAATACACTTCTGTTTTCACAGGAAATTTAGCATTTACATAAAGTCTTGGAAATCAGTGGAGTATAGTGTAGTTAGCGAAAAAAGAGCAGGGTTTGACTTTATAATCTTTCGCCTTGGAAACATCGCTTGCCGGGGCAAAAGTTGGTGTTCGTTGGACTCATCCACCGCCCCTCCCGCTCGCCCCACTCAGACTTTTAACGCCTTAGCTTTCGTTCTTGTCCACCCTTGACGACGCTTTCTTCGCCGCTGTTTGACGCCGCAAGTCACTGACCAAGTGCCAGATTTTGATGACTTTGGAATGAGACAGGGTTGTGTGTGATGTGTACGAATATGTTGCACTGGCATGGTGAAGCAGTGGTTAGCATTGTCGCCTCACAACAAGAGAGTTCCAAGTTTGTCCTTGGGGAAGGGGCTTCGAACTACAGGGCCAGGGAGCCCTTCGGTGTGGAGTTTGCATGTTCTTCCCGTGTCAGCGTGGGTTTTCTCCAGGTACTCCAGCTTCCTCTCACAGTCCAAAGACATGCAGGTTAATTGGTGACTCTAAATTGTCCGTAGGTGTGAATGTGAGTGTGAACGATTGTCTGTCTCTATGTGTCAGCCCTGTGATAGTCTGGTGACCTGTCCAGGGTGAACCCTGCCTCTCGCCCACTGTCAGCTGGGATAGGCTCCAGCCATTATGCTTCCTATGTTTCCTGTACAACGCAAATTAAACATGTATATGTAACGTATCCTCATGTGTGGTTTGATTGGTGTGATGTCTAACGAAGTAGCACCCAACAAATTAGCGCCCCTACCAGTTTGGTTAGGTTTAGGAAATTAATCATGGTTACACATTTAACGTACAGTTGCATAATTTTGTCCTCCTAAACCTAATCATGTAGTTTTAATGCCTAAACCTAAGAAAATATGCGAACTTCTTCTACCCATTAATGGGCTGATTCAGTATTAAAATTAATAGTAGGTGTAGTAGGCTCCTTCTAACCCATATCTGTGAGGCTAAAAACCACAGATAGCGGCCATTAAATGGGCCGATTAACATCCAAATAATGCAGAAAGTCTGTGAAGATTCTGTTTTGGTTTTCTGTTTCTGTTCCTGCCAGGCTTGTGTGTGGCAGGGGTCGTGGCTGGCTCTTCCCACTGCAGCTGACGAGGCACACCTGTTTCCACTCAGCTCATCAACCTGCCGACATATACCTGGTCTTCACTCCACTACACTGCTAGATCATTCTGTCTGTGTTGGTAATGCCAAGCGTACTCTTTTCCAGTGTTGCTTCTGTAGTGATTTCTTCCTTGTGGTTTTTGGTGCCTCGAGCATTCTTGTGCTTACTTTGCCCTGTTTTCCACGTGCTCAGCCCTCATGTCATCTCCAGAGATCCATCTTTCTTCACTGGTGGACAACCTACCAGCCAGCCAGCACCCTGCCTCCACTGCCTGCAAGTTTTGTTTTTCATTTGTCAAGAAACTCTTTTTTGTTTCCAAAAAACTTCCATCGCTGCTTTGGGGTCCAGCTAGAAACCAAAACCTAACAAAGTCCTGTTACTTATCTGGAAGATGACTTGTAGTGACTGAGGATTGGAGCTGTAATGGGTGTGAAACTCTTCCAGTTCAAATTGATCAACTGCTTTAGAAAATGTATAGTTCCTTGAGGAAAACGTCAAGGTACAAACCTGGGTACATAAGAACCATGGAAAGTAAGAGGTTAAAAGAATACTTAACCCACAAAATGATCGCTTATATATCATTTATACAAGCATAGGACTGAATAAATGAGACTTGGATTGGAGGTTTATGAGAAAATAAAGTTTATTTCATGAATTCAATGTAACAGGGCATGAACAAGTGGTCACTGTGTGGGTCATGTTGTGGTTTAAAATTCAGACTGTGAGCTGATTAAGCCAAACAGCTATTGATGGCACCACCTCAACAGGTGCAACTGAGATTATTGTGGTATATCACTTTTAGATTTTTGGTGAATGCATGCATTCAGCAGCGATTCTAGGGAGCAACAAAACCTGCCGAAGCTCATGGGTGCAGCAAGAACCATTTACCACACTGGCCTGACAAAAAAAGAATTAAAAAATAATCAAGTAGGAATATTTAAAATCCAGAACATAACGATATTTTAGCATTAAAATACCCTGGAGACTCCCTTGCTACTGAAAGGAAGCAAAAGAAACCCTTCAAAGGCTAATTTACAGCAAGGAAAAATACTTTCGGAGCACACGACTCTGCCCACCATGCTTCTCTATCAGGGCTATGGTGTGCTCACAGGAACGAGACACATTTACAAAGCACACTTTGTGAATAATTACATAATCTTCCATAGCTTGTTGCAGCCTCCTTTGATATCTAGCTGCTCAGACAAGGGCACTTTCCTCCTCTCCCGTGTATCTAATTAGCAGCGGCTGGTCCCTGCGGCGGGGACTGTGAGGTGGTCTCACCCATTGTCATTAATCCTCCAGTCCTTCTGCAGGATACAACTGGACTTAACAGAACCAGGTCACAAGTCAGCTGCTGATAGCCGCCCCCGAACACGCACACACATGCACGCAAACTCTCAAAGCAGCATCTGTTCGGCCACAAGGTGAGTCAGGCCTGTTCAGCCTGCGTGCCCTGCAGACTCAATATGCTGCCTGGTTGTGTGCAGCACCATCGGCTGTGCGCTGGCTGGTGTCTGCTTTCAGACTGGCTGAAAACGCAGCAGCTTATTTGTTTCTTGAACATGACCCTAACAGACGGCAAATAAATGGCCGTACAGCAGTGAAAGATGACCCTGTCTCCTGTGAATTGCATCCTTATACCAGGCTGGTCTCAAGCAATGTTGGTATGTATACCCAGTAAAAGTATTGCATCTGAATTCATTTACAACCCATCTAATCATTGAGCCTGTGATATGTGCTGATGGGGGAAAGAAGGATGTATTAAATACAATGAAAGTGTGCATAATCAGGTGGGCTGAGGTGGTGGATGGTTCACCAACGTTTGTGTACCGTGTAAAACCAAGTCCAAACCAAGAGGTATTTTAAGGTACGACTTAACGTCGTCATGTTATGTCAACTATGTACCTTTACATTGGGTACGTAACATGATGTCCAACCATTTTTCTTTGGTACCATGCCATTGTTTCGACAGCCCAAAATAGCTAAGCCCTGTTATTCTAAAAAATGTCCCATTGGACCAAAAGCCCCAAAAACAAATTGCCAGTGCTCCAAAGTTATGTTTTTCCCAGTATTCACATTCCCTTCTGTTAGTTTAAGTTTTTCTGTGGCGTTCAAGCCACCGATCTTGGTGTTTCTTTACCCACCCTTCATGGCATTTCTCAGCGGTGATTGAGCCACTGATCTCTGAGGATTTTACCCACCTGTCATGGTGTTTCCCAGTGACGTTTGAACTACTGGTCTCAGATGATTTTACCAACCCTTTGAGGCTTTTTTTCAGCTGTGTTTGAGCCACCGATCTTGGTGTTTTTTTTACCCACCCTTTGCAGTGTTTTTCAGCGCTGTTTTAGCCACTGATCTTGGGTGTTTTTACCCACCGTTCTTGGCGTTTCCCAGCAGTATTTGAGCCACCAATCTCAGATGTTTTTACCCACTCTTAATGGCGTTTCCCAATGATGTTTGAGCCACCAATCTTGAGTGTTTTTACCCACCCTTTGCAGCGTTTTTTTAGTGCCGTTTTAGCCACTTTTTACCCACCCTTCATGGTGATTTCCAGCGGTGTTTCAGCCACCAGCCTTGGATGTTTTTACCCACCTTTTGCGCTGTTTGTCAGTGATGTCTGAGCCACTGATCAAGGGGGGGTTTACCCACGCTTCATGGTGTTTCCCAGCCACTGAGCCTCCGATCTCATGTGTTTTTACCCTCCCTTCATTGCGTTTCCTAGTGGTGTTTGAGCAACCAATCTTGAATGTTATTACCCACTCTTCACAGCGTTTCCCAGCAGCACTTGAGCCATGGATCTCAGGTGATTTTACCCACCCTTTGTAACTCTCCCAGTGGCACCTGAGCCACTGATCATGTGGGTTTTTACCCCCATGTCATTTTCTAGTGGCATTTGAGTGTTTTCCACCAACCCTTTCCTGACTTTCCAGCAACTTTTGCAACCCTAACCAAACATGGGTGTTTTGAGCCTAAAAATAATCTTTTCCTATACATATCCAGGTGTTTTTTTGTGCCTCAACCTAACAGCACATTGACCATAGCATTGTTGACGAATGTAATGTATCCCTGGTTTTTTTTCATTTTTCCTGGCTATTTTCAATAGGGAGTATGTGTTTTGGAGATATGGGAATTCGGAGAAATGGGCATATAGTTTTTGGCTAACGTGCTATCAGAGAAATGGATTTTCAGTCCGTAATGGTAAATCAGATAAAACAACCATCTCGTTAAAATATATCAACGCTGACTTTTGGTTTGACACAGGACACATTTCCAGCTATCCTGGGTGAAAGTCCTGTATATGTTTGACCCATCCACCACCCTTCCTTCTGTCCTGCTTGATGCAGACTTTCTCGATCTTTATGCATACTACGTAACCTGACTTCCTCCTTTTCTCCCATCAGAGTTATTATGGCCAAGAGAGGTCACTGCCTAACATTAAATGTAAAAGGTCATTAAATGTCCTGACAATGGCCTTGTGAACCTAACAGTAGGTGTGGCAGGTCCCTTCTTATCCGTATGTATGACCCTTATAACCACTGATAACGGCCATTTAATGGCCTGATTACAACAAAACTGCCTTTACATCTGGTATTAACATGTGATCTGTATCTGAATACATTATCTGGGCAGTGACATTTACTCCACAGGCCTCTGCATTTATTAATGACCTTGAATCTGCCTGAATTGTGATTGGTGCTCAGTATGCAAATATAAGTTGGTAGGCAGGGCTGGTGAACTTCCGGTGTCCCAGGTCAAGGGAAGCGATGCTTCTGTATGAGCTCTACCTTTTTTTTTCTTCCAATCATAATGCAGCTCAGACCATCTGCAGATATAGGCTGATCTGATGCAGATTTTTCACACGGTTTCAACCTAATTAACATGTTTTCCTCAACATCAAGATACAAATACATGTTAATACTATTAACATAAATTATGATGATTATGACAGCTGCATATTTTGGATATATAAGATGAAGAACAGGTGACATTCACACTCACTTTGCCTTGTGAGTGAAAATAAAAGCGATTGTTTCAGACAGCATGAACAAAGAAAATTGCCTTTGATGTCAGCATGACAAGGGAGGGAATACAATCTGCTGATTTCACTTGTGGGTGGGGAGTTTTGTCAGGTCTGCAGAGGCCCCATGCACACACCTTCAGGGCAGGCAGTTTTTCGTGTAGAATATTGGTATGCACGTCCTCTTCAATCTATATCCAACCTAATGTGGTGTGACGCCGTAGCGCTTTCATGTTGGAATCGGTTTCTCAGGAAGACTGACTCGATTTTTTCCCCTTTTTCCTCCATCTGTCCTCTCTGTCTTCTCCATCTTTCCAGCTGTTTCGCTTCGCCGGCACGACTCTGACTTAGGAAGCAAACCAAGGGGTGGTGGTGTATTTCAGAGCCAATCTGTGTTGGCTGTCAGGGATATCGCTTGTACTCCAATCTTGCACTACACTATTAGGTTTCCCCCTTTTCCCCTTCCCTCAGCTTGTCTGACTGTACTGTATGTGCCTTTTCTGTGCCAGCATGTGTGTGTGTGTGTGTGTGTGTGTGTGTGTGTGTGTGTGTGTGTGTGTNAGAGAGAGAAGGGGTGGCCAGATGCTCAATGGTGTGTTGTGGATGTAAGACAGTAGTCTCTCCACTCCATCCAGGTGTCTTGCAAGTATCCCCTGGGTTTCTCCGATACACTCTGTCAGCCAGCACCTCACACAAACACACACACACCCCCACACACACACACACGGACCAGGCTGCATTCTCTCCATGGCTCTCTGTCATGCTTTGTACATTCTGTCCTTGCATGTATGTTTATCTCTTTGACAAGCTCCTCTTCACACACTAAAACCATCATCTCAGGCCCGCTGTGTCTTTTTTTGCCTCACTGGAGAACATCTCCGCCAGACGTGTGGCAGCTGACACTTTGCAGAAAGATGCCCAAGTGACAGACACACACTCAACCCCTCGTCAATACCACTTGGGTAATTAAACCCTCAAACATATCCACACAGAATACAGGTGGCGAACAATTTATTTATCATTTCTGTTTTATTGATTGCTTCGTGTAAACAGCGTGGCAGGTACAGTAGATAACAGAGAACAGACGGGCGCGCCGCAATCAGACACGCCTAAACAACGTTCACACATTTGTAGAGGAGGTGGTATTGTGACAAGCAGCGTGCCTCCCATGACCACATTTATGCACGCATTGCAGAACAGGTTGAATTTCTCATCAAAGAACATTTTGTGTTACTGGCCCAATCCCAGTCTCCACACTCGTGGACTGTGAGGGGCATTCCTGCTAAGTGTGTCTCCCACTGAGCTCTGATGCAGCTTTTCAGCACCATAATGCACCATTTCTGTGTGTCCACATGCCTGCAGATTTTCCTGAAGGGACTTTCTCATAATTCAGTACTCATCAGCTGCATGAGCTACACCTGGGCCCGGTGTGCTCTGCTCCATAAATACCTCCCTCATTTTAGAGTCTATCTCTCTCTGGGGACGATCCCCTCTCCCCAGCAGGCATGATCAGCCAGTTCTCCTTCCCAGCTCATCAAATACGGCCACTTTTATAGTGATATTAGCATCAGACACCAATGCAGAAAGCAGCTTTTCACAACGATATGACAAACCACAGGCAACAACACTATAGAAAGAGCTATAGTCCTTATAGGGTGGACAGCAGGAGAGTGGATGAGTCCAGCAAGCCCTGGACTTTCACCCAGGAGCATGCTGTTTCCTTTCTGTGTGAATGTTGAGCCAAACCATGATGTTTTCTCCTAAATCTAAGGAAATAAATGTAAATACAAGGTGTTTTACGTTAGCTGACAAATTTGTGATGAGTAACAATGTCCAGCATGATGGAAAAAAACTGTTAGCTTAACGTTACCTGACAACTGAAATCATGCCCATACAGCTAAGGTTGTTACAACCTGTTACTAACCTAACCTGTTACACTGAGCGTTAGGCCTACACTAGAAGGATGCAGTCAAAAACATAGCTAGATTATCATACCCTGTGTGTAACTAACTACGTGCCTTACCCTTATTGATCCCGTAGTTGAAATTGTCTAGGAGCAGGAGCACGGATGCAAAATACATCCATGAGCAGGAGTCACCATGGATGCAGGGGTCACTTGCAGGTGCCAGGTGGGAGCTTCTCGCGAGATTTTGAAATATCTCGTCTCCTCGTTCAGGAAAAAAAAAAAAAAAAATACCCCGAAAAACAGAAAAAAATTACTTCATGTTTTTACTACCATGACCATTACAGTGGTCATGGTAGTTTTTATTTTTCAGATTCTGATGTTGGTAGTTACTTTACGGTCCTCACCTGGATTCTGATGTTGGTAGTTACTTTACGGTCCTCACCTGTGGCATGGTCCAGCCTGGCCCCTGCATCTGTGTCCTGCATCTGTGTCCTGCACAGAGATGAGCGCTGCCTGTTAGAATGGACCAAACTAATACTTTTAATACTGAGGGGGGAGACGAGCAACCCCTCCCAATTTGAAATTATCCTCATTTTTGTTGAAATCCGATATGCCCAGGCATTTTGCATCTGTCTGAAGGTTTTGTGGTAAACATAATTAGCGAAAATGGTGCCAAGAAATGACATGACATGAAAAAGAAAGCTAAACTAAATGCACCAAATTCAAAATCAGATATTTTCCAACTTTTCATGAGACCTTTGCAGTAGGGCTGCCCCCGACTAAGATATTTCCTAGTCGACCAATAGTCATCATTTAGGGCCATTAGTCGACTAGTCGCCTGCATGTTTCTGATATTAATGTAATTATTAGATTATATATTTTGGGCGGGGCAACACAATGGTTTGAGTTGAAGGTGTGAGAAAGAATAGTATCAGTAACATTGTTAACACTGTGCTACATTACAGAGAAATACAAAACCGTACTAATGAACCTTCATTAATATAGGCCTATATTTTATCTACAAGTGCACGTCACACACTGAGCGAGCCGCCTGTTAATGACGCTGTGGGCTAATGGGCATGTAGCTACTTCCATGTTTCAGATGATACGTCATGTTTGTAGTCGACCAATGAAGATGAGTTTACATATCACCTTGGGTTCGTCCTTCACCTTCTCAAAATGATCCCACACTTTGGATTTCCTGCCCGACATGTTATTAACTAGCCTGTGGAATAACCGCAGGTACCAGCCCTGGAAATTAACCTGACTCCTGTCTGACTGCTGAGCGTGGACACTTCCTGTGTCTGTCCTTTCAAATTAAATTCCCACATGGACCAGTCATATAGGTTTTGATGTATTTTGACAAGGTGCAGCTCCTAATAGTTTCACGTTTTTTTTCTGGGACTAAGAAAGACCATATAAATCTTGCCGACTAATGACCTTTCTGGTCGACTAACGTTTGGTCGACTTTTAGGGGGCAGCCCTACTATGCACTGAAGGTTGCCGGGAGTAAAGGAGGAAGTCAGTTGTTGTGAAATAAATAGCAACAAAGTCTACGTAGGAAGGTGGTCAGGGTGGTGCTTGGGTTAAACGCGCACAGGACTTTGACCCAGGAGGCTGGTGCTTGTGTCCTGTGTGAAACCAAAGTCAACGTAGAGTGATTTAAAGTTACATTCATATGTAACGTCACAACACCAACTGTGATTCTTCCCCTAAACCTGACCTAGTTCTGAAAATATAATACAGAGTGTTGTATGAGTGTGTGTTGCTCACGGTGGCTGGACAGTGAATCCTGTTGTAGCCATTAGTAACAAGAGATGTGATCATATCTACTCATTATACCCTGTGTTTTATTTCACCTTCTACATAGGAGCTGATAGTACCAAAAACTGGCTCAGGCTCAGGAACTAGGGAGTTGACAGCTGCAAATTGGCCTCATTTCCAGTTTATGCATGAGGCCCTGAAGGCCACAGGGACTCAATAAGGCCTCCAAATTGAATAGCCACTGCAAAGGGCTCAGACCAAGAGGAGACAGAGGACATGCCCTGCACATCCACCAGCTCAGCTCCCTCGACTCCAGGGCCATCACAGCGCTGACAGCCCCCCGATAGAAATAAAGGAAAGAGATGGAAGAAAGGGAGGATGATAGAGAAGACAGGAGCAATTGGATACCATGATTGCAATCTTTAAAAAGTGCTGAGAAACAGAATTCTGTTTTTCTTTTATGTTTCCTTATCCAAAACAAATCTGTCACAAAACACATTCTCTGTCTCAGTGCAATGTTTTTTGAATAGAATAGCACAAAGCATTGATATAAACTGGGCTGTTTTTTTTTTATAAATATGGGTGTCATGTACGAAACAGAACCTCCAGATCCAACAAAAATGCTCCCAGAGGAGTCGCAGATGGCTTGGAGTTAAACAGAATGAAATTGGTTGTAATTAAAATAATCTGTCTGGTTGTGTTTGGCTGGTTTGATCCTTATGCGACAGCCATCTATGGCCCCTGCAGCCTAATCAAATGGTTTATGTCGTGCCAGTATTCTGAATCCTCTGCCAGCTTCCCCGAGGCTGTCAGGATGAGACGGAAAAATGACCTCTTCCCTGCAGATCTCTCTGGAAATCCTGAGCACCACCCTAAACTCTGTAGATTTGGGCACATGCTGTGACACAGTAGGAGGCCTCATGTGCTAGCCAACATGATGTCCCCAGCAATGATACCTGTCCACATGGAGAGTGTTTAGCAGACCATTGAAGGCTGCTCTTAACATCCTGAAGTCTAGCCGAATCACCTGAATGCAATGTTGTTATTGTGCATTTCTGCAAAGCAAGAGTATGTTACATTTGCACGTTTTATATCATATCAATGTTTCTAAAGAGACGTAATACATGAGCTGACTTTTCTCATTGTGGATGGCATGCCACCTAGGCAAGATGACTGTTAAGGTGCAGCCACTGGAGACCACTGCTCGACACCAATAAACAACAAAACCCCTTGTGCTTTAGCAAGTCATTCCAACTCTTTGCTGTTTTTCCAGCAGCTTTTTTGCCCCCCATCATAAGTGTTTTGTAGTGACCTGTCACTATGTTTCCAGCAACTTTTTTAGGCACCAAATGTGACTTATTTGTACTGAACCTTTGCTGTTTTTACAGCTGCTTTTTAGACACTAAACAGTGTTTTGTAGTGTCCTGTCTCTGTGTTTCCAGCAGCTTTTTAGAGACCAAACATTTGTGTTTTGTAGCTTTTTAGACACTAAACAATGTTTTGTAGCATCCTGTCGTTGTGTTTCCAGCAGGTTTGTAGGCAACAATCATGGGTGTTCTGTAGAGACATGTCGCTATGTTTCCAGCACCAAATATTCATGTTTTGTAGCTACCCTTTCCTGTTTTTTTAGACACTAAATAATGTTTTGTAGCATCCTGTCGTTGTGTTTCTAGCACTTTAATCAACAACTAACATGGGTGTTCTGTCGAGACCTGTGGCTATGTTTCCAGCAGCTTTTTAGCCACTAAACATGAGTGATTGACCCTTTGCTGTTTTTTCCAGCTGCTTTCGTGACACCAAACATGGGTGTTTGGTAGCAACATGTCACTATGTTTCCAGCGGCTTTTTTTAAGGCACCAAACATTCATGTTCTGTAGCGACCCTTTGCTGTTTTTTCAGACACTAAACAATGTTTTGTAGCATCCTGACGTTGTGTTTCCAGCAGGTTTGTAGGCAACAATCATGGGTGTTCTGTAGAGACATGTCGCTATGTTTCCAGCACCAAATATTCATGTTTTGTAGCTACCCTTTCCTGTTTTTTTAGACACTAAATAATGTTTTGTAGCATCCTGTCATTGTGTTTCTAGCACTTTAATCAACAACTAACATGGGTGTTCTGTCGAGACCTGTGGCTATGTTTCCAGCAGCTTTTTAGCCACTAAACATGAGTGATTGCAACATGCACCAGCACTTTAATCAACAACAAACATAGGTGTTCTGTCGAGACCTATTGCTATGTTTCCAGCAGCTTGTTAGGCACTAAAAATGAGTGATATTGGCCCTTTGCTGTTTTTCCAGCAGCTTTTTTGGCCCCCATCATAAGTGTTTTGTAGTGACCTGTCACTGTGTTTCCAGCAGTTTTTTAAGCACCAAACATTCATGTTTTGTAGCGACTCTTTGCTGCTTTTCCAGCTGCTTTTCAGGCACTAAGCTATGATTTGTAGTGTCCTGTCATTGTGTTTCAAGTGGCTTTATAGGCACCGAGGGTGGGTGTTTTGTAGTGATCTGTCACTGTGTTTCCAGCTGCTTTTTAGGCATGAAACTATGTTTTGTACTGTCCTGTCGTTGTGTTTCCAGTGGCTTTAAAAGCAACAAACGTGAGTGTTCTGTAGAGACCTGTCACTACGTTTCCAGTAGCTTTGTAGGCACTAAATATGAAGTGATATTGACCCTTTGCCTTTTTTCAAGCAGCTTTTTTAGGCACTAAATGCGGGTGTTTTTTAGTGACCTGTCGCTATATTTTCAGTGACTTTTTAGGCATCCAACATGCCTGCTTTGTCGTTACTCTTTGCTGTTTTTTTCAGCTGCTTTTTAGACACCAATTAATGTTTTGTAGCATCCTGTTATGGTTTTTCTAGCAGCTCTCTAGCACCAAATGTGGGTGCCTTGTAGCAACCTGTCACTATGGTACCAGCAGCTTTTTTTTTTAGGCACCAAACATTCACGTTTTGTCACAACCTTTTGCTGTTTTTAGAACAGTTTTTTTGTTGCATCCTGTCGCTGTGTTTCCAGCAGATCGCAAAGATGTCCCAATATTTTTTTGGGGTGATTGGGCTGTTAAGTCAGCCTCCAGTTCTTGCTCCACATCCATATTTGTCCTCAGGACTGGGACATTAATATTAAATGCTACATAATTTGCGTAAATGATTGAAGAAAGATGAGCTCAGCTATAGGGAAGAATTGTAGCCAAGGTCATTTGCTGCTTTAGGGGCACTTAAGGATTCATTGAACCAATATATGCTATATTATTATATGCAAAACATTTAATTATTCATCAATTATGCATAAAATAGAAAATGGATTTATGCAAAAACATACTGGGTATATAACATAAGACACTAGGCCTGTTACTGTTTATAGTCATAGTCATTATGTCATAGGCAAAACAAACAGGAATGGTAAGGTAAGGTCTAGCATTTGGTCATTTGGACAATCTTCCACCATAAAAATTTTCTGCACTAATTTGTGTCTTTTCTGCATCGATTTATTGTGTTAATGTCTTTAATTTTGTCAAAATAAATGTCCTCTATGACTATAATATTTTTATTAGGAGAGACAACTGCACATGTTCTTAATATTGAGATGGTTGTGTCCTGCTTTGGCTGTCTTTCTTTACTTTTTGTCAAAGAAAATGTGACATCACAATGGTGTGTCCCATTCCTCATGAACTCACACACTCAGGTGCTACAGCTGCACACACAGGTGACGTCAATTAAGCCTGTGAGGGCTTCGTGTTTAGGCCTCAGGGTGGAGATTGGGGATCTCCCTCCTGTGTGCTGTCACTACCTGACTCGCGTCAGTTTGACAGGTTCTGCAGCTGATTGTTGGAGCAGCCTGCTGCTGGCGAGCACATGATTTTTTTCTTGGGGGATATTGAGGATTTTAAGGGTTAGTTCACCTAAATTACAATCTCATTGTGCTCTAATGATGCTGTAACTGGCCATGCAGACATTTCTTTACGGGTCTCTCAGCACAGTCTCAAAAGCATAGAGGCGATAACAGGAGACCGGCCATGACACGAGGAGAGCTGGACAGGGCCGTAGAAGGGCATCAACCCAGCAGCAGGACCAGTATCTGCTCATTGGTGTGAGGAGGAACAGGAGGAGCACTGCCAGAGCCTTACAAAATGACCTCCAGCAGGCTACTGGTGTGCATGTTTCTGACCACACTGTCAGAAATAGACTCCATGAGGGTGGCATGAGGGCCCAACGTCCTCTAGTGGGACCTGTGCTCGCAGCCCAGCACCGCGCAGCTCGATTGGCGTTCACCAGAGAACACCAGAATTTGCAGGTCTGCCACTGGCGCCCCGTTCTCTTCACAGATGCGATATTTAATTTGAAAAAGTTACGGTTACATTTCTTGTTACCGCCAAAAGTAGTGGAATTACAGTACTCCAAATGTTGCATATGTCACGTGACATACTACACCATATTGTTAAAATAACTCAATGTTGACTTTTGGTTTCACATAGGACACAAACACTTGTCTCCTGGGTCAAAGTCCTGTGTTTGTTTGGCTTGTCAACCACTGGTCCTTCCTGCCCTACATAAACTGTTTTGCTCTCTATACTACGTCAGTTGCTCGGAGCATCATACAGGCGATAAAGGGTGCCTGGGATCGTTGGTATCTGATGCTGAGGGCCACAAAAGAAGCATCGCTATTTGCTGAGTTGGGTGTGAGAATGTGTTGGAGGGACAGGAGCACTGCTGTGCTGGTGACACACTGTGTGTTATTGTTCCCAGCAGAGGCCCCTCTGCCGTCCTCAGATTGATCAATCATCTGCTCACAGGAGCTTGAAAGTAAGAGGGGACATTTGTAGCCAGAGCAACTCAAGCACCCCCACCCTCCCCTCCATCCCCCCTCTGCCAGCATCCACCTGCCCCCTTCACACTGGCAGCCCTGTGGGCACAAGCCCTGCATGGATGACTCACTGAATTTTGTGTTTGTGCACGTGTTCCCATCTGTCTGTGTGTAGGTGTGTGCTTGTGTTTCTTTGCCACACACACGCACACACAGATACACACATATGTATCCATCAGAGCAGGAGAGGAGAGTCAAGCGGGAGATTGACTTTAGCGAAAGGAGCAGACAGCCGTCGCCAGCTGAACGCTTGAGATGTTTCCTTCATAGCACTCAGCTTTCACAGCAGATTACAGACACTTGCTGACTGGTCTTCAGTTTAGTGGCCAAGGACCTATCCAGAATACTGATGACTGGGTCCACGGCACTCCTGCTCCCATTTTTTCCTCCTCACCGCAAGGAATGAGATCTGGATCTCCCTTTTTACATCCAGTCAAACCACTCTGCAGATTCTTATTATGACGAAACTGTCATTCTGCTTAATATCAGCCAGTTATGTCATCCATTGTCATAAAAGTAGCCATTTAAAAATCTGTAAAACTTGTCATTAAATTTTATTTAATTAATATATTCGGTCAGAAATATCTTCTTTATTAAAGCTCATCTTACAGCTGAATGAGGGATGAGCCACCCTGACATGCAGAGCTGTTAACCCCTGCAGAGATGATTTAAACTGAGATGAAGAAAAAAGCACCTTACTGTAAAGCATGTGAATTGATTTAAGTCAGGATTACAATGTATTTTTATAATCTATTAGCCTAATCTGTTGATGGTTGTCTTTACCATTAATTCATAGAAACATTGGCCTCTAGTTTTGCAGACCGGGCGAGGCGGAGGCGCAGCGCACCTGCGCTTCGCCAACTGGGTGTGGCCAGGCGGATTTTGCAAGTTTGGCACTACTCCTCTTTCCCACCTCCGTCCCTCCTACCTGCGCAAGTCGGAAAGAGGGAGGAGAGAAGGCGTGGAGTGGGTTTTACACACATCACACCAATCAAATGAGCCCCTCTCCTCGCCCTTAAATGCGCCGCGCGAAGGCGTAATGAGAGTTTACTCAATTCGCCATGGCAGAAGAGAGCAGCAGCGTCAGACGGCCAAACTTCTCCCAGGAGGAAACTGATGTTTTGGTCCGGGAGGTCCAAGCTCGCAGTGTCCGAATATACGGAACTGCGAGCAGACCTCCACGGGCTGATGATGCAAAGGTAGCCTGGGAGGAGGTCACCACAATTGTAAATCAATGTTGCGTTTCTCTCGTGCGCGCGCGCTCTCTCTTTCTCTCTCGCAGTCTCACTCTGTTTCTTTTCTTTTGACTTTTCTAAGATGACAGATGCTGAATATATACTCCCTATCTGATGCTGTGGCTGTTTGTGGTTGGCTGAGAGGGATGTGAACTCATTAGTTTGCAGCTGTGTTAATCAAATCAGGTTGGGTTTCCATTACGCGTGCCAAACGTGCCAAACGGTGCCAATCCCCTTTGATCTGACATCAGATGTGACGGGACAGTCGATATAGAGCTTTTAGCGCACCGAAACTCTCACTGCGCCAAGCTGGATCTGTCAACACAAACTTAAAGGTATTCAATTCACAATCAGCAGCAGATCCTCACATTTGGGAAACTGGAAACCATGGCTTGGGATTCTTTAAAAAAAATTATAATACTAGTAGCAATATCTTAAATTGACACTGACATCAATAAAGTACTTCATTTGATATCTTTTTTCTACCTTTTTCCAGTACCCATCATGTCAATGGTATGGAAGAATTCAGTTGTGAAAAATGCCATCACCACCCATACAAGTGATTTTTACACAAATACATTTTGAAAGTGTTCAAATTATTAAAATATTTATGGACTAACTGTGCAAAGAACTCCGTCAAATGTGCCGCACACAACTTCACCACACCACAGACTGTATGGGTTGTAGCTGCAGTGGTATTGGAGCAATCAAATCGAAGAACACTTGCAGTGATTGGCTGACAGCAAAACCACACAAATAGTCTTTTTTTCTAAATCTAGTTATAACAATGCAGGTATCATGTGAATGGAGAATTTAAAGCTACTTGTTATTGGTTAAAGGTATCAAGAAGTTAAACTTAGCCCTAATGGAATCACCTTGGGAATGGCGGACTCCGCCACTGTCTTTGGCATTGTTCCTTGGAAATTTACACCAAATTAGTTTTGTCCTTGTCGTTTTTACACAATCAACCAATCATTGCAGCACAGGTGGAAATCCAGAGTCCCAGGTGATAGTGGTGTGCACACTGAATATTGTAAATTATGCAGATGTATGCTAACATTACAAATTATCACTAGTTGCTTCTTGTGACTGGAGAAGTTTTGATACTTGTTAATGGATTATTTCGGTATCGAGTACCGATACCATTCCCTACTGGAAACAGCTTGGGGATGCAGAGTCCGTTGCTATATTTGGCATTTTTTTCTTGGAAATGTACTTGGAAAATTAGTTATTTGTCCTTGTCATAAACTAATACATGCACAACTAGTCTTTGCTGCAAAGGTGGTGATATAGAGTCCCTTTCATCCTGCAAAAAAAGATGTTCTGGTCTGCATGCTAAATATTGTAATTTATGCTACAACTGAGGTACACAAATGATCACCAGCTGCTTTGTTCGACTAGAGAAGTTTAGATACTACTTGGTACTGTGCTGTTTCGGTCAATACCTTAAAGGTATTGAGTACCAATACCACACCCTACTGGAAACAGCCTGGGAATGGCGGACTCCACCACTGTGTTTTTTTTGTTTGTTTTCTTGGAAATTCACTTGGCAAATGAATTGTTTGTCCATGTTGTTAACTATTTACATGATCACCCAATCATTGCTGCAATGTAGTAATAAAAAGTCCCTTTCATCCTTACATTTTTTGTTATATCGAGAAAACAGTATAAAAGATATTTCCGACAATGTCTGAGGTGACTGGAGAGAAGTAAGAGCCCAAATTCAGCATGTCATGGTATCTCTGTACTGTGGTTGTTTGTACAAACTACAAATCCAGAGAAAATCCATACCATTGAGGCATGGCAGAGTCTTTAGTGGATTTTCATCGGTGGAAAACAAACTCTTTGGAGCTCAGCGCCTCCCCTCCCCCCTCCCCTCCTGTCTCTGCTGGCCCTGCAGAGTGCAGCTCATTGATAAGGGTTTCTGTCCTTGTCATCAAGGACTGATGTCTCTCTGTCAACTCCCAGGCAGCCCTGTTCCTCATTCCGCGCTATTGTTTTTCTTCTCTTCTATACCTGACAGATTCCCTATCTCCCTCCCCTCCTCTTCCTCGCCCCTCCCCTGTCCCCAATACCATCCGCTATCCTTCCCCGAGAGGAATTCATTCCTACCATGGTGCCAGCAGGCGCAGCTTACAAGTTATTGTCTCAATCAGAGCTCCTTCTCTAAAGTCACATCGCTGCCATCTCATAAAGCTCTGGGAGCATGCTCGTCTTGTGAATCCCATAAGCTTTCCGTCTGAAGCGCATACATGCATTAGAGCATTACAAGAGGAACATTACATTGTCAATTGTTGTAACACCCAATCAGGCGAGATGTGCTATTTCTGCATGCACAAATACGCTCGCTCTCTCTTTTCAAGCACACAGCCATTTCGCCATTTCACCACCCACCTCCACAATAAAGCCGTGACTGCGTCTCCTGTGGCTTAACACCTCTTGTGTTCATTAGCACTGTGCAGTGGCGTGTCAACAGCTCTTATTTACTAATTAGCGACTGATGACAATAGCTGAGGCGCACAATGGAGAGGACAATGGTGATCCTCATCTCTGACGCTCGCCGTCCTATGACAATATGAAGTATTAGTCATTCAACTGTGTAATAAGCTCTTCTGCTCTCATTGGAATGGGCAAATGCGCAGCGGAGCACGGTTTTGTGTTGCTATCACAAAAACAGATTGCAGAGCTGTTGTGGTTCGAGATAGAAAAAGTTTGTTTCGGAGAATTCTTCCTCCAAGGTCGAAAGCGATGCTCTGACTGTGCCTGGCCGGTGGGAATGGAGATAAAAATGTCAAAGCAGCCATAAATAAGAATATAAATAATAAAGTCCCCCACCGAGCTTGGTTAAATTGAACAGCAAAGGGGTCGTTTTCTCGCCGTCCCACTGAGATTTTAATCTCTCCTGCTAAATCTTTTCCACCCTTTCTTCCTTTGTCTTACGGTTGCTCCCCGGAGAGACAGTGTACACCGCTGCTGTGTGATGTAACGCTGAAAGGACGGGCCCTGCCAGCCGACCCTCAGGGCCAGTAAACTTGTGAGTCTGTGAGGAAGGATCATGCATTTCATCAGTTTGTACAGTGACTTTCTTAAAACAGCCAGCGGCCGTTTTATTTTCCCAAAGTGCGAGAGGAAAATAAGAACAAGTCCGTATAATCGAATGACAAAACAGGTCATTTGTCAATGCATAGCAAGACATACGGTCCCTGTGAGTGTTTTGACACGCCGCCGCTGCTCTTTTCAAGTTGAGGCAGCTTTAACTGCGTGGTAAATGTCAAGGAAAGATTGTCTTCAGAATCTAATGCTGCACTGACTTGTAGATGTAATAAAGAAGCTGTAATCAATGACTACTTGTATGTGGAAGGGTAGCTTGTAATGATGAACCCAGACAGACTTATCACCAGGGAGTTTTACAAGTTTTATAGGGTCTGTCAGCAGATTGTTTTGGTTTTACGGCCCGTGACTTTAATGTTTTGGATACATGTAGTCTTTCTGATGAGGACAATCTCGTTGCCCCATTTTGCGTTTTTATGGTTCACTTTGCATTAATGTACTTTTTGTGTACGGTAAACCTTATTTTGTGTTTTATATTCCTTGTTTTAGAGCTGTACATTTTCATTCTGTATTTTTGTTCCATGTTGTCTGCCTGTCTCAGCCAGGACACTCTTAAAAAAGATTTTTAATCTCAAGGTTTTTCTGGTTAAATAAAGGTTATATAAATGACCACTGCTACAGGGTGCCAAGGGCTGCTGACCTAGCGTTGGTATTTGACAAGTTGGGAGTGAGAGTGGGTTGGTTTTTAGGATGCATTCACACTGGCGCTATTTGGTCCGCTTTAAACGAACCCTGGTCCGCTTCCATGGATAGTTCAGTTCGTTTGGAGTGGTGTGAACACTCATTTGAACTCTGGTGTGGACCAAACGAGCAAACCTTGGTCCGCTTGAAAACTGGGGGTCTTGGTTCACTTGCAAGTGAACCCTGGTGCGGTTCGCTTACAGTGGGAAATGCAAACAGACTATCCAGCGAACCGAAGAGAGGAAGTGAACCAAAGAGAGGAAGTGATGTAGAGCACAGTGCATTTTGGGTAAAAAAAACAACAACAAAGAAAAGGTTGGAAAATGTCTCGTGGGCAGACGTGGAGTCGTGAGGAGGTGCAGGCGCTTACCACAAGACTGCATAACTTTGGTGTTGCCCCATTGTTTTTGTGGTGACCAAGCCGGCTGAAGGGGATGGATTCCGTTTTCGAAGAGCCGGATTTTCTTCTTCGTCATGCTTTTTTCTTCCTGGTCAGTGGTTGTTTCGGGCAATACCGCCCCCAAACAAGCAGCTGTTGTAACTGCGTGATGTTGTCCAGGCGGTTTGGTCCGCTTTAAAAAGTGCAGTGTGAAAGTGAACCGAACCAAATGAAGGTGTGACATTTTTCGGCATTCAAATGACACAAGCAGCTCCTGCCATTGCACTATACTTTAATGTAATACACAACATACTGGGGCACATTTATTGGAGTTTGCATTGCTGCATGTAAACGGGAACATAAGTGGGATATTTATTTTCATTAGCCATGACAACAGCCCTGTAGGAATATTGTCCTTTTTGGAATAAGGGGAAAATGGAATATATTGTGCATGTAAACGTAGCAGGGGCGATTGCTCTGAGACAACAAGGGAGGCTGAACTTCCCCTAAAATTCTATAGAAGGAATGGTCAAATGTGTACTATTGAATTTGTATTAAAATAAGAATTTACATTGCATTAAATGTGCGCTAGGATGCGTTTAACATCATGACTATGATGTTCAAACGTCAGCTGTTTATTACCAGTTTTCAAGCGGGACCTCGCTGTCATACATTCTCGTGTCAGCACGGTGGATGCGGAGCCTCCAAGCATTCCTATGAGACAGCGCTGAGCAGGTTTTTTTCATGCAGCAAAGCGAGACGTCATTGAATAAATGCGACAAAATCGACTGATTTTCAAGCTCAGTCCCATGCGGATATTTGCGAGTGGAGTCTTCTGACAGAGTGCCGTCCGGAGTTCCTTATTTCCATAAGCGATATAGCTAATTTTCACCGTTTGTACAGCACAGTTCAGGTGTTTAAACCCATCTGAAACTCTTTACTGCTTCGCCACAATATGACAAATTTTATGATCTGAGCTTCCCCTGTTTGAAAGACCATCAGCCGCCACTGAAATGTCGTCACTGTTTCATTAAGTACACTTCAACAGCAATAATCCTATGTCTTAGTCCAGTGGGTGGGTGATACAGGTGCAAGGAATTCAGGGCCAGAATCAATGATATCAGTACATTTTATTATTAAAAGCAGCTTATGTACTTTCACATAGGAGAGAGCAGTGTGTCACAACAGCTGACTAATGCTGAAAATCTGATTTGTCTAAATAATTAATTTCACTACACTATACCTGGATAAAAGACTCTGCAGTGAACTCTGTCTCTGAGTCAGGCATGCTGAACCTTTTACCTCCTCCTCCCTCCTTTTCTTTTGCAGCTCCAAGTTTCTTTTCTCCGTTTTTTTCCTCTTCCATTCAGCCATCACTGCAATTATGTGTCGGATTAAACTAGTCAGGGTGCGGGCAGCGGTGCACTGCACGACAGTATGAGTGTGCCAAACACGACAACAGCAGTGGAGAAGCAACGAGTACATGCAGTAATGCGTTCACGACAACAGATCGTTTGTTTTAGTCTTGAAATGCACACAGGTACAATTTAAAAGATAGAAACTGATTTTTCTTTTGAATTTAATGATCCTATTGACGCTGTAATTGATCTTGAAAAGTCTGTAGGATCAAAACTTTGGTATCGATCCAGCCATCGCAAGTGCAAACCTCCATTTCAGATACAGAAACAAAGAAGACATCTCATAACAGAGGCACGACTTAATAAAGACCTCCAGTCATGTAAGGACTGAAATAATGTATAGCTGTGGTGCGGAGAGAGGCGGAGGGAAGCTGAGTGAACAGCTGGATCCCGGGTGAGAGAATTTACGACATGCATGTGCTCTCATAAACAAAATATGAACTACCTGTGCGGCCAGATGCCCCAGAGCTCATCAGGGATGCAAATGGATGCGCAACTTAAGTTTTCTCTCGACAGACGACTACTGATACCTTAAAGTGAAGCCCCCCTGTCATTAATTTGTTATTGGATTATGCAAAGTGATGAGAAGGGTTATGTAAATGTATCCATATAATTGCAGGTGGGACGGGCGTCGTGATGTCCTGCAGCGAAGTGCGCTGGTAGGTTGGAGTCCTCTGCGGGAAAGGTTGCGCGTTTTGGCCGTCGGCTGTCAGACTTCACCCACTTGACTCGTGTGCTTGACACATACTGCACGTATCATCCAAAAAAAGACGAGCTAAAGATACGTGAGCACCAGACACAGATGCAGCGCTCAGTTCTTGTATTTTTGAACATCCTTTCCTCATCACTCCCCCTTTCTTTTATTCCAAATCCTTCCCTGACCTCCTCATGTGTCTCAACCCCTGGTGAGTGGGCGCCGGCCCGCTCTGATCCTCCCAACACTCAACCACGCCTGACCCTGATGCATCACTCGCTCACGGGCACGGAGGAGAGAAACACAGAAAATAGAAGAGAGGGGTGCTATCCATCTCCTGCAGCAGTGTGCTGTACAGTAGATCAGTGGTCTTCTCCTGCTTTCATCTCCCAGCTCCAGCAATCTGCCACCTGGCCTCGGCACAAAAAACTGCTCATCTGAGCCTCGGAGCTCTCTTTCTCCCTCGAAGTTCTCTTTCTCCTTCGGTGCATCTGTCCAGTCTGGATCTCAAAACAGAAGGAAATGCAAGAGGAGACATATTCACCCATATGTGCGCTGAGCTCTCTCATAGCCCTTCTTATGAAACCATGTAATCCTTTGTGTTTTATTTCTGATGGGAGCTGGATTTCCGCCTTGGGTGAATTCCGCCTGTTCAAAGTCCTGTATAGCTTCTTCCACTTTCATTACATTTCCCTTGATACACGCTGTGGTTGTTAAGGAGGGAGATCACTTGCTGGTGCATGCTAGAATGAAAATTTTTAGGCCATTCTTGGTGAGTCAGAGAGCTGGGGTACCCACACATGATTTCCCCAGGCACACGTACAATATTGTGCCAAAACATGGGAGCCTGGTCCCTCGTGGTAAAGACGACCTCTCCTATTGTCCCCAAAGCCCCTCGCCAACGTCACGCAATGAATCTCACGCCTTCAGGATGTAATCGCCTTTCCTTGACCCATGGGGGTTGAAATCCTCCATTTTCTCCCCATTTATCTCTGGAAGTCCATCACTGGAAGCCCTCACTTTAGCCACATTAACCTGTTTTCAGAGCCCAGCACTTAAGGTTAATGACTTTCGCATATCCCACATAGTGTTTAGCTGAGGTACAGCCTTAGCAGGTAATGATACAGTAGGTGCGCTGAGAGGAAAGAGAACAGCATTACTCCCTGCTGGCAGTGAAACACCTTTAATTTTATCATTTTTTCAATGGATGACCCTCTAAGCTGGTTATGAAAGTGTTTTAAGTGCAGGTCATGCCCTGGACTTTGACTATTCTCCAGGGAAAGACAAAAAGAACACAGAGTTAAAGGACTGGTCATTGAGAGTGATTTAATGTTATCTGTCTTAACTTCACCCTACTGCACTTCACTACCTTTCTTTTCCCCCTCTTTAACCTCACTTACAGCTCTACCACTGTCCGCCACTCCCCCCCACCCCAGGCCTGCTGCCTTGGGTCGTCTTTCACTGTGTAACTTTGTAACTCACATTCACACACTAGTGCTTTGTAGTGTGCTTTCTGCATGCACTCCACCACATTTTTTCCCTTTGAGAGTAATCCATCCACACTTTTGAGAGGCAGCTCTCAAAGTACGCCTTTCCATTAGCTTTGAAAAGATAGTGCGGTCGCATTGGGCTGAGACTCTAAATGTTGTAACTGTAGCGTTATGACTCAGTTCATTATGACCAAAGGTTTAGTCAAGGAAGCAATGCCATTTCAAAGAATATCGAACAAGCCTGTTAGGCATTTCTTTTTTACCAGTATGGAACAGTTTTATTTTCAAATTTGGTACCTACAAACCCACGATCGTCATGTTAACATCCATCAATCCATTCTCAACTGCTTATACGAAGCCAGGTCACGGGGGGCAGCAGGCCAAGCAGAGCATTCCAGACGCTTTCCAGTTCCTCCTGGGGCACCCCAAGGCATTCCCAGGCCTCCAGTGTGTTCTGGGTCTGCCCCAGTGGGACATGCCTGAAACACCTAGGAGACATCCTGATCAGATGCCCAAACCACCTCAACTGACCCCTTTCGATGCTAGGGAGTGGCGGCTCAACTCTGAGGTCCCTCCAGATGTCCGAGCTCCTTACCCTATCTCTAAGGCTGAGCCCAGCCACCCCACAGAGGAAACTTATTTCTGCCATTTGTATCCATGACCTCATTCTTTGATCGATTCTTTCAGTCATTACCCAGAGCTCATGACCATAGGTGAGGGCTGACATCCTAACCATTCAATAACCCCTTAGAATATTTTTGACTGATTATGCATCGCAGTGGTACTCAACTTGTGGCCTGTGGGTCCGATATGGTGCCAGGTGGCCCTGCATTAAAGCACCAAAATAAAGTTTTTTTTATTGAATTAAAAAAAAAATGCCAGGGCAGAGTCTGTCGAACTTTAGATTTTGAATTATTAATTAGATGTTACTTTTTTATATATTCATTATTAAACTTCTTCATTAACTAACCTCTGTCCTCCTGTCATTTTGCAAAAGCGGCCCCCATTCAAAGCAAATTAACTATCACCGGTCTACAGGTTAATTTTGCTCTTCAGTTTACTGCATTGTGCACCAACCAGGTCTGGTAGGAGCTACCTAGTGGCACCACTTGTTAGGCGTTAACCACTAGTAATGCCTGCCCAACCCAATGGCGTTGCTGTGGAAATATTTTACCCACCCTCCAGTCTCCTGCCAGGTTGCCCCGGTTAGTAAGTAGCTCAGTTTTGAGCTTTAGCATTGTTAACTATGTTATCGCTGTTAGCTCTGTTAGCACTGTTAGCAGTGTCAGCATGGCTAACAGTGCTAATACAATGCTAATAGGGTTTCGTGGCTCAAAATAACGTTACTTGGCGCGTAGAGGGGAAATTAACACAAGACCACAACAAGACAAGAGACATGGCTGCAGAGAACGTAGAAGGTGATAGGCCTGAGAAAACGCCTGAAGGCCCGAACATACTACGGACTCTGCGGAGGTCCGTGCGGACTCAAAGTGGACGTCTGCAAGCCCTGTGTGCGCAAAGCTCAGATTTTACGATCGCGCAGACTCCGCTCCACGCACCAGTGACTGCTCGGCATGTATTTTTCACATCGCGGGGATTTTTCACGGACATTTTTACAGGACACTACAACGCGGAAGTGCGCTCGACTATGAAAGCCCGAATGACTGTGGACATTCCTCGCGGAGTCCGCTTCCCTTATAGTACGCCTGAGTATGTTCGGGCCTGAGAGTGACAGACACACATCACATGTGTGGAGATACACTTTCCTCCGCCATGTCAATGTGATGACGTCATCAAATGACTTGTCAACTCGACTTAGACTTTATTGACAGACAGGTCGACCTGAAAAAATCAAAGTCGTTAATGCCCTAGCTGAATGAGTGGAGCTTTGGTCGAAAAGAAAAGGCCCCTTTATTTTTTGTCCCCAAAACAAATTAAGCAGTTAGTTTCCACGTACTGGATGTTGGGTGTTCAAAAGTAAAATAAACCAAAACTGCACACAGTACATACACAGTAAACTGACCAAACACACGTTAAACTCACCATTTCCCACCATGCTGCTTCAACACCTGAACTATGTGTTGGTTCATTTGTCTTTGGGACATGTTAAAATAACCTGATAGCACACGTAGCTCCTCTTATTATGCAGCTGTTGTAAATTTCAAGTGAAAGATGGCTGATGGTGCCATGATGTGACAGTCACCTGCCTCTGTTTGTGTCTGTCTGGACAAAAACACTGAGACAGGTTGTTTTGTGGGAATGAAAATAGACTTAGGGAGGAAGATATTATAATGAGGTGTGACAATCCAGCCGATACAAGAATAGTCTGTTCGGTTTCTCTGCAAACATCTTGTCATTGTGTTGTTTGGTTGGTTCTGAGCTTTTTCTTTTAAGTTGAACTTGAATTTTAACAGATGGATTGTGAAAATTACAAAAATACATTTATTAGCATAATGAGAATTGTTGATGCAGTGTTGTCCTCGGGACAGAGAGGAGTCATTCTTGTCACTTTCAGTCACATTAACCTTGAAACTTATTTTGAGTTCTACACACTGTTGGAAAGAGGAGATTCTTAGCATTGTAATGACATCAGCAAAAGCAAAATATGTCGCATTACACGATGACTGTCACCAAGCCATTGTTCTGAAAAAGACATAATGACAATTGGCCTTTAAAGTGGGAGTGCATGCTGTAAACAAGCATACCCAACAATGTGCAAGAATATGATTATTACTGTAAAAACCGCAGTCTGCAAATTCACAAATTAGATTATTTTATTAAAAAACCTTTTGATGTTTTTGATTGTTGGACCTTTAAAGACTAAAGGAATGTAAATAATCAAGGATTAGACACATATTCGGACTTTGTGACCACTACAAAAGTAAGGAGTCACCAATTTCTTTCGTCTCTCTTGTTGCCATGCTGGTAGATTTGAATTTTTGGCGCTGAGCAGGACCGGACTGCGGTTGAGAAATGCTCGCTACTATCTTGTCATCACATCCTTACAAGCTTCAGATTTGTATTTGAATTTGCCAGGTGAACACACCTCGACTCCTCTCCGGTTCCGATCTACCTACAGCCAGCTCCTCACAGTGTGTTTAAGCTTCCCAAGTGTGTTCACCTGGTATCGGACCCTCTGCTCCTCTGACATTGTCCTCAGCCATTTGTGTGCAGACCGGGCGAGGCGGGGGCGCAGCACACCTGCGCTTCGCCAACTGGGTGTGGCCAGGCGGATTTTGCAAGTTTGGCACACCGTGCGCGCTGGCGCAGCTTCTCCTCCGTCCCTCTTACCTGTGCAAGTCGGAAAGAGGGAGGAGAGAAGGCGTGGAGTGGGTTTTACACACATCACACCAATCAAATGAGCCCCTCTCCTCGCCCTTAAATGCGCCGCGCAAAGGCGTAATGAGAGTTTACTCAATTCGCCATGGCGGAAGAGAGCAGCAGCGTCAGACGGCCAAACTTCTCCCAGGAGGAAACTGATGTTTTGTTCTGGGAGGCCCAAGCTCGCAGTGTCCGAATATACGGAACTGTGAGCAGACCTCCACGGCCGGGTTTCCATTACGCGTGCCAAATGTGCCAAGCGGTGCCAATCCCCTTTGATCTGACATCAGATGTGACGGGACAGTCGATATAAAGATACATTTATGTGCTGATTNCACCTCGGTCTGCCAAACTACCAAACTGAGCGCGCCTCGGGTTGTGCTGCTCGAAACTAGCTCTGTGCGGGGTTCGCCACCCTGCGCTGCGCCGGGAAACTAGAGGCCATAGTTTTTCACCTGCCTGCGCACTCTGTGTTTGACAAGTGGTTTGAGTAAAGACTATTACAAACTGTCCCTCTCTCTTTGGTGCTGATATTGCATTCAGACCACACCCATGACGCCACAATTGTCTGAGTCCTAACTTTGTAAAACTTTAATATGGATTTGTCATTAAGCTCAGCAAAAGTTCAATCAGAACTCAGTGTTGATGCTTCCTCCAACACTTCCTTATCCGCTTCCAACTCAGTCAGCTGACTGAGTGCATTCAACTCAGTTTCCATCAGTAGCAGCTGTCCGATGGGTCCTTCCAGTGAGCTCATCAGAAATCTGGCTGCAGATCACATCCATCCATTTCTTCAGCTTGTTATTCTCTTTCCCCACCATCAGTGTCCTAATCATCAAAGACTCCAAACACATCAAGTTCATTTCTTAATAAGCTCCACTTTCAATCAGTCTGTCCTGATTGAATCCGCTTTAATGTATAACTAGTGTAAATCTGGTGTTGTTTACTCAGTAATCACGCCACGTATAGGAGCAAACAGCCTGAGGCCTCATCTCTGAACATAGCTCACTGCCATTATGGTTCAGAAAGTAGTGCTGAACAGATGCTGTTCAAAGACATAAGGACCCCGGTGAAAGCAGCACTCAGACACACACATGAACCTTCAGCAGTCTCACCAGAGTTTCTGTCTTATTTGGGTTTTTGTGTCATTTGTGACTTTGGGCTATTGTGTCAACTTCCTGTGCAGACTTGCAGGGCTGAGGTGGCTCCTGCAGGACGGGGCTGAGCTGGCTGAGCATATGGTGAGAGGAAGCTGCCTACGGGACCCCTCGTCTTCAAAACTAAAGAGGAACACAACGCTAACAATTTGCATTTCTCCCCCCATTGCGCTGAGGAGCCAATGCAGCATGATAATGTCAGTTTACAATTTGAAATGGCATCAACTCAGAGCTCACTGAGCAAACAGTGAAAGGAAATGCGGTTGTGGATCAAGGATTCAACTCTGCCTTGGGGCTCTGGGAAGGACAATATTTGGCTTTAGAGCAGGCATCACCATGGGTGTTTTTTCAGGGGGACGCAGTAAAAAAGAAGCTTTGTGATAGTTCATGTAGGACACGGAAGTCATACGCCCCAGATGTAATCAGCTGACAGCCAGCTGACTGGATCATTGTTTCCAATCTACTAATCACAGTCCATTCCCCAGCCACCATGGATGGGTTTTAAATTGACTGAAAAAAAAGAGCCCTCGATGGGATTGACCATGGGTTCCATAATGGCCCCATGCCACATGCCACATGGGTGGGTTTACCCATGGGCCCAACATGGGTTATACTACCTGGCTACCTGGGTACCAAATGGGTAGGAGCTCAGAATGGGCATCTGATCTGGGGCCTACAGGTAAACCCGTCCATATGGGCTACATTTTACAATGCTAATTGCAAATGTTAGCTAGGCTGCCGGGCTATTCACCTAACACAACTGTAATGCCTGACCCATTGTTTGGACAGAGCCGCTAATAACTCAAGCTCCGGACATTAACCCATGCTACGATTGTAACATTAAATTTAATTGAATCGACATAGCGACATGTGCCTAACGTTACTGTAACACTAAAACAGACATTTGACTTTATGTTGTTACTTAGCCTACCTGTCCAGGAGAAGAAGAGCTAGCTCCGAGTCACATTGTAGCCCCTTTAGCTCTCGCAGTGCTCTCCACCTTGGAAATGCAAGGCCAATGTTAATCCGAGTTCTGTCCCTTTCTTTATCCGACAGCTTCTTCGCCAACGACCGTTGTTTCTTTAGAGGTAATGTCAGATCCTGGTCGTCTTCAGGTGGACGTTAGAGGTAATGTCAGATCCTGGTCGTCTTCAGGTGGACGTTCTGCTCTCTGCCATTTCGCTTTGACAATACACGCTGCCATTGCTCACTGGCTGTAGCCTTTTATAGGGAGGGAGGGCCAAGGGCTCCGAGAGGGAGGAGGAGGAGGCGGCGATTCACATGAACGTACATGAACGCACAGCCGTACCAGCTTGTAAACAAGGGGCTGGAGATCAACACAGAGAGAGGGTGTGTGACATCATGCTATACTCCAGATGAAATTACACCTCTATTTCTTCACATAGCAATTTTTTAATTCCTTCAATCTAGAAATTATGAATTTCGCTTATTGCCCCTTTAAAAAATCACAACACAGCAGATATTGAGGATGACTAATTCTCACTCCTGGCACCTAAAAAGAGGCAAAAATTGTCTGATGTTACTATTTTTAAGTTACATAATATAGGTAGTGTCTGAATTAGACGTAAACAGCATGACTAACCTTGAAACCTATTTTTGTTCAGAGTGAATGTTTAGCTGACAAATCTGCTCCACTTGAATCCATGCCACAATAAACTGGGCTGCTCTAATTGCAAATTGAGGATCCCCAACAACACTGAGTAAAAGTGAAGTGAACTGAATATTAGGCCAACAGAAGAACATTTACTCATTTGTATTAGGTTTTGAGAAAACATGCAGGCCTGGAGCCCCTTCTGCGCCTCTGGCTGGGAGGAAATTTTAGTTACTTGACTGCTTTGAATTTTAATCAATAATTGAATAACTAAAGTTTCGAGGCACCGAGATGGCCCATTCATTTTGATCACATTAAAGAAAGATAACTGTCCAATAGTCAGTTACTTTGTTAGCTTTATTCACCCTTACTTCACAACGAGAATCTTTGGTCAACATTAGGAACAGGCCATTTTTCTTAATCTTCTTTGTCCTGTTAATATATTTTATCAAATTTTCGTAAAACATTTCCCTAAATTCCTGATCTGCTCCTGTTTCAATTTGCTGTTGATGTTGTTTGCTGTTGTTTTTTGCTGTTAACACAACTCAACACCTCCTACATTTACTCATTGTCTTGATAAAGATGACTTATGTTCCACAGTCATGCCACACTCATCACACTGTTGTTTTTCACCGATCAAAAACAACCACAGTGATTCATTAGAGTGGTGAACGTGACTGTTGTTGCACTGTGAATTGTTCACAAGCTTAAAATGATCATGTGAGCTATTAAAGTGAGGTCATTTACTCTGAAAGGAGCCAGCTGACCCCTCTACACCTTGAAATCTGACAGTGCTTGACCACCGGAAAGTACACGTGTAAATGCACCCAAAATGCACTGACGACAAATAGTGAACCAATCAGCCAATGCACCTCTGGAAGTGATCAGAGATGTGTTATGACCACATTCAACACAAGTGTAAATGCAAATGTGTTTTCAACAAACATTCAGCAACTACTATGTTTGTGGAAACGCATGATCGTGGTCTGACACTAACAGTACTGCAATGTCTCCCGCATCTGTAACATATTCTTTCTGTTGCAAGCTGTCTTTGCAATCAGGTAAGCTTTGTTTCATCCTCGCTGACCTTGCTGTTACCTTCTAAATCTTCCTGACTCACTCTGACGTATATCAGAAAGAAAACTATGGACCAGTAAGGATTTCTTTTTAGTATTTGTTTTATTTTGACTCCAATGTTGTCTCTGAAAATGCAGACGATGTCATGATGTGCACATGGGTTTATGCTTTCAGTTCATTCATTCATTCACTTTCCATAACTGCTTATCCTGTTAGGGGTTGCAGGGATGCTGGAGCCTATCCCAGCTGACATTAGCTATGTTTCCATCCAAAAGTGATTTGAATCATTGGGAAATGCGCATTAAAAGAAATACGAATCCTGTGTGTTTCCATTAAATGTACGGACTTTGGTGAAAACTATGAACTCTCACGAGTTTTCCGCAGAACCGGAAACAAAAAAAGTCTCGCATTCTTCTTCTACGTTTTCTGGCGGTTGGCAACCAGCTTGTAAATGCATTACACGGAGTGTGGATATCACCATGGAGAGAGGTGTGCTACGTCAGACTTAATTCGAACATAACTGTTTCCATCCCCCGTTTTGCAAATCAACATTTTTTTGAATCAACCAAAACCTGGCTAAAGCGAGCGTATTTTAGTTTGTGCGAATCAGGGGATTTTAATTCGAATTTTGGCGTTTCCATCATAATTTTCCGATGCGATACTTCTAGATGCGCATCCGCTGACACGGGGAGAACATGCAAACTCCACAAAGAAGGGCTCCCCCATCCCAGGGTTCAAACCAGGAACCCTCTTACTGCAAGGCTACAATGCTAACTGTACCACCTGCTTTCAGTTTGGCCCGACAAAAGAATCCAAGCAAACTTGGCAATTCATATCACAACCAAGCCACTTATGAATCAATGGCTGAACAAATGGTGAAGAACGACTACAACCATTCACTTGTTTGAGCTGAACAGAGCTATTGGATTTCAATGTGGACGCTGGAGACACATATTATTTCCAGGTGTAAATGTATTCAGGTTAAATCATATCTAGATACTATCTGGATATTAAATGTATTTTAATGCAGGGTGTAAACTCAGCCTTGTGAAACTAAGGTGCTAGATGGCAAAACATAGATTTTCCTTCTAACAAAAAAAAATATATATGTAACTGAGATTCTATAAGCACTTCAAAATCCTACACATAGCGGCTTCAGTATTACTGGTATAATGTACCGGCCAGGATAAAAATTGCAGGTTGAGTGTGAGCACGCAGGAGAGTTGACAGGGGCATAGCTCCTTTTGAAAATAATAGAGGTACAAGTGAAAATATTCATAACAATGGAGATGGTGTGACTCAAAACATGAAATGTCAGCCTATTCATGAGTTCCTTTACTGTACTCGGCTCTTTCTGTAAAGCCAAGTGCCGGCACTGACAGATCACTGCTCATAGGGAATTTGCATTGTTAGGACAACCGTTAATGATTTAATACACAATCTCTCACCGCAGGAGGGACGGAGAAAAAAGAAGAAATGCGAGGCACAAAGCAGCGATTGAAAAGTAAAGTGGGACTGAATACAGCATTATAAGGATTGTTAGGGAGAGCTGAGAGGCTCCCTGCAGTGATCCCCGCAGGAGAGCAAGGATACGGGTAAGTCAGAGTCCTACCCCTCATTAGTGATCAGTGTCTCGGCCACCAGTCTGAATTTGTCACTTGACAATGTGAGCTATTAAAAGTGGAACCAGCCAAGTGAAAACAGACAGGAGGGGGAAAGTGTCTGAAACAGGCTCAAGAACAGGAGGACCACTTTTATCTCTGGCGAAGAGAAGTAGCCCGTCTGGAGACATTCTGCAGGGGAATATGGGTGGCAGTCCTGCCAAGTTTCTGACATCTGCCCAGTCAGAAAGGTAGAGATTGTCCACTGTGGTGCGGAGGAGCTGGGCATCGGACCAGCCACCTGTCCACCTCAGTACGTAGGCGCTGGTAAATTAGTGAGGCCAAGATTGTCTTCAGCCAGTCCGACATGAGATAGTATCAGCCTGGGAAAGCAGATATTCTTAGTGGACAAAGTGCCTGTGAGGAGTCAAGTCTTTTCTGTGGTAGTGAGTTTAAAATCTCAACATGATCTCAGCCATGCTCGTTATATTTTGCTTCCGGGGCAGAGGCCCTGGGCGTTACTAAAATAAGCTGAGGGCAGCCTTTTGTGTTGTGTCCTGAAGCAGAAGGGTTCAGCAAAAATATGGGTCAGCGGTTAGGTTTAGGCAACAAAACTGCTTGATTCTAGTTTGGAAAAGAACGCCTATGTCACCAAAAAAATGCTAGCTTTGTGTGCCACAAACGCAACTGAAAAGGCAGCGGCATGTCGCCAAAAACACTCACCTTTGAGAACCACAAACACAGCTGTGAAGGCGGTGGCGTGTTGTTAAAAAACAAGTGGCTTTGAGTGCCAAAAACACAGCTTGAAAGGTGGCATGAGACACGAAAAAACACTTAGCTTTGAGTACCACAGACGGGAGATGTGTTGCTTAAAAAACGTAGCTTTGAGTGCCACAAATGCAGCAGAAATGGCGGTGGTGTGACGCTAAAAAACACCTGACTTTGACTGCCACAAACATGGCTGGAAAGATGGTGCTGTGTTGAGTGTCACAAACACAACTGGGAAGGCAGTGGTGTGTTTAAAAAACCCCACCTGGCATAGAGTACCACAACCATGGCCGTAAAGGTGGCGGTGTGTCCCTAAAAAACACCCAGCTTTGAGTGCCACAAACACGGCCGGAAAGGCAGTGACGTGTCACTAAAAAAAAACCTTGACTCTGACTGCTACAAACATAGTCTCGCTCACTGGGCCGACTCTCACTTTAAGATTGGAGAAAAAAATGCCCCGGCTGCTTGTATTTCTTTCAACCAATCACAGTCGTTCTGGGCGGTGCCACAGCAACGGTGCACTTGCAAAAATATTGCCGGGGGGAAACAGGTTTTGGTGTAACACGCCCACAAAAATATCGCCTACATGACGCGAACCATGGCAGAAAAATGGCTACATCCCCGCAAGATCAAACACCGCAAAAGTTAGTAAAGGACGTGTTGAAAACAGTTGGTAGGGCGGGACTTAAGCGGTTGGCTCGTTCCGCCCAATGAGAGGCTGATCTATGCAGCGAACTTCTGCCCACTCAGACTACCACAGACACGGCTGGAAAGGCGGGGACATGTCACTACAAAATACCTGGATTTAAGTGCCACAAACGCAGCTGAAAGGGTGGCAGCGTGTTGCTAAGAAACACTTAGCTTTTAGTGCCACAAACATGCCTTGAAAGACAGTGGTGTGTCTTTACGAAAACACCCATCTTTGAGCACAAAAGACACTGCAACTTTAAAGTATGTGTTTCCTCTGAATGTCTAATAATGGCGTGGATTGGAGTTGGTGGAAAGCATGGTGCATCTCACACAGATGCTATAAGGTGCCCCTGGCGTCATTATGGGCACTGCCCAAGCTGTGTATTTTGATCCAGTGGGAGTGAGACCAGGCTAAAAACCTACACATGATTTTAAGTCAGAGTCTGAAGATGCTCTTCCAAAATCCATGCACACATCTGCACACAGTCCAAAGTGTCAGGTGCTGCCACAAGACATTGCCAAAGTACTGCCTAACAAACTGAACAGCCAGTGTGGTGTGAAATATGAAATATGCCTCACAGCAAGTCCATCTGGTTACCATGGCGTCCTGGCTACAGCTCCACGGTGTCCGAGGAAATAACTTGACAAGCGTCTCCCTGCCCCGCTCTCCTCCTCTACAGCCTCCTCCTGTCTTTTCCCTCCAGCTGGCTCCGCTCTCTTTGTGCATCTGCGAGCCTCGCCACTTGCACTGGGAGGTGTCAGTATTTGCTTTCAAGGCGTTTAGCTAATGCTACCGTGCCCCAGGGTGATGAGGGGAGAAAAACAAGCAGCGAATGCCTCTCCATATGGGTGCATAACTAAGTGCTTGGCATGGTTGACGCCGACTACCCTCAGCTTGCTTACAGCCAGTTGTTGTATTGTTCTCACAGTCAATGGGGCTTATCTGCTAATGAATCAGAGAAAGGATAAAATAGAAGCTGTTTTAATATGCTTCAGTGCCTCAATATTTCGCACAGAGACCATGGGAAGCTGAAATATGAGAGTCACATTTCTGACACACTCTCTTGTGATTGAATTCCCATGCCCACGCGAGTGATCGTATCAAACAGGATCAAGCTGTTGGAAACAGTTTGAAGTTTTCTGCAGGTAACTGTGGCTGATTCCTGAGGGGTAAGCATCAGCTTTATTTATTTTATTTCTTTTTTACAGATGCCTCTTCCTCTGCACTGAAATTCAACGTATATGTAACCAAACAGATGCAGGTGTTATCCAGCTCATTGTGTGCACAGCTAACATCCTCCTGCTTGTATTATTCTCTTACATTCCACCCCCCCCTGGAGCGAAGCAAACAAACACTGGTTTCATTGGGTAAAGCTGTGCTCTGAGTGCCAAGGCATACCCTGGCACTAAACTGGATTTTTTCTTTTTTAAATGGAGGAACACTGTCAGACTCCCGCTTTTATTAGATCCTATTATACAATGTGCCACCAACTCCGGTGCTGCTCAGAACAAACTCTGCCTCGCTGCGAGTCAGGAGGAGGCAAGTCTTCACACTGCACTGTCATCAAACTAATGGACCATTTTCATTAACTAACTGACAAAAAACATGCCTCGCCATGAAACCAAGTTCAGAGGTTTCAAATTTGTTTCCACTGGCATCAGCGTGGTTCTGGATATAAATCTGATAACTGAAATTTGGCCCTGCGTAGGAAACTTTGAGAAACCCAAATAAAGCTTCGACTGCTGTTAACTGAGACTTCAAGCGAGAGCCATCCTCATTATTAGTTAGTTAAAGTTTGTACAGTTTTATAAGTTAGTTATACAATACCTCAGGGGAACTGTTATGCTCATTTTCAGGTTCATACATATATTTGGGTTTATACTAGAACATGTTTTCATGCTTTAATGTTGAAAAAAACCCTTAATTTTCTTCACACAGTCTGTGCTGAAACACCTGTATTTACCCCCCTTCCAAAAAGGCCCAGTGTGCTCTGATTGGTCAGCGTTTCCAGATCTGCCAGCGAGATTTTCTCACACACAAAAATCACTAAGAAAAGCCTTAAAACGCAACAGGTTCCAGCTGGAATATGGTCCAAAACTAGGAGTAAATTAACAACTTTAACAACCAAGATTACTTCTTCCCCTGACATTAGCATGTAGCTACATGTAGCAGTGTACTTGCTACCAGGGATTGGCCATAATGGAGTATAGCTGCACTCTCTCCCATGAAAGGTCACTAATAGACTCTTCTAAACACAAGCGCAAATGTTCCTGCAGGAATATCATCCAAAACTTGGAAGAAATTAACAACTTTAGCAACCAAGATTACTTCTGTCCCTTGCTTTAGCATGTAGCTACATGTAGCAGTGTACTTGCTACCAGGGAATGACCATAATGGAGTATAGCTGCACTCTCTACCATGAAAAGTCACTAATAGACTCTTCTAAACACAACCACAAATGTTCCTGCAGGAATATCATCCAAAACTTGGAAGAAACTTTAGCATGTAGCTACATGTAGCAGTGTGCTTGCAGCCAGGGAATGACCACAATGGAGTATAGCTGCATTTTCTACCATGGAAAATCGCCAATAAAAGCTTATAAACCAAAATGTGCACAGACATGTTCCAGATATGAAATCGGGGAGAAACAACAACGGCAACTAACGGGCCGTACACGTGTTTATTGTGCCCTCAAATTCATTGGCTTTAAATTAGACATGTGGCAGACGCTCTCAAACGCCAGAGCAGCGGCATTGCTGCACGCACGCAACAGCTGCGCCCTGAGATAAACAGAGTTCAACTTTTGTGTGGTGTGTTCGTGAGCGAGTGGCACAGTCAATCCAGAGCTCTTGGTGTCTTTTGTAAATTTGAGAAAGCAAAGATGGGGAATGTAGAACACAAAGATTGTTGTTCGATTGATCTGTGTTGAATTAGTTTCCTGTTGAGCCAGCCTTGCTGTTGCTAGACTCACCTTTGTTAAATTACTGTTAACTGTTGGTTCAACGTCTTTTGTTTAAAGACTGTAACCCAGAAGGTCCTCGCCAGGAAGCTTTGTAGGGAAGGGCCGCCAGTTTTCTGTCACTCTTCCTCTTTTGTTTTTTTCTTGTGTTGTTTAGGAGTTGGGTTTAGAATTGTGCCTTTTTTCAGGCTCTCCCTTGCATTTTTGCTCATGCCTCCATGACTGGCAATAAAAGGGTTAAACTGCACCACATGACTCCTCATTTTCTTCACCTATCCTTACGTTGCTTTCCTCACCCCTAGACCACCTTGGGGGATGTAACAGGAACCTAGCAGCATGCACTGCATGTCATGTAACGAGGACCAACCCATCACAGTCATACTAAATATGTCTGTAGTAAATATGGAGAAGAGGTTGATCATTTTAGTGCAGGTCTGCCAGAGCTATACATCTGAAAAAGATCAGCTCTGCATTCAGAATTTCAGGTAAATAGGCTATGATACAATGCTTGTTAAGGTTGCTTAGCAACCTCAGACGCAATATGCAGCCGCGCTCTTGAAAGCTGGCGCAGAAGGACAAGAGTGGCACCCAGCGCCTGACTTCGCTTATTCCAGGCACTTAAAGACGTAGCATGTATAAAGCCTCTTAAGTACTATTCAGATGGGATTAGTTTTACATAGGGATGTGGACTAATGTCAGTTCACCACAGGATGTGTAAAATACAAATGTCCAATTCGCACAGGACAAGAAATCTCCGTAATTCTACCAGAGATGGGAGCGGTAACTCAGTTTGCGCTCTGGCGTCACCTCCCTGTCTGCATGTGCGTGCTACGTTGCTTCCTTTAAGCATCAGCTGAAGGATAATAATAATTAATGATTAGCCCAATATGAAATATTGCCCATGATCAGGATTGTGTGTACACAACGATTAGCAATATGGAATATATGGAAGTGTGGTGGCTCTGAAAAGAACTTTCTTCTCGACCTTCTTGATTGGTCTCCCACGTAGGGCTACGCAATCATTAGAAGAATGTCCACTATCATGACTGCCGACAACACCGAATGCTTCTTCAAGTGCCTCCATCATCGAAAAAATGCGGAAAAATAGTTGTAAACGCGGAAAAATGGTTGTAAACAGGACGAAATATTTACACAAATTTTTACAGATGATCACGTTCGCACTGGATCAATATTACCTGAGGTATTTTCTCTGGACTGTTTTACAGAAGGTAAAAGTCGCCGTAATTTTTACTGACATTATCCGTAACGATTACAGACATGTCTCCACGTTAAACTAATCCCGTCCGAATAGGGCTTTAGATTACAGGTTTCCTTGATGTTAGCATGTGGCTACATGTAGCAGTGTAGGCGACATGATGTTGATACTTGCAAAAGAGTGCCAGGACCATATAAAGAAATGAAGTAGAAAGTATTACAAACATTGTCAACAGGGTACTCAGAAGAGTCTTAAGTCTGAGGATTTTGTTCACAGAGATTACTTTTACATATGTTCATCAATATTTGAAACTTTTGCCACATTTAAAATGAACATCCATCATTGTGACATTATATAAACGACAGAAAATAAATAAAAGCATATTAGGTCCCCTTTAATAAAGTATTGCACTAAATTGCTGGCTTACAGCACAAACATTGCAACATGGTGGACCTGTCATTATTTATTAGCCACCATCTTTAAATCCAGTATTCATTGGTGCTCCAGCCCTGTTTTGGTTCACCAACTCCTGAGCAAAAATATCCATGTCTCCCCGGCTTTCTAGACTCTCTTCACCCAGCACTCATTAACTTTGGCAGTGTGGCATTTCTTGCCGGGCAGACTAGGAACACTTGGCTGGTGCAAGCTTGTTTGTTGGAGTTTGTGGCACACAGCACTAAGGGACGGTGGAGACACAAACCAGCAAACAAAAACAATTAGCTCAACATGTTGATTCTCAGTGGGACTGCAGTACTATTTACAAGCACTCATTGACATTACATAGAGGTGGAGGAGTGGGGGGTAGGTTTCAGGGGGCAATGTATCCAGCCTGTTCACTTCATTGTTGTTTTTTATTTATATAAAACATGTTAGCCAGTTAGCCTGTAGGCCTGAAACGTATTTTTGGACTGCTGCTTCACCTTAGTAGCGTTACCTTGATACTTGTTTTTGACGATCTATCCTGGCGTCAGTACGATTGATGCAAACAAAACGATCTCTTCCTCTCTTCTACATTGTGCCCATCTGTATGTCAAAGGTAAAACTGTCTGTGTAAACAACCTTACATTGTCGTGAACATATAGAGCGCATGTCCCCTTTGCCTCTCCACCACTGTTGTCATGTTGTGTACACTCATATGTGTTGTGCTCATGCAGCGTGCACCTTGACTGGTTTAATCCAACCACGTAATTGCAGTGATGGCTGAATACAAGTGGAAAAAAACAGGAGAAAAACAACTTGGAGCTGATAAAGGAAAGCAGAGAGGAGGAGGTAAAAGGTTCAGCATCCCTGATGCAGAGACAGAGTTCACTGGCAGAATTCTCTCACAGAGGCTCAGAGAAGGAATATACAGGTGTATTGTAGTGGAATGAATGTTTGAGTCAAACTGGATTATCAGCATTGGATAATGTTATATTTTCAAACTGTAATTGAAGATCATTAATTTATCAGACTGAGTCTGGCACTGTTTTACTTAGGGTGCTTTCACACCTGCTCTGTTTGGTTCGGTTCAATCAAACTCAGGTTTGTTTGCCCCCTAAGTGCAGTTCATTTGGGCAGGTGTGAACACAGCAATCACACTCGGGTGCGCACAAAACAATTGGACCCAGACCCTCTTGAAGAGGTGGTCTTGGTCAGGTTATAAAACTCTGGTGCGGTTCGTTTGGATCTGAACCAACTGAAGTCACATGACACATTGTTTGGGTTAAACATGAGCATGTTACAGTCCTGGAGGATTATTAATGTGCACCTCCTCCTGTACTGCCTTAATATGCACATTCAGCACATCCAATGCATCAAAACATTGTTTTCTAGTTGGAGCCGCGCCTCGTTTTCAAACTGTATGGTTTGACTAAAATGAACAATGACAGCAATATAGTCCACGATGAGCAGCGCTAAAATCAACCTGCGTAGTTGTCCCTTAGCTGTCCCTTCATTGTGACATTAGAAAGTGTCACATTTATCTTGCAAGTGTACATTTGGTTTACTTCCTGGATTTTTCCCACATGGAAATTCTGACCAATCAAGAGCAGCTTTCTCACACAAGGCATTTGATCTGGTCCACTTGTAAATGCTGCCGTGAGAACACGAACCAACTCTAGGCAATTATACAACTTTGGAACAAAATTAGTCCTTGATTCGGACCAAAGCAAGACAACTGGAAACCAAATTGTGTGGTATTTCCCACCCCTTGTTGACAGAACTGGCACTGGCGCTGCCATTTTTGCTAGTTCTTTCAAGTTCTTCCAGCAGTCGATCATGCTTGCATGCCTTTAACTTCCTGTTAGGGCTGGGTGATTTAAATTTATATTGGTTTATATCATTAGCCCCTGTTACACTGCCAGATTTTCGGCGAATGTTGGGCCGTTTTGCCAGCAAGCTGCGAGCGTTTAGACACACAGTGCCGTATTGGCGAGTTGATCCAAGGTGCCCAATTTTCCGCCTTGTAGGGTAGACATACTGGCGGAACCCTTTTTGGTTTAAACAGATCGAGGCGGCCTTCAGCAACGGGAGGGGCTGTTGATGACTTGTGGGAGGAGCTGTTGATGACGCCGCACGTGCGAGCCACTGGTGGTGGATAAACAGGAAACAGCTGATAGCAGGAATTAGCGAGGAGCTAGTAGCAAGAGGGAAACACAAACCTGACAGACGCTGTAAAGATGAGCAACTGGGGAGACAAGGAATTGCGCGCCCTCCTTGTCCTCGCAAACAAAGAGGCCATTAACCGTCAGATGACGGGGACGGTGAGGAACGGGCCAACTCATGAGAGAATTGCCGAAGGACTGACCAGCCGCGGCTTCCCTCCCATGTCACTGTTTACATCACACGCTGAGCTACACGTTTTGTTACTTGCTCACGCCCCCCATTGCCCCGAAAAAGGTGCATTCTGTATAAACAAAAGTAGGTAGGTGGCATTTTGCTGCACTCCCCGATTTTGTTTTTATACTGCCAATGCTGAAAAAAGACCGATTAGGCTTTCCTGCAAATTTGCACAATTCCTATCTAAAAAAGGCAAATAATTATCCAAAAAGTCTTTCAGGTTTAAAGGCTTTTTTCTTTATTTCTGTGTGAAAGTTTAAGAAACCAGATGGTTAATTGTGGTTCAAAGTATTTTTTATTGTCAGAACATGACAAACATTCACCAAACAGCAGAACGTTTCACAAATCTGAGGTAGACTCAAAACAATTATAATCAAAATATTGTCAACAAATACAACAATAACTAGACAGAGAAACTTAATTCTTTTCAGCAGCATATCAAACTCCTTGCAGTGGGTTTGAAACATTTCAGATTATCAAGTGTTACAGCTGACAATGTCAACAGAATAAACAGACAAAACCTCCTCTCAGCTGTGGGCAGTATTTTCTGTACAAGTTTAAACCCTCAGTACTAATTTCTGCCATTTCTTAATCAAAACAGCAACAAAAGACAGACTTTGATGACATTGTGAAGTAACGTAGGGTCAGTTATTGCTGATGAAAATCTCTCTGAAGTGATTGGGACAGAGATCATGTTTTTGTTTTCTGTCACACCTGTCTTCATCAGTCTCGTTAGTCCGTCCCTGTTCCCAGAGTCTTCCCTTCACACCTGTTCTGTATTAGTCTTGTTTGCTCCACCCTAGTGTTCCCCTCCACACCCTTGTTGTTAGCCAATCCCCATCTCCCTCTTTTTGCCCATGTCCTCCTACTCCTCCTGTGTCTCGTTCTTGTGATTAGTTTTCTGTGTGTATATACACCTGTGTGTTTCACTTTGTTCCTGGTCAGTTTGTCCTGTGTTCATCCTAGTGTTCTTGGTGTTGTTCCCTGCTCCATTTCCTGCCTGGTGTCTTGTGTTCTGTTTAAATTTACCCTAGTTTATTGTATTAACCCAGCTGGTTTTCAGTTAGGTTTGGCTCTTCTTTCATTTGGACTTTCTGTTACCTGCCTGTTCTGGATGTTTTTCATCAGCTTTATAAAAGCTTGCTTTTGGTTTAACCTCAAACTTTCCTGCTGCTCTGCATTTGGGTTCTTCCTGAACTGGTTCCTGACAACGGGTGCTTCTCAAAGTCAAGGATCCTTCCTTGGGAGGATGGGTCCTTCCTAGCATTCAGTGAACACACAATGGAACAGGTTAACGAATGTCCCCAGGTGTACATCATTAACCCTCAGCAGACAGAAGCTCTTTTTAGATAGGAATTGTGCAAATTTGCAGGAAAGCCCAATCAGTCTTTTTTCAGCATTGGCAGTATAAAAACAAAATTGGGGAGTGCGGCAAAATGCCGCCTACCTACTTTTGTTTATACAGAATGCACCTTTTTCGGGGCAATGGGGGGCGTGAGCAAGTAACAAAACGTGTAGCTCAGCGTGTGACGTAAACAGTGACGTGGGAGGGAAGCCGCGGCTGGTCAGTCCTTCGGCGATTCTCTCGTAAGTCGGCCCGTTCTTCACCGTCCCCGTCATCTGACGGTTAATGGCCTCTTCGTTTGCGAGGACAAGGAGGGCGCGCAATTCCTTGTCTCCCCAGTTGCTCATCTTTACAGTGTCTGTCAGGTTTGTGTTTCCCTCTTGCTACTAGCTGCTCGCTAATTCCTGCTATCAGCTGTTTCCTGTTTATCCACCACCAGTGGCTCGCACGTGCGGCGTCATCAACAGCTCCTCCCACAAGTCTTCAACAGCCCCTCCCGTGGCAGAAGGCCGCCTCCGTCTTTTTAAACTAAAAGGGTTCCGCCAATATGACTACCCTACGAGGCGGACAATTGGGCACCTTGGATAAACTTGGCAGTCCAGCTCTGTGTGTCTAAACGCTCGCAGCTTGCCGGCAAAACGGCCCAATATTCGGGGAAAATCTGGCAGTGTAAAAGCGGCTTGAGAGGGTTCAGGGTACTGTGATAATTCTGGCATTCTCTAATGTGTTGTACAATTTGGGGTGGACACTTAGCGCTCCATCTCTGCTGTAAATGATTCAATTCGGAAGGATTCTTGACATTGGAACAGTCTTTCAGTGAGAAACATCCAACTACTGCACTAGCTTCCTCTTTTTCTTCTGGTTAATGGTGGGTGGCAACTGGCGTTCAAGGTGTATTACCGCCACCCCCGACAGATGTTTAGGTGGTTAATGTGTATGGATTTGTCAAACATTTATTATTGATCTATCAATGAAAATTATATTGAGATAATAATTCTAATCATTTTATTGCCCAGTTCTACTTAAAGTCATTGAGCAGAGGGGGCTCTTAGCCTTGTAGAGAGAGCTCGCCAGGTGTGTTTTCCAGGGCAAATGTCGGTCCGTCTGATGCAGCGTTCCGCCCAGTTCACCTGCTTTCCACACCAGAGCCAACATTGGCTGAATTTATTTGACATTGCTTTAAATGTGTGCGAGAATCTCCCACATTAAAAATAATAGATTTGCGGGAATTGCACTGAAGTTCAGGCCCTGTACATATTAGACTTACACTCTGTTTGAGAGAACTAGAGAGACTGTGTAGTTTCACAGCACCAAACAGTGCTGACAAATTATTCCAAAATAAAGCAAGACTCCAGACAAAGTAAAGAATAAAATCATAGAATTTTATATGGCACATTTCCTTGACTTTGTGGTACAAGACGTTCCTCCGAAACAAACAGGAACAAGAATCAATCAAAAGTCCAGATACACAGAGCCGCAGTGAAACATCTGCAGTCAGAATGCTCTGTTAACAGGCTATGCATGTTTGATAAGCAACCTGGCACATCACGCAGGAAAAAAGAACTTCCTCAAACCAAATATCCCCACAGCCTCTGACTTTATATTCCGCTCCGAGGATTTATCAGCACAAACATCTGGCTGGCAGTAATTCTGCATGTCTTCAGTGCCAGTACCTTCTCCTTGTCCAAGTGTGAGTGAACCCACCTTTACTTGAGTCCAGCTGCAACTGAAAGCTCTATTTTTATCATGAAGTGTTAAAGATGATTTATATTCCCACACACACCTAAACTGACACACGCCCAACTTGTATCGCTGTATAGCGTGCATGGAGCTGACGCACGGGCTGAGTGACATCTTTATCATCCTTTATGCACACTGTTGAGCTGTAAATGGAAATGCATTCATGTAACATGATTTTATGCAGTCCACCTATAGAAGACGGACGAGTGCAGCTTTATCTACATCCTCGGGAGTCCCTGCTCCCGCCGCTTCCAGTCGCAGCGTTTATTGCCACATTAGTGATTTCATACACATGCTAAGCTCTGCCTGTGGCCCTTCCCTAAGAGAGGTGGAGCACACGCTCAGGGGAGTGAAGTCAACAATTAGATGCCTTTAAAAGGACGTTTCAATCCCAGAGGGCCCGTGCGCAAAGGGAATGTTTTTTTCATGATCTCTTTTTTTTTTTGGAATTGAAAAAGCATCCTTGCGTGAGCGTTTCATCCGTACTGTCAGTGAATCTGTCGCCTGATGTTTTGATGCTGTCTCGCTGTACAGTTTCACAGGAAATGATAAGCCAAACAGGGCTGAGCATCTTTCTACTACTGTGTTTACACCTACACGTCTTAATGGCTGCGGCCAAGCTGTCAGACTGCCTGTTGATCAATAAGTGTCCTCAGAGGAGACGACAGAGAGAGACGGAGAAAGACATCAGCACGTAATGCACAGTATTTATTTATATCCCCTGTGTGTTGCCCTTTTGCTTATTCACACTGTAAACACTGTGTTGTTGATGGCACCGCTGATAAAACCAGACAGCAACTCGTATTGTCTGCCTTTACTCGTCGCCCGGGCTCTTTTGTCTCCTTTGTGCGGCCGCGGCGAGCAGGCGGCGAGGGCCACTTTAGAGTTGAGCTTCCTCACTGTGGCCTGATAAAATCCGAATGGAACAGTGTGTCATGAGAGCGGCAGAGGTGGCGTCAGCGTCGGACGAGAGAGCAAGAATGGAAAATGGAAATTGAGCACACGCACTTCAAAAGAGGAAGGCTGGGATTCAATCAAAGCTGCGCTCGCCGGTCAATTGGACTGAAATGAAAGGATGGTTTTAAGTTACATTTCTGATTTCTGAACATGAAGTACTTGATGCAGAGAAAGGGACCGCGATGGCAATGAAAACCTGTTTTGTCCAAAAATAAACTAATTAGAAGGGCAGAGTAATGTTTTACTGATCCTTGATTTATTTTTAATGTGTCCTGTGCAGAATGTGAAAGTCTCTTCTCAGCATTATCCTTGCAGTAATGACTTGTTAGCTCTGGGCCATGGCTGCTCAGGCCAGAGGGTATTCTCATAATTTACTCCATGCCACTCTGTATCTCTGTATTCTCAGTGACCTTGATTCAAGGAAAGCTCTCTATAACACCACGGCTTACGTGTGGTAATGCAGCGCAGTTTGACCTTGCTCCTGGAGGCCCGTGCAGCTTCTGACTGGTAATGGTTATTGTTTTGAAGTCATGACCCGCGATTTAGCTCGGCTGTTTTCGCCTTCATTCGAGAGCGAAGTTGACAAACAGCCACGCCTGCAAGCGGTTTTCTCTTCTGACCTTTGACCTTAGTGTATATATAGGACTTAATGTATAGTCAGGGCTCAGTGTTATCACGCCTTTCCACACACAAATAAATACACACGGATCAGGCACAGCACTGAAACCACTGTGAGTCGAAATGAATAATATTAATCATCTCGCCACAATGTTCTGCTGGGAGCCTTCAGTCCTGACATTCATGTGGACACACACAATCCACCCAAACACCGTTGCAGACCAAGCACACCCCCTCATGGCAAGGGCACTCCCAAATGGCAGAGGCCCCCAAAGCAAGCCAGTGTGCCATGCCAAAAGAAAATGCCAAAAGAAGTATTTCAGTGATGACGAGATGGTCTTTTCATAAAACTGTACTCTCTATGCAGTAGAAAGACACAAATACTTTTGAAATTGGTGCAACATGACCGAAGGAAACAGAGAAAAAGGGCTGTGGCATTTGCTTTTGCTGAAGAGGTAGAAAACCTACAGCCACCAGAATGCACTGCGCTGCACTAGACCAATAAACGCTCCCCCTGGTAGGTGACGAAATGCAAACTTGTTTGGTAAGATACAATGATGAAGGGCTGCTAACAAAAGATTTCGTATTACACTTAAACTGTTATCGAAATCGTATTAATGAAAACATTTGAGAAAAAGACAATGCAGTAACAGAATCTTGGTTTTCTTGGTGTCTATTTGATCATCATTTGTTGCATCTTGGGCTTAGTGCAGCCCAAGACAGTTGTGATTGGTTTAAAGAAATAAACACAACCCAGAGTGGTGTTTTGCCCTTAGTACAGAACTGTGACGGGTGCAGCCAGACCTTTTTCAAGCGCCGAGATAGATCTGGCTTTGCAAGACTACATGCTGATCAGCTAATATTCGCATGCCATCCCGCTAAAGAGATAGGGATCATGACCACATATTAGACTTGGTAGCATCAGTATGTTAGCTTTGTCATTGTGAGTGTGTAAGAATACTGATGTTAGCATTTTACTACCATACATACAAGAAGCATAGCTGTAGGCTATGGTTTCGTTGATCCATCCATTTTCATCCACGTATGTGGGTTGCAGGGGCAGCAGGCCAAGCAAAGCACCCCAGACGTCCCTCTCCCCAGCAACGCTTTCCAGCTCCTCCTGGGGGACCTCAAGTTGTTCCCAGGCCAGATGACATATATAATCCCTCCAGTGTGTTCTGGGTCTGCCCTGGCACCTCCTACCAGTAAGACGTGCCCAGAACACCTCTTACGAGAGGTGCCCAGGAGGCATCCTGATCAGATGCCCGAACCACCTCAACTGAATCTTTTTGACATGAAGAAGCGGCGGCTCTACTCCGAGCTCCCTCTGGACGTCTGTTTGTCTGCTTTTTAACAGTAGCAGACTGTTTTTTACAGAATTTTATTTTGATATTTTGTTCCTATGCACCCAAAAGTTTTGGGGTTTCCTGCTGAAAGAGGACGCTGAACACTTGAGAAAACTCAAGAGGAAATAAAAAGTTGAAAAAAAAATGCAAAAATCATTAGATATTATTTGGTTAAATCTAGGTTGCAACGTCAAATGCCAATTTGATGTGGAATACTGATGATAGAGAACATATTATGACAGACAGGATATTTTGTTGGTGCTATGTTGTGTTGTTAAGTCACCAAAATCCATCTGCCTCCCAAACGTCTCATGCCAACATCAGCTTGATGTAGAATACAACATTTAGTTGCAATAAAACGTTCGAATAAAACCCAACATCTGCAAAATGTCGTAACATCATTAGACAAAGACAATCTGACTTATTCTCGTAAAAGGAGAATTTCGGGTTTGTTTGTACATTGTGCGGGCAAGTCGTCTGGGGAGTTCCATAACGTATTCTTGAGAATACTTCTGCCAGCAAGGGACGTTTTCGTTGAGAGTCAGGCCAGCGCTGCGTGACTGAGAAGCTGAAGGAGAGGAGCAAGAGGCGCTTCGCTATCACCCCGGCACTACTGCAGCATAACAAAGTCCCACTGTTTGAGCATAATGCAGGATCATGCAAATGCAGCATCACTGGAGACGGAAACCTCGTCGCCAAGAAAGCGCAAAAGGGAATCAAAAAGGCAACGTGACCGGCGAATTCAAAAAACGAGTATCAACATCGGAGTAGGCTTTCCCAGGTGGAGAGAGCTGCTGAAGGAGAATCAACATCGGAGTAGGCTTTCCCAGGTGGAGAGAGCTGCTGAAGGAGAAAGGTAATGCAATCACAGACCAGCGCTGGCCGCTAACAGCTGTTAGCCGCTGTTAGCTGTTGGCCACTGTTAGTGGCGCAGTGATGTGAGGAGTGGGTTGAGGTGTGTGAGGTTGAGCCACTTGTCAGTCGTCAAAAGACAAGACGTGATTGGTTTGTTTCGATTTACACCCGCCCCAACAGTCCTACGTTGTAAACACAGCCAGCATGGTGAGGTCGTGTGTGTCTGTGTAGGAGCCTGAATGAATACTCCATGTAGTATCAGGTGACATGGTTTCATCAGTGTTATCATAGCTTTTTGGTACACAGCAGCTACAGTAGTTGCAATACGTGTTTGAAATATATATATATTGCATTCAAACAAAATCTGTTTGAATGCAATATATGATTTCAGCGTTAGATGGGAGAAATTCCTACACACTGTGGCTTTAAATACAACTTTTCTGGTTTGTATAAAGGGAAACCATGACCTGTATGTACCTTTTTATGAGTATAATGAATATATATAACACAGGTTTTCATACAGAATAGCCTTGTCGTTGACTGAAATATGAGATCGCCTCATTATGTATATGAAAAGAAGTGATTTGAGCTTCGAGTTAATGTAATATTGATAAATTTGCCTGCATTTGAATTCAGTCTTAACCAAAGCTGATGAAAGAATTATTGAGGCCACCACTCTGTCATACTGTGACCCACAACAGAGTCTTTGGAACTCCTTTTTAGGCTTTATTTATGCATTATTTAAGGCGGCAGTGTGTGATACAGTGACCTACTATAGAACAGACTATTTTTAACACCAATTACAACCCCCCGACTTCCCAGGAGAGCGACAGAGACGGAGAGCAGGAAAGAGAGAGATATTTCATTTGAGGTAGAGAGCAGGTTTGTACAGCAGTGCACAATAAAAAGCTCTTCTCTCTCCACCTCCCCTCCTTCCCTCAACCTGGCAACCCCCCTCCGATGATCAGCAGACAATATTTCAGCTGTGTTCGAGTGTAGGAGGTGGCATCTCTCCTTCCTCTCTCCTCCTCCTCCTTCGTGGTTCAATTAGAGAAGTCTGACAGGCACTCCTGCGCTTGACATCACCACACACACACACACACACACACACATTCACAGACATCCACAAACCAGATAACACAGCAATTTATGTCCAGATATAGCTGCTCTCCGGTCACAGCTTCCCGGCCGACCCTGTTAAGAGCCTCACGCACCTCAAGTCTTGAATTAGCAACAAGTGCACCCAAGTGGTCATCATTACTCCCTCCTAATATGGCGAAGAAGGTGCATCTCATGGGACCAGCCTGTGTGAAGGAGCAGTCGTGCATCTATTTTAAGCGTCGTATCCCTCCTCCGATGACAAAACGCAACCAGCCCCTGCGACACAATCAGGTGGGCACGGGATGATAAGGATTATGAGACGACAGAGACTCTGAGGGAGTTTTTATCAGTCAAATTAGTGCATTAATGGCTTCAAGGTCAGGTCCTGGTGCTTTTAAAAGACAACTCGTGCTTTTAACGCCCTCGCGAGCTCTCTGCGTACAAGGAGCTTAACTTAAAGGTGTCACCACCTCTGCAAAATGATTGTCTCCTGGTTTGTGTGGGTTAAAGGTCCACTGGAGCTGCAGCCTGAGACTGCGAGCAACAACAGCGCCTCAATCAGTATGATCCAGTCATAATGTCGGTTATTGTTCAAAAATTTTTGCACAGTAAAGTCAACTCAAATCCTACATTCTTCCCCACCACCTGTAATTTGCTTTCAACTGAAACAGCGTTCATGTCCTTGCATTAACAAATGCTCAAACACACTTCTGCCAAGGTTATCTCTTTTTTATACCATTCTTCATTTTAGCGTCGGTTTTCATGAACCGTAACGACCTCGCTAATAGATTCTATGGGCAAACATTTTGAAGACAGAACGCCAGTCATGAAGGAGTCATCCACAAAGACGTGCGAGTTGATGCAGTGAAAGCATTCACATTTTACAAAAGATTTTTTTTCGAATAGCTGGTGTCAGGAAGTGCAAGTCTTCCCACAAAAATAAAATATATTTGATAATTACGTAATCTGAAATTAATCAAAGGAATGCTTCACCACCCAAATGACCATTTATGTATTAATTACCCACCTAGTGTTGCTGACTTTGTGGAGAGGCAAAGAACGAACGAAGAATCCAAAAACAAAGACAACACCTGATAAATTGAAGTAAATAGGCGACCTCGTTTATAGCACAAAACATCTATTTACAAACTCTCACATAACTCGTGCAGTATAATCCAAGTCTCATTTATCCAGGCAGATGCTCAATACTTCTCAAACAGACAGCCCTTTCCAACAGGAAACTGAACTACAAGTGAAACTTAACTTTGCTCTCTTTAAAGCCAGACTCCATATACAAAACAGTATTTTTTACCTTGCTGAAGCTGCGGGTGCACTGCTACCTTAATCTGTAGTTTATTTATGTCATTGTGTTACTTCAGTGACTCTGAACTAACCCTTTTAAACACCAAAGTCACACAGTAACACAAACTAAGTGATCAAGGCAGTGGTAGACCAGCAGCTCCTGCGTTTAGTGAGGTAAAAACACTGTTTTTGTCAATGGAGTCTGGCTTTGACAAGAACATAGATAAAGGTGCTTTCACATCTGCCCTGTGTGTTTTTGTTCAGTTGAACTCAAGTTCAATCACACTTACCTGGGGTGCCCCAGCTAAAGAAGTCCATTGGGGCCCCATTTTCTTGCACTGATTGTTACTCCTAATATTGTATGTACGACAGTTTCAGGTCCTAAGTTACAGTAACCAGCTGTCATACGGTACCTAGAGGGGACCCCACTTGGGGTTTAAGGGCATCAGTTGTGCACTGTATAGTAACTACCTTTATGGTAGGATTAAAAGGGTTTATAGTTGTCATGCCAGATGTGCCAATATCAGTGGCCATTGGGGGCCCCTTTCCCAAATTTTTCTGGAGGACCCCGAACATTTGCCTGGTGTGCCTCTCCTGATAGTGCGCCCCTGGTAATACCATCTATACTTAACTTCTTAAAGGTCTAGTGTGTCAGATTCAGGCAATAAGTCCACGATGAGCAGCGCTATAATCAACCTGCGTAGTTGTCCCTCCATTGTGACATTAGAAAGTATCACATTTATCTTGCAAGTGTACTCTTCTTCAACATTTTGTTTACTTCCTGGATTTTTACCACATGGAAATTCCGACCAATCAAGAGCAGCTTTCTCACACAAGGCATTTGATCTGGTCCACTTGTAAATGCTGCCGTGAGAACACGAACCAACTCTAGGTTATTATGCAACTTTGTGTCACAGCTGCGGCCTCGTGCCTATGACTGAATCACAGCCGTGACGACATATGAGTATAACATCACTCCCTCTTGTGTGATATTGCTTAAATATATATACTGTATATCACATTTCTCACGTCACTATATCACCGTTTAGACTAATCTGATGTTTGTAAAGTTTATAAACACAATGGTTATCGTAGATTAGCTGGGCTAACCGTTAGCTGTTAGCCGTTAGCGTTAGCGGTGTCTGTAATAACTCAGTAACTCAATAAACAGTCCGTGAAAAAAATAATTTTTCCAGCGGATGTCTTAGTTACAACATGATTGAGCTAACTGGAGTAGTTTCATGTCATATCCGACAACGGGAGGCTTTTAACAGATGACGTCCTGATGTTAGCTTTGCTAACTGTCCCTGTCAGCTGCAGCCACTGATGCTTTCTAGACATTGTCATTTCCCAAAACTGAATAAATACCACACATAGCAACACAAAACTGCTTTTTCGCTGATTTGGTTCTGCAGGTTCTCTGCTGGTACACTGGAGACGGGGATCAAGCAGTTTGTCTCACTCGGGATAGACTGTGCATTTTTGGTTCATAGTTTTTGATTGACGTACGATTTATTTGCGTTTAGAGGGAATTATTTTACCGGCAATTACCAGATAACGGAAACGTGGGCACAGTTATCTATATAAAATACACAGACTAACTAACTAACTAACTGATTGACTAACATAAACAATTGAAAATTGAAAAAAATTAGCTTGCACCATTAGCTCCGGTAAGGGAAAGCATGAGGGAAAGCGGCTGACCGGAAGTCACACACAAAAACATGGAAGTTGATCACTATTTACTTCCGTGTTTGAAAATAAGGTGGATAACTTTATCAAGAATTTTCTCTGTTTTTTGGATTCTTCGTTCAATATGAAGGCATGTGAGAAAAACAAATTGTTATTCACAAATTCAGCATAGCACAAGCCAAGTAATTGACAAGGACATGATCATTTTAGGGGTAAAGTATTCCTTTAAGCAATACGTTCCAGTGGTATTTCTGTAAGGATGGTTTCAGACGGATGAAGCATCAGGAAAACATATTTAAAGAAAAACTTCTGTCCCTCAGGAACCAAAAACTTTGTTGACAGTATCAATGATTTAGGTGCATTAAACATCTCCTGCTGTATCTGTGCTTGTGGCTAGACGAACCTGTTCGGGGAGAAAAGTTACTTTTGGGCCCCTGTTGACCTCCCCAACCTCCCATCCTCCATTATGTATGTTTCCTGTTGCTGCAGTCCACACATCCGGCTGCACAGGGCAGCTTCATTTTATGTCTAAAAACCAAACTGTTCTCCCATGCTACAATATTACAACCTGACCCCAGGCGATAGTGCGGGATCCTCATTAGTCTGTACTCTGTTTTAGAGGTGCAAATTGGGCAGTTTCCCTTTTAGCCCAGTTGGTAATCAGCATTTGAAGCTCCTGTTAATCTGATTGATTGATTGATTGAATCGAGCAGTTGTTATGACACAAGATGTTATTTGACACATCTATTCCATTAGTTTGTGCACTGTAATAATAAATATATATGTATGATTAGAGGGGTAAGGCAGTCTTAGGTGGTGTCCTCATTTAGGATCCTAAAAGCCTGAGGGTAGAAGCTCTACCTGAGCCTCTCCATGCTGGCCTGGTGCATCTGCCGCCTCCTTCCCGACCTCAGCAGAGAGAAAAGGCCGTTATCCGGGTGGTTTGGATCCTTAATGATTCTCCTGGCCTGATTCCTGCAGAGCTGGTGTAGTATCCTCCAGGCAGGGTAGAGCACTGCCTGTTGTACGCTCAGCCGAGCAAACCATCAATCAAGGATGTCCAGACTTGTAGATAGTAAGATATTGTCTCTGACTTTACCCGCAGACGCATGATTCCTCCACACATAATTTTTCAACTTGACTGAATATTTCCCACAGTGACACCTCGGGAGCTCTTCTGTCCTCTCCCTGTCTCACCCAGTTCTCTCCTCATTATGAACCGGGTCAGCGGCATGACCCACTGTGGTGATGTATATGTTAGTCAACAGTTGGCTTATTAGGATAGAGTGCTGGTATCTCAGGAGAGGGAGTGGCTCCATCGCACATATAGATTCACACTAGTGTATGCATTCATGGAGCCACATGTGCAGCTCAATACTGTTGCATGTTCTACACATGCACATAAAATATTGAATGCACTGTATATGTTTATACATGCATAGTTTTGCTGTTCAGAATTTCAATTACAGCCCGCACTGGACTGCCTGCCCCATGTTGGCGCTGTGACAGGAGCAGGTGGATATTATGCTTGTGGAGCAAATGTGGCAACCAAGGCCTGCGGGAGAGAAACAGAGAGTGAGGAAGGGAAATATTAACGGGGGAATAAAATGATGGTGACAGCAGAAAATGGCAGCGCACTCCGACATGGTGCTTATGGATTTATTTGCTGCGCGCGGAGGGGGAGATAGAGAGATGGTGTGCCAGCGTAAGTCCCTGTATGACACTTTGTCATCACTCTGTCTCTCTGGTTGGGTCGCACTCACATGAGACCTACTTTATGTAATCACATCTGTAACTTTATGTAATCATATCCCCTCTTTATGCATCAGGGGTGATGCCTGTCACGACGGCGCCACTGACACGTGATTTTTTTCAGAGATTGCATTCTCACATTCTCGTCACGTAATTTCCTGCTGTTTGCAAACAGGAGTCGTTTTTCTTCTCAAACTCAAGCAGCTTGGATATTAACTTGTTTTATCTCTGAAGAAAATTCCCTCCTCTTCCCTAAACCACAAGTGTTATTTTCTCCTATCAGTTCTAACTTTTCACTTATCAGCTCCATTGCGGAGGGATGCAGTGTTGTAAACAACAGCCAACTTTAAATTGACTTTTAAACCAAGTTATTTGGAACTGAAAACAAAATCCATTCATTGCTTTGCAAAATTACAAGTAAAATGAGACCATTAGTGGAAACTCACCATGGCCACCATAACCCAGCTGTTTACTCCACACTGTTGCCATGGTTTTAAGGGACAGTTCACCTTAACATCCAAAATAATTATTAGTAGCTCCACCGACACAAACAGTTCTGCAGCTGGACTGGGACACGTCTGCTAACTTTGTACATCCTACATTTATCAGTATGTTTCCAGTCATTGTGCAACCAGTGAAATAAGAGTCTGTCTATTGATCAGACAGTACTGTTGCAACATCAACTGATGTCATATGAGCACACTTTAAAGCAGGACGCAGCCATCTTACAACAAGCTAGCTGGTGATGTCACCGGCATGGTTGTTTACAAGGAGCGCAGAGTACAACACTGTAATTCAGACTACTTCAAGTAGTTTTTAATTTAGTAAATGTTGATACAACAGTTTGAGAGTTTTTCTGGCAGCACAGGCTTCCCCATGTGCTGCCAGCTCCGGGACCTCTGCTGATGGACTAACAAGGAGCTCCACCAGTTAACATGATTACCATGATTATCTTGCATATATAGTGGCAAGGTGCTGCAGTGGTTAGCGCTGTTGCCTCACAACAAGAGTTTGCATGTTCTCCCCGTGTCAGCGTGGGTTTCCTCCAGGTACTCCAGCTTCCTCCCACAGTCCAAAGAAATGCAGGTTAATTGGTGACTCTAAATTGTCCGTAGGTGTGAATGTGAGTGTGAATGGTTGTCTGTCTCTATGTGTCAGCCCTGTGATAGTCTGGTGACCTGTCCAGGGTGTACCCCACCTCTTGCCCAATGTCAGCTGGGACAGGCTAAAGCAAAAACGTTAAAGCCACTGCCAGGTAAAGTTAATAACATTAATCATGTCATTACACTGCAATGTCCCCTGGCATCCTGGCATTCATGTAGAGGCGACTTGACCATCCACCCAAACACCATTGCAGATCCCCCCCTCATGGCAACGGCATTAGCACTTCCCAATGGCAGGACTCATTGGGGAGTGCCGATGTTACCCCACCTTGCAACCCACAGGACTCAAGGGTTTTGCTGCCAGTACCCTGGTGCCAGACATGACGGGACACTCCCAGAGGTCTGGTGTCCATGCCTCAACAGGTCAGAGCTAAGTCCAATCCACAGTGGGGTACAGGACCTCTGGAGTCCCACCAAGTCCCACGGATACTCAATTGGATTATGATTTGAGGAATTCGGAGGCCATGTTGACACCCTGACCTCTTTGTTTTTGTGGTGTGGCACAGCACATTGTCCTGCTGGGGGCTGGGCCCAATGCCATTGCAGTGTTGTTGCCACAAGAGCATGTACTTATGCGAGCTCCAGGTAGTGACCGTGCCGATACTACCTTTCCTAGCACATTCACCATACCCTATTTAGCACATTCACCATACCCTATTTCACATGCTACATATCATAACTCCAATATAAGCTAAAGTTAATTAGTTAGTTTGTTTAAACAAAAATGATTTTACACTTCAACAAAAGGCCTATCTCCTATCTCTGTAGGGAGTGTAACAGTGTTTGGGTGGCTGGTGCATGTTGAGTGGCATCCACATGAATGCCAAGATGCAAGGTCTCCCAGCAGAACATTTTGTGAAGAGATGATCAGTGTAATTAACTTCACCTGTCAGTGGTTTTCATGTGGTTTGGGCTGATGGGTGTATATATGCAAGATAATCATGGTAACCATGAGCAGGTGGGGAGCCAGCAAGTTTTGTTCGTGTCGCACTCTACATAGTTAAGCAGGTGTAATTAATATGTGAGTGAAACATAAAGACTGCACACTAACTATACCCCACTTGCAGTATCAGTTCTTAAACCTTTTTTTGTGTTTCTACCTGTTTATCAGAACAGCATTTCTCCATGAGCTCTTTATAATATGAGAAAAGATAAATACACTCAGTGTGCAGCATGATTTGCAGATTTTCCTACATTGGTCCTATTGCCTATTGATTTTTTCGTAGTACTGCATCTCATGTGCTCCTCTGATGATTTTAAAACACCTACAAAGATGTGTTTCTCTCTGTCACCTCCAGCTCTCCTTCATAGTGCGTGCTCACAACACTGTGTCTGCAACAGGGACCATCAGATAATAGAATTAGATGCTGAGCTCTTTTCCCTTCTATTATCTGGTTGCTCTTCCATGTTAAGACTCCTGCTGCTTCTCAGTCATCCTTTCTCCCCAACATCCTTGAGGGGGGATAAGTTGAAACGCTGTATCGATTTCTGCCATTTCTCACATTGTTGCCTTCAGTGGTTGGCTGGTTTGAGTTGTGTTACTTTAATTCTCTTTCAGGCGCGCTCTCTCCCTCTCTCTTTCTCCGAGGCGCAGCTACAGTGTAACTTGTCAGATAAAACAGGCAGTCTATAAAAGATCTAGGCGTAGAAAATAACTATACCAACAGTTTGAAAAAAGAAAAAAAAAACATCAAGTCTGGTTGGCGAGCAAAGATGAAGAGCGCGAATAAGTGAAAAACATAAAATTCAGAGACATCAAAGGCCTTTGTAAATGTACCTTCTAAACCCAAAGGGATTTTTGCCTCTTCTTTTATTTCTCTCCTCTCTTTGTTCACTTACATTTTCTACTTTTCATCTCCATTTTCCTGGACAATAAGAAGGTAGTGATTTTGATGTAAGTGTGAAGGTTTTTTTTTTTTTTTACCATGCATGCATAAGCAAACAGGTACAATCCCACAGGTTCCCATATAAATCAGTGATTTCCTACCACAGGTACGTATAGGCCGACTCCAGGGGGTACTTCTGCAGTAGCCAAAGGGTTAAGGCGGAAAGGAGGTAAATAAACATCCAATTACACAGGTGTTCTTTGGTAAATGTATCGTCACTATAACCTGTAAGGTACCCTTATAGGCTGACTGCACAGAAAGAGGCCGCACATATGCCATGTTTTTAACTGCCTGGAAAAGTGCTCACTTTCAAGAGCAACCCTTCATTAATTTCTGTAACCCCTTATGGTCTTGAGGGTTGTGGCGGGGGCTGGAGCCTATTCCATCTGACATTGGGCGAGAGGCAGGGTACACTCTGGACAGGTCACCAGACTATCACAGGGCTGACACATAGAGACAGACAACCATTCACGCTCACATTCACACCTACACACAATTTAGAGTCACCAATTAACCTGCATGTCTTTGGACTGTGGGAGGAAGCTGGAGTACCTGGATAAAACCCCACACTGACACGGGGAGGACATGCAAACTCAGCACAGAAGAGCTCCCTTCTGGGTTCGTACCAGGAATCCTCTTGCTGTGTGGCGACAGTGCTAACCCCTATAAGCAACCTTAACATGCACCATAGCATATTTACCTAAAAGTCGCTCTGGCATTTGTGCATGTCTGCTGTGCGTCTTCTTTGAGCAATGAATCTGAGGGCGCAAAAAATGCAGCATGTGTGTGGTCCCCAACGCTGCCGACCAACCTGAATCAGTTAATCCAGAATTCCATGATTATATCAATCAACTGATTAATTTGTTACATGAAATCATGAAACTTGATTTCAGCAAAATACAATAACTGTCAGTTCCATCAATATATAGTAGTGGTAGTAATAAATAAATGTCAATGTTTAGGATAAGGCAGGGTCATCATTCAGTGTCCTTGTGGCTCGCTGACTAGCCTGGTGTAACCAGTACCTTAATCTCAACCTCAACGGGAAGGGCAGTTATCCGGGTAGCATGGAACTTGAGTGTTCTCTTGGCCTTATTTTGCAGCATCTGGTATAAATATCCTTTACATAAGGTAGAGCAGCTGAACGAACCACTCTTTGCAGCCCTGTTCGGTGCTGTTTCTGTACTAGGCAGTTCCCCGTCAGGACGCTCTTGAAAGTGCAGGAGTAGAAATTCCTTGTCGTTGTGACATCGTAACACCACATATTGCCATTTAGAGCATGAAGACAGTTAGCATGCTAGCAGAGTAGTTGAAATACTTAGCTTAAAGTAATGGTTTCATAAAAGATAATAAACAGTTGAAACTTTTAGCTAAAAGCAATGTATGATGTGTGGCCAAAAGTAATAGATAGCTGTATTCCTCGTTAGCTTAGTGGGCAAATACATAAGAAGTTGAAAGAGTTAAGTCATCAGCATTTGGAATGGTTAGCGAAAGGAAATGGATAAAACCTTGTAGTAATTAGCTAAAAATTAATTGTTAAAATCATTAGCCAAGCAACTGATGAAGTTTGGCCTCAGTTAGCTTAAGGTATCGGAAAAACAGTTAACATGGTCTTAATCAAACATGGGATTAGTTTTCCTCAGTTGTTATGCACAAATTACTGGCTCATGATTACATAAGACATCCACAAAATTTGGTGAAATACTCTGGGAAAACATACAAACAGTGCCTGAGAACAGCCGGATGGGGTTGATTAAAGAATAGCTAAGCTCATCTGATAAGGATGACGGGTATGTGAGACAAAAAGGTTAAGAACCAGTCTTTAAACCTTTACTTTAAGTCAGATCGCACAATAGGAGGAGAGATAATAGGGGAGAACATCATTCCTGTGTTCCGACACAAAAAGCCCCCTCCTCATTTCACCAGTTCCCCCTTAAACACCTTCAAGGATTCTCACAGATCCTCAAACCTCACATATCATTAAACGACAGACAGCCTACTGAGAGAGGAAATGGAGAACAGCAGGAGGCTCTGCCTACTTGTAATGGCCCTTCCCCTCTTATGTCATCACTGATTCCTCCCTCCAGGTGCACAAATGAAGAAAAGACTCACGACATTGCTCACCGGCTTTGTTTTAAGTGCAGAACTTGAAAGGCTTCAGTATCTCCCCGTTAATTAGGCAATTGAGAGATCTGAGGCGCGGGGGTAATTTGGGTTAAAACAGCAACGCGTGTCAAGCATTTATCCGAATGGCATTTGCCATCCACAACAAAGGTAGGGGGCAGCTGTGATCTGAATGCCAGCTCTTTCAATATTTCCTCCCCTTATACATGCACTGATGTTTATTAGCGGGTGATGAGCTGATTGGCTGACTTGCCCGGGTACACACTGTTCCCTCTACTCAATATGCCTGAGTAATGAATTGGATCTGAATTAAAGCTACGGTTAGATTAGTTGATTTACTTCCTCTCAGCCTCTCATCCCCTGAACCAAAGTTTGGTTTGCAGGAGGAAAAAAGGCAAGAGGCAAAAAAGAGGCAAAGTGATTGATTTTAATGGATTTTGCTGGAGGAAAAAATGAACCAAGTTCATTAAATAACAATGAGAGAGCATCACAATGTAACTTCAAACGGCCCCTTTATGAGTAGGCTGTTTTTCTGTGGCATAGGCACAGCAGCCATTTAATAACGTGTCTGTTATTCATGAGAGAAGCAACCATAACCTTGAACAAACCTTGTTTTCAAAGAAATTAATTTATAGCTCAAAACAAAGGAGGAAGAAACTCATATAGAGTATTGCCCTTAGCTCCAGTATATCTCCACTTACGCAGCGGCATCTCTGTGGAGGATATGTTGGTTCCTTTTAGCTCCATTTCAGCTGTGTTTTATATTGTAATGATGCGCAGAGGTCTAAAAGGTGTGCTCAGCAAGCATTACAGGTAAAAAAAGCCTTTGCTACGCTTGTTTATTAGCTTTTTCCTTTACTGAACACAACTGTCGTGATCATCAATGAGTTTTTGAAGCAAAGGAATCACGCTTCTATTTGGAAACAGAAAGTAAAACTACATTTTGGAGGGTTGGGGGGGAGTCTGTTTACACTGCAGTCTCTCCTCTCTAATTAGATCGCCTTATCTAATTGTTACTCTCATGCTTCTCCATATCAGCAATTATCTTATTTGTTCAGTGGAAGATACATGAGTGACTTCTCGGTAGCATTTTTTTCTCCTCCTTTGTATATATTTAATACGTGTTCAACTCGTCCTCGTACAGACCACCTTTATAGCCATTCTCTACCTGTCCACCAGATGACTTTGTCTCCTGTCCAAGTCACCTCACTCTCACATCCAGCCACTCCCTCCTGCCCTGCAATAACCCCTGTCGTTTCGACGGTAAACTTTAGTTGCGTTTTGGCCAATGGTTTACACGACAGCTGCGTTTTGGGTGCCTGAAAACGGGTTCCAGAGTGCAATTTTCTGGAAACAACACCGTCTTACAATATGCAGTTCCTCTGAAAACAGAGACTTTTCGCACATGTTTACGTTTTTTTTAGTTGATGGTTCCAGTCACTAGGCATGCACGAGAAAGTCGACCATCACAACGACAATGGCGGACTCCCGAGCTCTGCTTGTGCTGCTCACCCTGTTGAATTTATCAACGCTTCCCCATCATAATGTAGATTTACTGTAGCAACTCCACGTCGTCGTCTGTCCAGACAAACGTTAGTGCGGTTGCCATTTTGTTTGTTTATACATTGTCGCTCTGTAGAAGGAAGCATAAGCGTCACACCGCCAACTACTGGCCTGGCATGTATACTGCAGCTTTTTTGGTCATTTTTGCTAAACTTGAAAGTTTTACCTTAGTGAGGAGGTGTGGTTGACCCCATTGCTATGTGTGATGCATTCTTTTAACAGATGTGATTGGTTGTCACAGACACGCCCTTTGGTGAGCCTGCAATGTGTGGACACCCAGTGGAAATGTGATGAACTGCTGACTTTGAAAGTGTTGTCATTGTTGCTGTGATCACTCTGCTGGTGGAAGGTTGAGACAGACCCAAGTCATCACTGCTGCACTGTTTGATTTTCCCAGTCGCCAAATATCTTAGTGTTGTGATCACATTAATTTCTGGCGTTATAGCGTTGGTGGGAGATGTGTACATATCCCTAATGAGACCGACTACAAATATTATCCCTGCAGGATCTAATCTGTAGCATTTCATAATTATGCTCTCATCCAGAGTTTGGAGAATACTTCTCCGACCTCTTTGTGTTCCCACCATTTTCTCCTCTGATTAAGAAACTCTTGAGCCTCTTAAAAGTCCTCCTCTCTACTCTCAACAGGTTTTCAACTTAAGAGCTCTTTTAAGGGCTAAGATGGTCTCCAGGGAAATTTTCTTAGAATTTTGTCACTAGGAGCAACTCTTAGCACTAGTGACCTTTGTGACCTTCCTCACGCACCTGTTTCCATTTCCCTCGTCAGCCCTGCTGTATTTAACAAGCCTGTTTCTACTCACTCCTTCCCAGATTGATGATCTTGCCTCATGCCTTTGGTTTCTTGCCTCTGTACTCTGCAACCTGTATCCTGGAAGCTGTATCTATTGTTAGTACTGTACAAAACGAATATGAAACCACTGCCAGTACTCTTAAAGTCAAACTGACACAAATAGATTTAATGCCTTTTCTTTCCCTGCTTCATTCAATACCCATCATGTGAATGCCGCAAGTCACCGAATATTTTGGTGTCATCTCGGCCTTCTTAACTGCCACCTCCATCAAATTTATCATGTTTGACTTCACCCCACCGCAGACTGTATGGGTTGTTGGTGCTAAGGTTGTGGACTAATCACACATCACATTAAACTGACAAACACTTGTGGTGTCTGGAGTCTAACAAAGCCTTACAAATAGCGAATTTTTCTAGATCTGTGTACAAAAAGAATTGAATGCTGTATCTTTCGGCTGCAGAAATTTTGTTTGGGTCAATACCTTACCCAGCCCTATACTGACCTAGTGTCGTACTTTCATACAGCCTTGCGAGAGACGAGCCCCAAAAATGCTGAATTCTACACTTCCTATAATGCAATTCATTACCCCTTTTGGTAGACCCTCCATGACTGCACAAACATCTTGCAAACTCTATGCAGCCAGCTTGTAGAACAGGCTCTCTGTTAAAGATTTGTGTCCAAACCCAAGCTGGGGTAACCCTAATGACATCCCTAGGGTTACCCTTGCAAAGTTTAAAGTAATGGCAGGCTCGATATTTTTCAACCTGTAATCTATTCCCCCATGTTTTTGTGTCTAAGTGACACAAAAGGAACAAGAAGTTTTTTAAATTGGTCCAATATTGAGTGAGAGCGCTGCACCTGGCAGCTGTGAAAAAGGCTGTAATGTCCGCTAAAAGTGCTTGTTTTTGCCATTGTCCATTGTCAGGATGTTATTTAAAGTGTCTGACAATATTATGGAAAGGATCCCTACAGAGAAAGACCTTTTTGTTAAAGAGTAGGATCCCTTTTGATCAACCAAAAACAGCCCCGAAATCACTGTCACCAAACCCACCAGACTCCATTGAAATAAACAACAATTTTATCATTGTAAAACATACTTTATTCAAAGTCAACAGATGCAAAATAAAACTCACAAAAACATCCTGATTTGTCTTTCCACTGTTCCAACAATCACCAACTCTGGTTTCGTTGAAATAAACCCTTAAAGGGAAATTTCGGTTTATTTCAACCTGTCTCCTATCGTCCTAAATTTGTTTCAAGTGACTAGTGACATGAAAATAATAGTTAGCATGTTAGCCATTAGCCTAGATACAGCCGGGGCGCATAGTAGCGTCAGACCTGTTAAAACGTAAGTGAAC
>NC_065528.1:25689209-25694325 GCF_006386435.1 Epinephelus moara | reverse complement strand
AGGCAGTCTTTGTGGAAAAAAAGCGTGTTTAGTGGACTAACTTTGCACTTGAAGGTTGCCCGTTCACTTACGTTTTAACAGGTCTGACGCTACTATGCGCCCCGGCTGTATCTAGGCTAACGGCTAACATGCTAACTATTATTTTTATGTCACTAGTCACTTGAAACAAATTTAGGACGATAGGAGTTTCCCTTTAATCCACCCAGTTAGATGTGAAAACATGCTGCCTCTATACACGCTAGAATTACTGTTATTTCAAATGGAGTCTGGTGGGTTTGGTGATGGCGATTTTGGGGCTGTTTTTGGTTGATCAAAAGGTATCCTACGAAAGGCCTATCTCTGCAGGGATCCTTTCCATAATATTGTCAGACAAAATCAAGCACTTTCACTGGATGTAAACTGACGATACAAACTGCCCAGAGTGGTTACACTGCAGCATACTGGACCAGTTCAAAACATTGTTGTCTCCATTAGTCACTTAGGCACAAAATCATGAGAAAATGGGGTCCAGGTTGACCATTTAAAGCTCCCTCTAGAGCCACAGAAGACATTGCTCTCCTCCCCCAGCTGAGAAGAACTCTCCATCACTAGTTAACTGAACCTGATGTGTACTGGATTCCCTTTTATTCAGGTTCTTCCTTCAATTTGCGACCTTTCTGTAAATATCTAAGGATATCATCTGAAGATCAGATGATGCTGCAGGCTATCAGATGGCAGTGTTCACTCTGACTCTTTTATTCAGGAGCATCGGGGATCTCTTTGGCTTCGGCAGATCATTTAATGCCCTGGGCAGTGACCATGAGGTTGCTTATAGAAATACAGGCAATTGTACACCTTGGTAAATGAAACCAACAGGCAGAGGGCTGTATGTGAGCGTGTTTCTATCACTCAGTCGTATTGTTCAGGAGCAATTATATCAATGGATTGTGATGCACTAGCAGCCCGCCCTCAGGAACCATTGGGGCTTCTTTATCATTAGCTGAATGTCGGCAGCAAGGCTATCGTGCATCAACTGCTTTGCGATGTGCAGATGGTGCTTAACCTCTATAATATTAGTTTACATCCACTATCAAAAACCATTCCCCACTTGGTTCAGATCCCACACATATTACATATCCAGTCTTTTATCCAAAGCAGCCTCGGGCTAAAGGAAAACATGGTCTGAAATTTTTATGCAGAGCCAAACCAGTAAACTGCTAAAGCTGACTCTTCCTCTCAAAACCCAAAATCCCAGAGGAGTCCCCGCTCAGGCTTGGATCTGTGCTTCTCCAAATGATGCTTCATTACGCCAATCTTGAGGCATGACCATGGCCAGGAGGTTAATGTGTTAATGTGCTGATGCTGGGATTTTTCACTGTTGGTCAGCAGACCTGCTCCGTGAGTAGCTTCCGTGTACGTTAATGCTCGTGCAGCTTGGCAAGACATCTCGTCCTTCATCTTATGCAGTCATAGGGGAGATGTTCGGGTGCACAGACAAATTACCCTGATCACAGGAGGCCGAGGCCTAAACGCTCCAGCTTAGAGTCAACGTGAATAGGATGTCCTTCCTCTAATTAGGCAGGCTCCATCGCATGTCCTCCAGCGCACTCAGATGCCTCTGCTCTTTGACTCATGAGCGTCAAAGAGTCTAATCTACAGAACCCAGTCATGTGAGAAGTTTGGGGTTGAGAACGACTCCTAAAGAGACTCTAAAAAGCTTTTGTACATCATGAAAGTCTGGCCTATTTTCCAGCATTTTCAAAAAGACACCTTATTATATACCTAGACCCCTTCTCTCTCTGTGAAAGCCACCCATTTATTTTCACACCCTTTGCCTGTGATGTGCACAGTCACTCCTCTTTAGGCACCAACTCTCCAGACTAACGGTTGCCATTAATGATTACCTGCCATGCTCTCAGCTGAGAGATGAGCCTAATTAATTATACATGTAAACCAGGCCTTATTTTTAACTGAATTTTCCACACTGAATGATACAGGTGTCACTCAAAGGCAGCGAGTCGAAGCCAAAGTGCCGGGCTTCAGTCGCTGTCAGACGTTTTGGCTGTGAGAAAAGGCGGAGGCAAGTGCGTGAAAAGTATAACGCACATTTGTCATCTCTGAAATTACAATTGGATGAGGGACGAGTCGTATTAGTCCTCATTAGAGAAGAGAGGAGGAAGGAGGAGGAGGAAGGAAATGGGGATTCCCATCTTATAATGCAGTCAAACAGACTCGCACTTAAACTGCATTTCTCTTCTTGACAGTTACAAAAGTGTTTTGAAAGAGAATCTGGCATGGGAATTCTCTTTCTTTTTTCTTCTTGTCAAATTTTTTTGTGTGAAGAAGACAAGAGAAGAAGCTCAGCTCTCTTCTTAACAGGCTTTGCCTTTTAAATTGTGCCGCTAAATGACTTTGATTGCTGTCTTTATCAGCATACAATTTATTTTTACTAGTCCATACCCACTGGTAGCTTTGTCACCTTCTACCTATGCCAATCCTCAATGCCTTTGTGCAGTTTCACATAGATTGACCACGTCAGTGAGTAGAAAAACGTGGGACAGACAGAATGACTGACTGTTTCCGTGATTATGTACAGCATACCATACCATGACATAGTCATACCAAAAATTAGATAAAACAAACATTGGTCCACAGGGGGAGCCACAGCGATCGGCTGCATTTTAGCCATTTTTAAGCATTTTTCTGTCGTTATAGCGCCACCTAGTTGCCAATTAGAGTTAAATTTCTCCAGTCACCTTGTGGCGTCCTGTTCTACATGTCTACCAAGTTTAGTGAAAATTGATATGGAGGTTAGGCCTAGATAAGAAATTAGCTCTCTAGCGCCCCCATTTTGTTTGATGGGGTCAATAATGGAGGGGTCCCCTCAGATTATGTGTGGTCATATGCCTACAAAGTTGCGTGGTGATGGGTGAAACCCTTGAGATGTTATACACCTTTATGTGATGAGCCACGCCCTCTGCAATATTCATTGCCTTATAGAAGCTCAGTTTTAGTAAGTTTTCCAACTTTTGCCAAGAGGGAACTTTAGATATTGGTCCCTAGATTATGTTCACAGAGTTTCATGCAGATCAGTCAAACTTCCTAGGAAGAGATCGATTTTAAGTGTTAAAAATTAAAAATTAAAAATGGCAGAAAATCTATATAACCGGAAGTTATGGGTTCTTGAGGCAAATTTGTTCCTCATGAGGAGAGGCATCTCTGTGCAAAGTTTCATGTCTCTACGACATACGGGGCCTGAGATATGCCCATTCAAAGTTTGCAATTTCAATTGGTTGCTATAGCGCCCCCTTTGGCCAATTGATGTAATATTGCTTCATTCGCATCCTCCCATGACCCTCTAACACTGTGCCAAATTTCACATGGATTGACCAAGTCAGTGAGGAGTAAAACATGGAACAGACACACAGACAGACAGAGTTTTCGTCATTATATAGTAAGATAAGATAGGTGGTGCTGAACAACCCAATCCAACCCAAGTGTGTCCTACGAACATGTAACGCTTGTACATTATGATGTATCAGACATGTCGACACTTTTTTATGTTTCTTTATGTTTCAGTAACGTGGTAAACGTGGTTATGTTTAGTCACAAACACTACTTGGTTATGATTAGGAAAAGATCATGTTTAAACTTAAAATACCCGGCTATACCCAGCTTAAACTACCTGCCAGCCACTCCCACCTCATCGGCCTAACTCCACTCACCTGGCTCCACAGCTGCAGCTCATCTCCAATCAGCCCAGTGTATAACCCTCTCCAGCTCACTCACCCTTTGCCACTATGTTCTTCAACTTGATGCGAGACTTTCCAGTGATCTTTACCTGCCCGATCTCCCGTTGCTGACTCTACCTGCCTCTGTCCAGCCTTCCTCATCCGACTCCCCGTAAACACACCAGCCTTCTGTCCCTGACCACGAGTTCTGCCTCAGTGTCTCTGGTTCCTGTTTTCCTGTGGCTGTGTTGTGTTGCCACACTGTGACTGTTCCCATCTGCTTACCTTATCTGTTCACCTACCTGTCGCCTCCTCAACAGCACCTTAGGGCCAACTGAGTCGCTCATGTATATATATTGTAAATAGTCACTTTCACTAACTGTTGTTTGCACGGAGCATAGGGGTGAGCTGCTATTTCTATTATATGTGCATGTCTCCTGTTTTTCTGAGCCTAGGGAGTTAGGCCTAGTATTGTATTTTTGTTTCTCTTATTTCGTTCGGGATTAGTTATTTCGCCGATCGGTAGACAGGTTGCTTTTTGTTATTTTGGCCTGGGGTCACCTCATTGCTCCATTTGTGTGCAATATTGTACTGTGTTTTTGAGTGTGTAGCAATAAATTGCTCACCTGTACCTTGATTCTTGCTCTCTTGTGTAATCCTTATGTTACGCACCCACACCCCTAGACCGGGGCGTAACACTCCTGCTTATCCCTTGTTGGTCCCTCTGCTTCATCCGCCTGCTCTTCCAGTTCTGAACCCTCTGCCTCGTCAACCACATCCCCTGTCTGCCCCTCTGTCACCCCCCGACAGACTGAACTGTGGTGGTCCCTGGGCTCACGGCCCCGTTTCCATGTTCAGCCCGGTTCAGCCCTTGAGTCCAAACCCCAGAGACTGTGAGTGGGCTTCCAGCCTGTAGAACAAACCGCTACCTGTGTTTCTTCTGCCTGTGTTTTAAATAATGGTCATTACAAACTGAACTGTCGTTGACTTTGCAGAGTGCTGCATTGGGTCCTAAATACACTCGTCACACTCATGGGTGGAAAGGCTGAAGATGTTTTGCTGAACACCCAGATTTTGTAGCAAAATCACCACTGGAGCTGTGCGTTTACATGGTAAACGTAAACACGTTGGGTCCATGCAAGGTTCGGGACAGGGAAGGTTTCTGATTGGATAGGGGGTGGGGCGGATGTTACGTGTTACGTTTACCAGAAGAAAACACTGTAGTCCTCGCTCCAGATAACAAGATGCTTGACGCCACCATTCTTAGTGCCTTTTTCGGGGATGCTTGACGCCACCATTCTTAGTGCCTTTTTCGGGCGTGTTTTGCTTATATTCTTGAAGCAGCAGTACGACAACAACCTTGTTCTGCTAATGCTTCGTCTGTTGAGGAGGAGAAGGGAGGTAGA
>NC_065528.1:25637652-25688684 GCF_006386435.1 Epinephelus moara | reverse complement strand
TCCAAACGCATTCCCACTGTACTGTTTTGCAAAATAAATGAGTCGTGGGTGCCTCCTGGCCAGCGGGCCACAGCCTTAAGGGTATGGCAGTCGGCATTACAGATCATCTGCACGCTGATGGAGTGATAGTTTTTCTGTTCATGTTATTCACGCTGATGGAGTGATAGTTTTTCTGTTCATGTTATTGTGAATATTTTAATTGTCACAATGATGAGGGTGAACGTGTGTCAATTTCATGGTAATTTAATCCATTTGGCCAATATATTAGTAAATTAATTATTTTAAAAAATGTCAATTAAATCTCTTTTTCATGAATGTGGTTTTATAGACTCTGCATGTACTTTAAATCTCTTTTTCATGAATGTGGTTTTATAGACTCTGCATGTACTTTAAAGGTATGTGTTTGCATTTTCTAAGTCAGTTCGGCCTTCCTCATTTGTGCGTACGCATGGTCTGAGGCAGTTCTAAATTTGTTCACAGAGTAAGAACAAATTCGGGTAAGAAAATATTGATGAATCCCGGATTTGTGCGTCAAACGATCGTACGCACAGTTTAAGCACAGATTTGTGCGTACGCACTGTTTGTGAATGAGGCCCAATGTCTTGCTAAAAAACAACTGGTTTAGTTTGTTGTAGTGGTGTAAAGCTTGGCAGTTGTCTCAAAATGCCGACAATGTCTTGCATTTAAAAAGACAGTTTGGATGCTACAATCACCAACAGAAACTGAAAACTTTATTGTATTAGACAAAACAGATGTTGACAAAGTTTTCCTTTGGGGACATTATTTACAGTTAAAAATGGTAATAAATCGCAACATATTTTATTGCAATACTGATAATATAACATAGTATTGTGGGCCCTCTGGTGATTTTGATTGGTCAAGTTATCCAACAGGCAAAAACAAGCTAAATTTTTTGAGTGTTTTCATTGTGTTACCAAGAGAGGATGGCCAAGGAAATACCTGCACACCAATTCAGCCGGGATGGACAGGGACAAAAAGGCTGAGATCAACGACAAAAAATCAATTTATTCAGAAACATCCATGCAAAAAACTAAGGGTGCTCAAAGTGCAAAAAAATAATGAAAAAGTGATTAAAAACAGCAGCAAACATTTCAGTCCTGTGTGGGTTTTTTTGGTTGTGTGACCCTCTGGGACCTATTTAAAGATGTCACCTTGGGTTCTGGGAAATTATGATGGACATTGTTTCACCATTATGTGACATTTTGAGCACTAAACAATAATTTGATGGATGAAAACATTATCGACAGATTTCATCACTCTTTGCAGCTGTCTAAATACACAGAAATCCAAGTCATTTTTCAGCAGTATTGCAGCCAGTTACCGCATCATGACATCTCCACACTCCGCCACGGAGGCTGTGCGGCTGACAGCGAATACAGACGTAATCATTCAACTCTGACATACTGGTTTCTTGATCCTATTCTGGTGGCGGACTGGAGCACCATTGGCCATTTTCCTCCCATGTTCACAAACCACTGTCTCATTGTGTCTCATTCTCACCCCGTGTCACTGCCTCCATCCCTCACATCTGTCTGTCTAATGGTACAGAGACCCCTCTCTAGATGCTTCATTATGATGACAGACACCAGGCCGACAGGCACAGTCTGTGTGTGTGTGTGTGTGTGTGTGCAGCCAGATATCAACCCACTTTCCTCTTTTGTGTGTCTCATTCGATGACCCCCCTTTCACCTGGCATTAAAATGCGTCATTGCAATCAGGAGGAGCAAAAAAAAAAGGGAGCAAAGTCTCTGTGTAGATGCACCCGAGAGGCACCTAACATCTGATTACCTGCACCTCTCTGGAGGAGCTCTGAAACATATTTGGTCATATTAACAACAAAGTGTAAATGTACTCCATCGGGGGAGACGCATTTCAGTCGGGGGAGACGGAGAAAGTGGAGCACAAAATCAGATGCTTATTAAAATATATAAGACAGGAGCTTCTGTGTTGATCCTACTGCGGGAATAATTTATAGGGGGCAAAACCATATAAATTAATTAACTTGGGATGATCCCCCCTTTGGGAGTAATAGGCAGGGTCTTAGCACTGGTGACAGGGGAAATTACGGAGGGTTGAAGTGGCGCACTGGCTGGAATGACAGCGAGGGAATGTATCATTTAGATCATTTTAAATACGGTCTGACAGACAAAATTGTTAGATGCCAAAGTGTGTTCTCTGCTTGACAAAAATCTGATATCTCTGGGGGTGTGACAGGCATGATCCTCCCGATTGAATTCAAGAGCTACGTTGCTTTATTTTATGTTTTTCAGATTCAATCAGAAAAGACAGAAAATCAAATTGTCAAACAGAAATATATTGTTCAGACATAATTGCCAGTTTGACAAAGCGGTTAACGTCAATTTTGATGCCGATATGAAAGCTAGTCAAACGCTGTGGTAATTAGACAAGGTATAAAGAAATCTGGAGGGGGGGGGGGGATGTAAAGTTCATAGCACAAAACTGACACGTTTTGGCATCTAAAGGAAGGAAGAAAGTTTTCAAACTTTATTGCTCGAAAACAGCTTGTTCATGTTTACCAAACTGGCAGATCTCAAACCACCGCTCATGAGTCCAACTTTCTCTGGATGGAGCTTCCTCACTGCTGTTCGCGAGGCAGTTTGCAGTTAAAGGAACGCTTCACTCCCCCAAATGATCGTTTGTGTATCAATCACTCATCCTGTGTTACGCTGAATTCATGCAGAACATTCTCGCATGCCTCCACGGTGAACAAAGAATCTTAAAACAGAGGAAGTTCTTGATGCTTTTAACAACAGCAAAACTATATGAAAACATCTGTTCACAAATTCTCACACAACTCATGCGGTATAATACAAGTCTAATTTATCCACTCATATGCTCAGTACTTCCCAAACAGATGGGGAACCGAACAGAAGATAAAACTTATCTATGCTCTCTTCAAAGCCAGACTCCATTCAGAAAAACAGTCATTTTATCTCACTACACACAGAAGCTCCCGGTCTACCACTACATTGATTGTTAGGTTGTTTGTGTTATTGTGTGACTTTGCTGAATCCATACTTTACCTTTAAAACACCAAAGTCACACAAAAATGCAAACACGCTATCTTAATCGAGGTAGTTGTAGAGCAGCAGCTCCTGTGTTCAGTGAGGTAAAATTGCTGTTTTTGTCAATGGAGTCTGGCTTTGAAGAGAGCATGGGCAAGTTTCACTTCAAATTCAGTTTGCTCATCAGAAAGAGCCGTCTGTTTGGGAAGTACTGAGCATACGACTGGATAAATGAGACTTGGATTATACTGCACGAGTTGTGTGAGAGTTTGCAAAGGGGTGTTTTGATGTAGTTTTGCTGCTCTTAAAAGTGGACCCCTATGACTTCAATTGACCACAAATTTTCTCAGTTTAAGGATTCACCAAAGGCACGCAAGACAAATGTTTTCTTCACAAATCCAACACAACACAGGGTGAGCAATTGATAGTAGGGGTGGGCGAATCAATTCTGAAATGTCGATAGTCTCGATACTACATTTTCATTTTGAAGATCAATTGTAGCATCAGTAGGAAAAGTGATCAAAAAAGTGATCAGTTTCTCTCTTCGACGTCGTACCTATTTGTATTTCAAGAGTAACACGTCTGTGTTATGTTGCCATGAACACATCTAGAACATGTACTCTACTGCTTTTGTGTTGTCTGCACTCAAACACCTTACTCCAGACCCAGCAGTGTCTTCTTAGGTTCACTTTGACCCAATGTTAGCAGTAGGAGGGCGGTAAGCTCACCTCTTAGCCATCCACTGGGGACTAAGAATAGAACTGCGTGCACATGTTCAATGTGGAAATTACGTCCAAGCCTGACTAGTGTAATCAGACATATAATAGCAGTGATGGATTTATGAAAGAGGAAAAACATGAGAGAGAGAACTTGGAGCTGCAGCCAAAACAAGGAAGGAGTGAAATGCATTAAGACCTCTGACACAGAGATTCACTGGCAGTCTGTAAGGGTCAAGCAAAGAATGTCCAGGTAACAGTCGCCTTGTGAAATTAACATTTTAGTCAAAATAGATTTTCAATATTGGTTAATGTTACTTTTTCAGACTGTAATTGGTCATCATCAGCTGTCGTATCAGTATCAATATCAGCAATTCAGGCCCTGTCTTACTTAGTATCGGATTGAAACCAAATTTTGCGGTATCGCCCACCCCTAACTGATATGCAAATGGTGATTTAGGGGATGAAAGACATGGGTTCAAACCCCACTGGGGCCTTTCTCTGTAGGTTTATGTGTTCTTCCCATGTTTGTGTGGATTCCCTGAGGGTGCTCCAGTTTCCTGCCACATCAAAAGCCATGCCTGTAAAGGATATGCTTCTGACATCACACTTCTAAAGGTGCGATAGGAGCTGTGTCAGAATTTGGGTTAATCTACGTGCAGAGGACAAATTCCAGATAGGAGTGAAATTTAGAGGCCGTTTACACGTTGCCGGCTATTTTCATAAACGGACATTTCACCTTTCTCCGTTTTCAAAAAGATCTTCGTTTACATTTACCCGTGTATATATACACAAGAGCATGGAAAACCTGTAGGTGGCAGTGTAATGAGAAGCTCAAGCCTTCCATGTCTCCATTGTCACCATAGCAACATAGGTCGCACTTTTGACACAGGCGCAAGTTCCGGCGCATACTGTGACGTCGGCTGCCTATAACTCCGTTTATCTCCGTTTATCTCAGTTTACATGCAAACGCGCAACCGGAGTTTTCCAAAATCTCCACTCTGGCCGGAGTTTTTAGAAAGACTCGTTTTCAGAGGAGAAATCTCCGTTTGCGTGTAAACGAAGGGCACAAACGAAGGAAGATGTCTCCGTTTATCAAAATCACCGTGTACGTGTAAACGGCCTCTTACTTTGAAAAACATAATTACACAGTTGATTCAGGCTGAAAAGATGTATTAAAATCTTACCTACAGTCACTTAAAAACATGATGTATACAATCCAGTAAAACAAACATGGTCCTGAAACGAGACACGTTAACTGCAGGTGTAAAAGTGGCCAGTTTTCTTAGGGCCTAAAGTTCGTAATGTGATCAATTGCCAGCTCAGAGTTGCCCACCCCCCTTCAATAAATTCTTTATTGAATGAAATAATGTATAATCCTGTAAACAAAATGCCAGAGGAAGTGAAGGGAACAATACTGAGAAAACAGGAAGTAGCTCTGGAAGCTGTAGGGCCTTTGAGAGCAGAAATAGGCAAAGACAGTGGAGATGTTATGTACTTGCCGATCATGTCCTTGGCCTCTCAGTCAGATCCACCCCGTGCTCCTCCAAAGCCCCAGCCTCTCTCCCAAATATGGCCATTTCTGCAATATGGCGACGGCCGAAGTGTTAAACTTGAAGCGACAAAACAGGAGTCCACAAACCAAAGGCAGACGTCATGGAAGATGAATCTGTTATATTTACTGTCTAAGCTCTACCATGTCCATTTTAAGACATTTTAAGCTTGTTGGGGTTGAACAGATTTCCTCCTTATGTCCATCCTTATGATGCAACAAGGGAGCTGGCAATCCATTATCAGATGGAAAGCCATTAGAACTAAAATAAGGTTGCTTTGGTGCGTTGTTGGAACAGCAACATGGAACGACATGGGACACTACTGCAATTTTTGCAACTTAATTGCCGCGTGACTAAGCTTAATTTCTCAATGGGAGCTGAAGTGGTAGTTTTTGTCAATGGGAGGGGTAGAGAGCCAGACGTTAAGTCTCCGCTGCCTTTGTCTACTTCGGCTCTTGGAACCATGGATGTCTTAAGAGACCTGGATACAGCATTGAAGGCTTAACCCCATTCATTCCTATGGCGCGTGACGCTCAAAAGCTTCCACGGTATGAATGTTTAGCTCTCCGTTAACTTGAATGGAGATCAAATGATTCAATCTTGCAGTTTTTCTAGACTCTCCAAATGTTATCAGTCTAAATGGGTCAATATAGTGAAACGAGTCATTTCGCGGGGGTTGTGGCGCTCAAAACAATGTATCCACTGACATCTCCCTCCCAATGTAAGGCTATGGAGAAGAGTCTTTTCCACTTTTAGCCACTATGTAAAATTGGCTTCAGAGCATGGCACCATGTAATGCCCAGTTCAGACCAAAGATTTGCGACGAACCGTTCTGCAACATTTCACACCAATGCAACTAGATGAGATGGTGTATCATCTCTATGCAACAACTCTCTGTACTTCTGTTCTGATTTTCAGCTTTTCAGGCTTATTTTGTGGCTGAATATAATTTGTAGCTTCTTAAAATATGAATGAGGATAGTGATAGTGAGATACTGGCTACAGCTGCATTTGTAGTAGTGATGAAATGCCACAAAACAATAACAAAACAAGCATCAGATGGACTGTGTTCATAATAAATTTTAAATGAATTTTTCTCTGCAGCGTTCTAAAATGGTTTCGTCTCATTGCAAATCTTTGGTCTGAACTGGTCTATGGGAAAAATTATTTTGGGTCCCAATGGCGTCACGTGAAGGATCCCGTAAAAATTGCAGTACCACTGTTTGGCCTCTGAATATTGGTGTCACACTTCCTGTTGGCCTGCTCGGAATACATGACATGAACAGCCCTTACTGTGACTGAATAGTGTTAACGTGTTCTTCCAGCTAGAGTAGATCAACAACTAGCCATGTGAGTAGTCATGTGAGTATTTATTCTATTAAATATTTAAAATTGAAGAGTGAAAAGAACTTATTTCAAAATGATATTTTTACTTACGCAACATGACACATCAGTAATGTTGGAAACATACTGAATACAGATTTGTGTTTTCTTATCATCTATTTTTATCTTAAAACATTTTATAGCCCTCAGCTGAAAATATCTCCAGTTGCCAAACACTCTCAAGCTGCTGCCTTTTATCTGAAAAATAAAAAGCAGCAGCTTTTGGATGAACAGCAGTGGCACTGGCACAGTTTGTGAAGCAGAGACAGATTCCCCCAGAGAAGGTCAGTGGCTGCACTGTCCACCATCAGGGGGTCTTTCTATTCTCTGATAGCTCCCATGTTCTCGCCATTAATCGCTTAATTAACTGCACTTTCTTCAATTCAATTAAAGGGAGCGCAATGGTGTACAAAGTGTGGAACAGCGTTGACCCTCGAGGCGCTCCGCTGTCCCTTGACAATTATCCGGCCTTCTACGAGAACTGTCTGAGGGGGCAAAGGATTATTATGTGAGCTCTTTATGGAGCAGTTCACTCAGTGGGCAATATAGCTGCATGGAAATAATGGTCATGTGAATTGAGTTACTGTAGATTATTGTGATTGAATCAATTGAGCGCTTCATGAATAATTCACCTTGGACTGACTCGAGTTGAATAAATTATGCGCTGAACTTGTCTGTGGCATCCATTTTTATTTTTACACCCTGCTCCCTGACTGACAGGTGGAGGAGTCTCTGAGAGGCGCCATTATTTCTGTAACTGTACTCGGAAACTTACTGTTGCAGTTTTTATGTGAAACAATCTGAACTGTAACCTGGACTCTTCAGCAAGTCATAGGATATTCATGGCGAGTGCTCAGCAGCTCTCAGTTTGAAATAAATCTTGGATTATTTAGGGGAAATCCTTTTGGAGGCTGCTCCTCCATTACCTACACATTTTGTTTCCAAATGCAAGCCAACTTATTTTAAATCCAAGAGAACACTGGGTGTAAAATGAAAAGTCGTGGGCCAGTGTTCTCAACCTCTTCACACATAGTTTACATGCAACTTAATTTACTGTAATTGCCTGTACACCTGGAACAGTGCCTTGATAACTAAGGTGGAGACAGATAACAGGAAGCTGCAAGAAAGGGTCTATAACCTTGACTGGACTGTGTGATGAGAACGTATCTACATTTGTGTTTAAGAAGAATTTTTTTGTATAGTTTATGCTGGATGAAAACACACATAGGTTGTGGTATGTTTCGGCCACATTAGCGTTAAAAAGCTTCCCTTCAGTCACCAGGAGTTCATGACAGAACAACCCCCCGGCACAAAATGGACTGCCCCAAAAGCTAAGTTGAAATTGCATGGAAGGCAGGTGATGGGTATGCCGAAATATACCCCCTAACAGGAACCCTACGTCAAAAAGGGGAGGGTATGTTGACGCCAACCATGTCAACATACCCTCGACGTCATAAATGTACTTGTTAATAGGGCAATTTCTGTCGTCTTAACGCGCATTTGACACTTTATGACATCATATTTACGTCTTAAGACCAACAAATTTGACTTATTAATACGAACGTCAAAACATTTAAACGTTTTGAGCCATGTTGCTCTCCATAGTAAATAACTCAAAGTTCCCGTGGTTTCACACAGTTCTGAACACCAGTCCCCTGGGGGAAAGTCCTGTGTTGGTTTGACCTTTCTACCACCCTAACCTGCATCCATAGGCAGACTTTTGCCCTTTATAATATTTCCTTCTTTACTCCCATCCACGCAAGGGACTGCCCATCGTACAGACGGCTCATTATTCCAAAACCCAGTAGTCTGACAAAGCCTATTTGTTCAACAACCCGTTATCCAAAAAACAAATGCCCATTGCTCCTGAGTCCTGTTTCTCAGAAAATAGATGATCCCTGCAATTAGTTTCAGATTCCCAGCAGCATTTAGGCCATTGATCCCAGGTGTTTTAATTGGCCCCTCACAGCGTTTCCAAGCTGCATTTAGCCAGCGAACCCGGGTATTTTTCACCAACCCCTTTCTGCTTTTCCAGCGACTTTTTTGCCAAAATCCATAGTTTACAGAAACGTACAATGCAAATTTATTTTCTGGCAATTGGCTTGTCTAACTTGTCTAACTACAGGAAGTGCGTATTTTCAGAGAAAGGGGACTTAAGAGAAATTGACGTTTGCTCTAGGGATAACATGCTGTTGGAGAAATGGGCTATCAGGGCTTTGGAATTTTGGAAATTTATCAAAACTATGGGCAGTCCCCAAATAATCAGCCTCCCAAACGGATCATAGGACTTTCTCGGGAGCCAGTTTTTTTCTTATACTATGGTGAAGGCGTTACCTCCCCTACTGTATCTCTGATTGGCAAGTACTTGTTGCCTTCGCCTTTGTAGGAAAAAATATATTGTAGCAGGCCTTGAATTCTTCTAACTACAGCGAGAGTGTGTACTTCGGAACAATGGGTCTTTGGAGCAATGGGCGTTTGGATAAGGAGCTGTTGGACAAATGAGCTTTTGGTCCATTTTTCATACTACAGGGGTGTCAGAATAAAGGGTCGTCGGATCAGTGGCATGGAACCTTTAGCACCTTGGTCACATGATTACAGCTTTTTCCATTACATTAGTTATATACCAATTCTGGTGCATTATTTTTCATAGGTATATATACGAGCTTTGCATTTAAACAGCCTGGATGAGGACAGAGGGTCAAGACAAAGAGGCATATTTGTGTGCTCCCCTCTTCTTGCATCCCCACAGTGTCTGTCCAACCCGTTTTTTGGCTCTTATCTTCAAACTGCATATGCAGCAAGATCCGCTCTCATAATGCACCTCTTCTGGAGTTAATTAATGGCCTAATTAGGTGAACTCATTAGCGATGAACTATAATTCTCTTATTTCATCTACTCATTAGCCGACAATATTCATAATTAGTGGCATTAGGACGATTATTGCATGGCAGGTTAGCCAGCATCAGGTCTCATTCAGTGCTGTGGGCGTCCAGCTGTGCACGCTGTGAGGTCGGATATTGACTTCATAAATCAGACTGATGGGAAGCTTTTAAAAAATGAGAATCCGGGGAGAAGAGGTGCGTTGCTCCCACCGCCAAGGTCAGTGCAGGTCAGATTACTTACCGTGAAAAAGACCCCATCAATAAAGATGCAGAGCAAAAAGGCGAGCTTCTCAGCGGCAGCGGGTGTCTTAACATACACTGCGCAACATTAAGTTCTCCAGGGAACTGGAATCACAATCATTAGCAGGCAAGCAATTGCTCAGATGTCAACACTGCTCACCTCTGCTTTGCTCCGCAGCGCTTTTCCCAAACGGCTTTCAATTCCTCACCAAAAACACAATGTCCATATTCAGTGTTTTTAATTTGAGGCATTTTTCATTGTGCTTATTATCTTGTATTACAAACCTATTTCGGGCATGCACACAGAAAAGAATGCAACTCCACAACAATGGAGATGAGTTTATTCATTTAAATCACCATTAATCATGCGGGGCTAAATAATATGGCCGCATGGTAATTCATCAAAAATCCAAGCCAGTGCTGAAACATCCTTTCAAATGTTTATTGTGCTGAGCGTTGTTTCAGTAATTGTAATTAGACTCTGCTCCAGTCAGAAACAGAGTGTGTCCTCCCGTGAATGGGTGCGTATGAAAACTGCGATGAGTGTATTAATTACCACACTGGACCTGCCTGACAGCTGCTCGCCATGGCACACGTTTTGATTTATGACAGCGGCTGAGAGAAGACACAAAACTGTTTTCCTTCTGTTTTCCATCATCTTGAAAGGAATAGGAGGTGAGAGGATGGTTCATCGCTTGATTCATTTCTCCTGAGTTTGTTACATGCAAGGGCATAAAGCTGAAACAGGATAAGCTCCAGCAAGTGTTCGCTAATGAAGAAACTGCTTAACGAACTCCCGCTGTACAACTGAAAAAGATTTTGCAATATATACTTTTTAAAATAAAAAAATAATTATATATAATTTTTCTGCGCTTACAGAGAACCAAAAATAAAGGGGAACAATTATTAGGAATGAGCTAATGCTAGGCTAACCTGTAAATAAGTTAATGAGTTAGTTTAGTTTGTTTGTTTGCCTCCTCAGTGCGGTTGTTAATGAGTTAGTTTAGTTTGTTTGTTTGCCTCCTCAGTGCGGTTCGTTTGGGCAGGTGTGAACACAGCAATCACACTCAGGTGCGCACCAAAACAACCAGACTACAAACAAACAAACTCTGGTGCGGTTCGTTTGCGGTGAGAACATGTCCCGACCTGGATGCGGTTCGTTTGCGGTGAGAACATGTCCCGACCTGGATCTGAAGCAACTGCAGTCACATGACACATTGTTTGGGTTAAACATGAGCATGTTACAGTCCTGGAGGATTATTAATGTGCACCTCCTCCTGTACTGCCTTAATATGCACATTCAGCACATCCAATGCATCAAAACATTGTTTTCTAGTTGGAGCCGCGCCTCGTTTTCAAACTGTATGGTTTGACTAAAATGAACAATGACAGCAATATAGTCCACGATGAGCAGCGCTAAAATCAACCTGCGTAGTTGTCCCTCCATTGTGACATTAGAAAGTGTCACATTTATCTTGCAAGTGTGCTCTTCTTCAACGTTTGCTTTACTTCCTGGATTTTTCCCACATGGAAATTCTGACCAATCAAGAGCAGCTTTCTCACACAAGGCATTTGATCTGGTCCGCTTGTAAATGCTGCCGTGAGAACATGAACCAACTCTAGGCAATTATACAACTTTGGAACAACATTAGTCCCTGATTCAGACCAAAGCAAGACAACTCTAGGTCTGAAAGCACCCTAAGTTTCAGCAATGCTGCAGTTAGCTTCTCATAATGTTTGGGCACAAAAACCATTTGGTCACGGTTGGGAAAAAATCATGTTTTGGCTTGAAATACTTGATTTTGGTGGCACAATCATGGCTGCCAGTGTCTTGCTAAAAAACAGCCAGTTACGTTGTTCATCAGTCTCAAAAGTGGTCTGCAGCTTGGCCGCCGTCTCGCGGAAATATTACACCATCTGCCACCCCCTCTATCTCTAGATGACAAATTCAACTTATATACATGTAATAAGAACTACATCACTTTAGAAACATTGATTTGATACATATACATTTTCTTCTGGTGACTGGGCTGCAACAGCAATCTCTTCTTTAAAACCTTTACCATTTGTTACCTACTCACAGTGACAAAACATGGGCTTCATATTTAATGCTGTACATTATCACACAACGTAAAACATCAAATGTCGACAGGCCCTTATTCCAGTTCCATAGTTTTTTAAACTAAGGTTCCCAATGTCTCTCACTTTTGGGTTTTATGACTGAGCGCAGGCCTCCTCCATTGAGAAAGGCCGGCAAGAATAATAAGGATAGCAAATGCCAGATGGGTTCACTTGCTCCTCCGCTCTCCTCTGCCGTCCACACTTGTCGTGTAGCAGACAGCCTTACCTTGCAATTGAGGGTTTTTTTTGTCCTCAGTGTAGAACGTCTGGAAGGTGCAGAACTCCTCTCCTGTCGCAGCCCTGGCCTTAATCAGTGTGCCCCCCATGGCTTCACCGAGAACCCGGGCTGCCTAGGCAGGTGATGATTGGATACTGCCACTTTGGGGTCCTGCAGTGTTCTCGGAAAGACCTCAGGCATAGTCGGCTGGGAGGGAATGTGGGGAAGTGAAGACATGAGCTGGTGTTGACAGGCAGCTAAATCTTAACCAAGTTTGGTTGTTTTAAGAAACTGTTATCCGCAAAACAGTGTTCCTGTGAGCAGTGGAGTGAAATAGAAATAGATATGTACATCCATGTGACTGGCAGAACGAAGGCTGTTTGAGATGCCACTGAAGTCCCTAATAAGAAGCCAGCTTCTGCATTGTGTCCCAGGCAGATATTAGAAGTCCACAGCTGCCCCCGCAGGCCATGAAATGAAAATGTGGACTCAACCAGTCAAAGCCTGTCCTCTTTATTCCTAGTTATTTCTCTCTTCATTGACTCTCTGCAGCTTTCATAGCCAGAAGTGCCTCCTTTTTTGGATAGAGTTATTCATAAGACCAGGACCCCTTCGATTATTCTCCAAGAAAACGCAAACACGGCCGTTAATCCGGCCGCGGACCAAGATTAACTCCACTGCAGCCTCTAACTCTCCCTTTTGTTTGTTTGTCTATTTCACACATGCCCCCTTTGCTTATCTCCTGGAATGGTAAATGCCATTTGTTTTGTTCAAAGTAATTCAGGGTGTATTGGAGTGTGATTGTGTTGCTGAGAAGGGCTGCCAGGGCACAGATAAGCATGTCAGTAGTACATCCTCTCAGCCGAGGCTGGAGTCCAAGACCCTTATAGAGCCTTATATTATGTATACAATAAAGGATAGGGCTGTCATATAAATGCATCAGCCACACCGTAAAGCCGGAGGTTATGATTGGATATTTCGATATTGGACATCTGTGTCCTTCCCCCAAGGGTGTTTTCAGCCTGCGTACAGAGTTTTATAAGCTCAAGGCAGGAAAATGAACTTTTTTCTATTATTTCTTCTCTGTTTTGAAGGAAGGCAGCGCTGTTTCATCATTCATCACTTCAGCTTTTTCTGTGAACTTGTTAAAGGATATAAATGTTAGTTGGCTGAAACAATACAGGAAAAGTCTTGGCTGTTACAGCGTGTGAGATTTGTTTAAAGGGGACTTATTATGTGTTTCCTTATTTTCTGTCATATATAAAATATTACAATGATGGGTGTTTGTATTAAACATGGACAAGGTATTTAAATAATGATGTAAATGTATGCATAAGTAATCCCTGCAAGCATAAAAACCTCAGGCTTCAGATCGTTCTGAGTACTCTGTTTCAACTCAGTCTCACTCCGAAGTCGTCGAAATCCGGCGCTTGGGCAGTGACTTGCAGCATCAGACACTGACGAAGAAAGGTGTCCTTTAAAGTCACCGTCCATCATTATCGTTTAACGGCGCTCTGCAGCCTCCTTTCACCCAGGAGACCGGTGTTCCTTATAAAGCCAAACCTTGTTCTTTTTTCCTAAACCCGACCACGTGTTTTTGTTGCCTAAAACCAGTGACGTGTGTTTGTTGTTGAAGGAAAAAAACATCAATTCACAGTGTTGTACCAACGTAGTGCATTTATTTTTAAAGAGACTGTATGTAAATGTAAATTTCCTGTGAAAACAGAAGTGTATTTTGAAAGAAGACAATGCATGTAACAGGCAGAACTTGACACAGCGTCCCAGAACGTCAACAACCAACACACCCAGGGTACCTTGCACGTCGTATCTGGACGTGAGAAGTCCATGACCAAACATCGATATGTGACGAGGTCGGAGTGAGAATGTGTTGTCTGTCTGGTTTTTCCTACGTTTGCGATAAGCTGACATCACATTGTTTTTTTTTATGTCATCTGTTCCTTCTACTAGTGTTTACATTACGTAGCCTACACTGCTACATAAAGCTACACGCCAACATTGGTGAAACATGTTTTCTTGGTTGCCGATGTTGCAAAATTCTCCCAAATTTTGGATCTGTTTTTTGATGGAACATGTCGGGTTGTGTTAAGAAGCTTTTATTGGTGATTTTTCAAGGTAGAAAGTGCCATTATTCTCCTTCACAGCCGTTCTCCAGCTGCAGGGACTCTGCTACATGTAGCTACATGCTAACGTCAGGGAAACATGTAATCTTGGTTGCTGATGTTGTTAATTTCTCCCTGATTTCAGATCATGATCCTGTTGGAACATGTCCAGTTGTGAAGATTTTGGTTTACAAACTTTTATTGATGATTTTTCATGGTACCCTGTTGGCGTCAATATGATGTCAGAAAGACACTGGACTCTTATGTCAGGCAGGCATGGTTGATGATATCTAGGGATGTCCAATATTGGATTTTTTGCTGATATCTGATACGCCAATATGTAACAACTCATTTGGCCAATAACTGATACTAATTTATTGGCCGGCCGATTATAGCCATTAAAGAATAATTGGCAGTCGGCCAAAAGTTGGCCGATTGACGCCGATGTTAACACTTATATTTTCATCACAATTAAAATGCAGGGAATATGGTGTTTTACTTAGAAATGATGTCCTTGTGTTACTTTTTGCACTATAACCTACCTCTGTTAAATTGGCAATAATAAGAAGAACTCTGGTACTATGAACATACATGTGAATGTCTTAATTCATAGACTTTGCATGATTATTTTATTTCCCAGAGGTTTACTGCCTTTTTGCACATCATATTTTTGATTTATTTTGTGTTCAAATTGTTCACATGCTGCTTGTTCCACACAATTTCGGATAATAAAAGTATTTGAAAATAGTAAAATGTTCTTCCTTCAATTTATATCTTTGTAACGAGTGTTTGAACTATATTTAAGCCATCAAAAGCAGGTATTTCGGGGTTTTTTAAATTGAAAAACAGAAAAATTGAATCGGGCGATATATCGGTTATCGGATTTTTTATTCCATAATATCAGAATCGGCATCGGCCCCAAAAAATCCATATCTGTCGGGCCCTAATCAATATATCCAATTTTTTTCCCTACCTTACCTACCTCAAGTCTCTTCTGTAGTGGAATTAACATCATATTAAACATGCATGCTCTTATTGTAATGGCCCACCAGCAGATGGATACATGAAATACAATACTTTTTAATGTGTGTAATATTCATTCATTGTGCAAAATAAGAAAAAGCATGTTGATTCTGATTCTGATCAATCATTTTAAAGCCAATATCTGCCGATACCGATGATGTGCCAATTATCGCACATCCCCAATGATACTATGTATTATTAAAGTCTAACAACATTAGTATTTCACACTATGTTGACATCAACATATTGACATTATGCAGACGTGGGCATTTTGTCTCCATACCTTACGACTAAACGTCATTATTCTACTTCAAGATAAAGTTGGCATGAGATGTTTGGAGGCATTGCTTAGTTTGCAACACAACTTAATCACATCAAAATATCAAGGTTAAAAGAGACAGGCACTAAAATGCGTCTCATACAGAGGGTGAATACAGGTGTTCAGACACACACAGTATGTGGAAAATAAGGTGTTCTTTAAACATTAAAGCATGTGAACATGTACTAGCGAAAACCTTAAATACAAGTATGAACTTGAAAATGAGCATAACAGGTCCTCTTAGATAGTCCAACTCTTCAAAATGATTTTCCAAAATTAATTTCTCTGGCTCTTGGTACTGGATTTATTAGATTCGAGTACATCAGATCAGTTTTACGATTAATCTAAATTGGTCTTTTGACCAGATGAAGTAAAGCATGGCACTGAATAATATTTCTCTTCAGTTATACATTTGGTCATTTGCCAGCTTCTGAAGTCAGTTACTACCCATCACTTCAAGTGCACAATGATATTATCATCAGAGCTCAGTCTGTGGGGCAATGGGGGGATAATTAAGAGAATTTAGTCAGTATCAGTTTTTGGAACACTTTAAATACAAAGCAGAGCTGTGATTTGTACACACAATGCAGCTGTTAACACCTGGTTCGGGAATCTGCCTCAACTAAGGCTAGCAAGCCCATAACTTAGTGCCTCTCCCTACATGTTGCATTAGACATGAAAAATGTACCTGGACATCCTTGACTGAGTGTGACTTTTCCTATCTTGGGGGGGTAGATGAATGTGTACTTACATTGATAATTCATGGTGGCATTTCAAAGGCTTTCTCACTCTTTTGTCTTCAGAATATCTTGTCTTCGGCGTCTCCCTCATGGCATGCCCGCTCAGCTCAATGGCCTCAACAGCTCTCCCTAGAGGTGTGGCTAATAGCGGCTAATGAGTCAATACCACCAATCCCCAAGTGTGACATCAGCGCTGACTAGGGTTGGGATTGGGATCCGGTTCTTTTTTGGAACCGGGTCCAAAGTTCCGGTTCCGGAGCCGGTTCCATCACATTTGGCGTAACGGTTCCTGCAAACGGTTCCTAGATTGTAAAAAAAAAAAAAAAAAAACGTCATGTGCATTTCCATTAGAGTGCGGCACGGGCCGCATATTTCTGTCCGAACCCGACTGAGCCCGACATTATCTAATCACTAAAGCACTGAGTTTGTGTCACACAGTTATCATGGTTACAGGCTATTTAACAGGCCGGGCGTGCGCCGTGAGTGCTCAGCATAGAGGGAGACCTCCGTGTTTGAGACGGGAGCGGGCGCCGGGAGGTCCGCTTCCAGCGAGGGGAGAAGGAGAAATATAACAAAATAAGATAAAATAGGAAAAAACTGTCTCCCTCTTTTATTTAATTTTCAGCGTTTAATCAAGGCGGAGGCGGGCGGCGGGCGGCGGGAGGTCCGAGGCTTCCAGCGAGGGGAGCGGTAGAAACAAACAGCCAATGTGTGTCTGTGTGTGTTATGTTCAGGTGTTGTCACGTAAATAACAGTGCCCAAGCATGAATGCATATAAGTATTTTTTATTACATTGTTGTGGTTAATTTTAATAGTGTTACTGTAGAAATCAGAGAATCACTTTTTGTTGTTATATATTCTCAGGGAGATGATACAAGCTCTAAATCTGAAATACACACCACACACAAATGTGTATTTTCATCTAATTGTACTGTGCAACAGTTAGAATAAAGTTTTTGTATTTGTATGATTGCATTTGTGTTTATTATATACTTGTTTAAGTATAGCAAGTATAATGAATATAATGTAGGAATCGGTAAGAGGAATCGGAATCATGAAAATCCTAACGAGTCCCAACCCTGGCGCTGACCCTGCCTCCTACCACCTGTCTAAACCACACCCACAAGACATTTATTAAACCCTCAATAAAGCTATCATAACTTTAAGAAGTCAAGTTGCCACCACAAGTGGCCAGGATGCCACACTTGAGGCTTTAAAATGGTCATCCACAAACCAATGGGTGACGTTACGGTAGCTGCGTTCATTATTTATGCAGTCTATGATTTTGACCTTGATGCAAGGAGTCCTTTGTCACTCTCTATCAGTCAGTCACACACATCCATATAATTGTACAAATAGGCTATGAATCGTAAAGGTTTCCATGTTTCCTCTAAAATATGGAACCATGTGGTGATAACGAGCCCACATCAGGCACCAATCAAGAAGCTCAGCCCAACGTTGACCAGACGCTCACTCCCCAAACTCATTTACAGAAACATCCCATCATCTGCCTTCAGTAGATGGTGTCCTGGGGGATCTCCTCCCAGACCTGGATCAGGGCATCAGTGAGCTCTCTGACAGACCGTGGTGGTACTTGGCACTGTCAGAAGCACCGATGCATAAAAGTCCCATAGGTACCCAACTGGATTTAGGTCAGGGAATCGAGAGGGCCAGTCGATGGCATCAATGCCTTCGTCATGCAGGAACTGCCTACACACTCTGATAAGATGAGTCCAGGCATTGTCCTGTACGAAGGGGGAATCCAGGGCCCACTGCGTAAGCGTAAGGTCTGACAATCACTTTTGAGGATTTCATAATGGTACCTAACAGCAGTCAGGGTACTTTTGGCTATGACAGGGTCTTTTCTGCTTTAGCAAAGAGTCCTTGGTCACTCTCTCCATCAGTCAGTCACACACATCCATTTAATCGAACAAACAGACCATGACACCTAAATGTGCCAAAGGTTTCCACGTTTCCTCTCAAATATGGAACCATGTGGTGATAACGAGCCCACATCAGGCACCAATCATGAGGCACATCCTAACGCAGGCCAGACGCTCACTCTCATTCAGGTGACAAATGGTCTCATCTGCGAGCGGCCTTATCTTCTTGACCTGCGCTCACTCCCCAAACTCATTTACAGAAACATCCCATCATCTGCTCTCCACACCAGGCAGACAGAGAGTGAAGAAGAGACACTTGTTAAAAAAGGTCTAGTTATAGTTCAGTGGACATTTATTGGCCCGTTGAAGCTTTGCAATTTATTCTGCACACACTGAGACGTGTCTGAGTGAATGTATTGTGATACCAATTGCTTCCGTTCACTGTAGTGACACCTGCAATACAAAGCTCGGCCAATGGTGCACATCCGATACGATTAAATGAGAATAAATGAAGCACCTCACTCCCAATGCGTTTCACAGTAAAGCCCAAAGGCTTGGTTTCATCCCAGGTGTAAAGAACTGTTTCTTCTTGTAGTCTGTTTACCCAACACTGATCAATGAGACAATTGATAAGGGGTGTTTCCAGGAAGTGTTTGGAGCCGCAGGGTTGACCTGCAGAGGTGAACTTGTTATTGTGCAGGTCCTCAGTTGGTTAACCTGCACAGGAAGACCTGAGGGCTTTGTTTGTTAAATCAATATGTCAGCTCTGTACAATGCCACTCATGTTGTGTTTAAAAAAAATCATTCAGCATGTGTTTTTTCTCAGCTCCATTTTCTTTTGTATGCTTAGGTGTCATTTTTTTTGCGGTAATATGTCACCTCCTAATTTTGGGGACAAGTGACATATTGTTGTTTGGGTTTTTGAGGGTTTTTTTATTTAAAAAAGGTTTATTGTAAGTTGTGTTTTTGCTTATTAGACATGTTGGTTGTTTTCCTTCACTTGTTTGTTTTTGCATGTTTCAGTCATATGAATGCACATACTTTGTATCTGTTAGAAGTCGTTTTTCGTGCTGGCATGTTGGCTTTCAATCCCATGTTTCCACGTGTAATGTCGTCTTTTGGGCCAATGAACTTGTGCAACCACAGAGAGAAAGACAATCAAAAGGATAGAAAATCTTAAACTCTGAGTGGCAGACTATTCAGAAGTTCTAAACACGTTTTAACATATTTACAAAATGGAGTAAAGTTTAAGAACCCCTCTAATGAAATTAAAGTGTGTCTGTTTTTATTTGCTTCAGGGGCGTAAATATAGACAGTGCAGGCAGTGCAGTTGCACTGGGGCCTGTGGGGTGAGTGGGGCCCTTGCCAATGATACAGACTGCCACCTGGGAACAACACCTGTGTTCAAAGAAGAGCTCACATTGAATAAAAATGGTGCCATTTGCTATTGGCTATATGCTCTCGAAAATGCAAGCCCACCTCCGTCATAATTTTCTTTTCTTGTCAGTAGCACTTTATAACAAAATTATATGCTGAGTCTACATGAACTAGAAAAACCATGAATGAACTATATGTATAAAATGTATATATTTCTTTTTTTAGATATATAGTATATTTAGAGGTATGTAGTAATGATTGCTGGTTAACATGTATGTGTCACAGCTCAAGTTTCTTGTTTTACTTTGAGACTCAGGTCACTTCACTTCCTGCCCCTGTGTGTTTTCCCTCCCTTTTGACGACCTCACCAGCCTCACCTGTGTCTGATTGTCTGTCCCGCCCTGATTAGCCTCACCTGTGTCTCGTTATCCTTCCCCTCACCAGAGTATTTAGTGTGTGTCTTGTTTTCTGTCAGTGCCAGTTTATATTTGCTCCTTGTGTGTCTAGCATTCCAGTCTTTTGTTTATCTGTGTCCTTTTCTTGTTTTTTTGGATTTAGCCTGTTGACTCTGCCTCATCCTTATTGGATCTGTTTGCCTCCACTGATTGTCCTTCTTTGTACCTAACCTACCTTTGGACCAGTAAAGACTGTTATGTTACCTGAACTGTGTCACCTGGTTCACCAGTTGTTACCGTATGTTGATGTAGCTTAGTGTCAAGTCTCTATTTGATCATGTGACAAGACGACATGATAGAGTAACTAGTTTAGATGCAAAATCTGTCAACTGACGAGCTGAGCACATCTGCAGGTCCAGTCAGCAGTCATGCCTTTTAAACATAAGAGTGGCAGTAAGAAAAGACAAGATAATAATAATTAGTAACTAACATGCACTAGGGCCTGTGTTAACTACCCCTACTCCAGTGTATAAGACATGATGAGCAAAATAAACAGTCAACATAATGGCTGAGCAATTTCGGTAGGAGGCCCCGGGGCAGACCCAGAACACACTGGAGGGATTACATATCTCATCTGGCCTTGGAACACTTTGGGGTCCCCCAGGAGGAGCTGGAAAGCGTCACTGGGGAGAGGGACGTCTGGGGTGCTTTGCTCGGCCTGCTGCCTTCGCAACCTGGCCTCAGATAAGGGGATGATGGATGGAATTTTGCCTTTCAAACTGCATTGTACCAATGACAGTCTCAAAAACATGGATTCAGACAGCCAGGTTATGACACACACCTGAGGAACCAAACCCATAACGCTATGGGAGAATCGAGGGGCAAACTTTTGTTCAGCTGGTACAGGTTATTAAAAAGTCCCAGGAATTGATCTAAGGAGTCTTAATATAAAAAAACATTTTCAGAATAATCAGATCATTTGATTAATCCACAGCCTTTTTTTCCTGCTTCTTATACACTGAGATACCTGATTTACATTTCATTTGCATTAAACTGTATTACAACATCTATCACCTTATTGAAAAAGTTATTGTTCATGCAGGTTAGAGAAGACTTTTGATTTTCACAGCCAGTTGGCATTGTTATGTTTTAGTTTTTCTTTTTTTTTGTTGTCCTGACCGAGCAGTCCCTCAAGCTTATCAGAGGCTTCATCCTGCATAACAACATTACTGTGAATCAGCTGACACACAGCTCAGACCCTGCGAAGGAATCAAAGGAATGAGACGAGTGTGCTTGCAGGGGGGCGAGGCCGACCTGAGCTGCAGATGACAAGGCTGATATGAGAGCTAAAGACCATTTTCAGGTTGACTGGTTCGAGGGGATTTTTTTTTTAGTGTTTATGAAAGTTAAGTCGAACTGTCTTCGTTTTTTAGCGCCGAGAGCGACACAAACGGTCCCAGACGGCGGTGTTTTTGCATGAAGAGATGTGCCAGGTTGCGTCAGATGCAACACACCAGCTGGACAACGACCTCAGCGGGACACCGGGAGGGCGCACCGACGCCTTGTGATCTGCATCTCGGCACCGTCTGAGCCTGAGGGGACTGAAGCGCTGCATTCATTGACTTTCAGGGCCGCTGTCGTATTAATGCTGAACTCTCCTCTTTTCTGTCTTTGTTTGCTGCTTCAAATACTTTCCCCCCTTCAGGCTTTTTAGCATTATGTTGATCAAACTAAAACCGCCATCAACCTCAAAGGTACTCGACGAGCTTTGCTTGGAAAACGCAACTTTTCTTCCAGCGCGTTTTGATGACTCAGTACAAGCTTCACTCCACATATACTGAGTCAGCCATCAAAAATTAGTCTTTGACTGTGTCCTAATGTCATTTAACCTTAATTTCACCGCTGAGTACCTGAGCTGCTGTATTGCACCGGGTTGCATAAATGTCTCTGTAGGTGAAAGCTGTAAACACAAACCACTGCGAAACCAAATTAGTTGGAGATGCAGCAGCGGTGAGGATTGAGGTTTAGGGGGGAGGGTGGCTGTTTTCAGTTTAATCAATCATCCCCACTGAAATCAGAGTTTAGAGGAGGAGGAGGAGGGGTGTAGGTGGGATGTGGGTTGTTTTGCGAGGGAAAGAAATCCCATATTTTTCTCTCTCTTAAGGGGCAATGTTGAGCCGGCTCATTTTTCACCTGGGCGCGGCTCATTCGTTCATTAGGCAGAGAGATAGGGGTGTATGTGGCGGATCTGTGTAGCTGCTTCATTACTCTCCGAAGACCGGCGAGATCGGACCGCGCTGTAGAATATTTAACCCCCCTCCCCTCCCTCCCGCTCCCCTCCTCCCGTTGCTGCCGAGGAATGATGTGTGTTCAACAGGATTTGAGTTCCTGCTCATTACAGAGGCTTGATCATAACTCAACGAGGGGTGCTACCTACATGCTGAGAGAGCAGTACTTGCAAAGGCAAGGAGATGCTGAACCGATGAAGGCACCGCTGCCCCGAGGAGGAAAATAAGAGCTGTGGCTTTGACGGAAATGTTGATCACAGAGGAAGATGGAACACCATTCTGTAGCAGCACGTCTCCACTTAAATGTTCTTTTCAGCCCGTTAAAGCCGGCTCTGTTCCCAGAGTGTTAGAAAAATAAGAGATTATACTTTCCAATGTATGCAGTCAATACTGATCAGTGTGCCAAGACAGCTTTATTACTAATGCATTTCAGGTAAAAAGGTCTTTTGGTTAGCCCGCGGCGCATTAGAGCCATGAACATGGCTACGACATGGCCATTAGACATACCTCAGCATCCATTAACAGAGGCTAATATGGTTGTAATTATGGCCTCTTCAGACGCTTGAGGTCAGGTTTTATACTGCAGTGAAGCCATTTGCAAATGATTCCAGAAATTTCCTTTCATTATGAAATTGTCACTTACCTATAAAAGGAAAGGGAAATGTGTTTGTGATAAATAATGTGGTAAATACACAGAAAGACGTGGACTTCGGTTAAAAGATAATTCTGGTTCATTAAACAGGGGTTTCATCAAATCAAATAATCACATTAAAAAAAAGAATTTAGATTTGAACCCCACCTTCAAAAAGAAGAAGAGTAATGGTGGATTTATACTTGTGTGTCTGCTCTATAAAGAGCCTACGTCATTGTGAGCATTTATACTTGTGTGGTGGTGTGTCTGTGTCACTCTGCAGTTACACCTCCAAAACACTGGTCGGCGTCAGGGTTTCTGTAATGTGCTGTAAAGTTTAGCTGATTCAAAACACACATTAAACACACATTAAACATGGCTTAATAGAGACTATTTCAAACACAAGTACACAAATCAGCTTCACTATAACTTACAGGATGGACGCATTTCCCCCACCAATACAACATGCTAACTAGGGCTGGGACTTTTGTCCCGATTCGATTCTATCACGATTCTTGGGTCATTATATTGCGATTCTGAATAATTGCGATTTTACAAGTATTGCGATTCGATTTTTAAAGTATTGCGAGTCAATATAACTGTCCGTGACAAAGTTTACACACAGCTTTGGTCATGTCTAGCTCTGCCTTTCCTGGAAGTGTGTAAAATCCAAAGTGTGTCCACACACACATATTTAAAATGAAGCGGTGCAGGCTTGATGTCGGGGGGCTTGGTTGGTATATATTAAAAATCAGTGTGCCGCCTCTCGATGCAGCAGATTTTTCTAAACAAAAGTAACAGGCTAACATTGTTAGCACACGATTTCCTCTGCTCATATGAAGCCAGGATAAATCACACACAAGACTTAAAATGCTATTTTAGTGGAGGCTTTATTGTCTTCACAATTTATTGTTTCTTATCTGTGAAATTAAAGTAAATAAAAGCTTTGTTTCCACTGAGGGAAATGGTTTCAGCTTACAGAAATAGGAGGTCTGCGTCGCCGTGATGCGTAGTTACATTTGTGGGGAGGTGCACATCAGCCAGGCACGTCGCTGTAGAGCCTACATCATAGGCACGACATTGATTCAACACAGTATTATGAGAAACTGACACCATATTTTGCAAAAAGCATCAAAACTCGTAAGGTTTTATACGTTTAAATGAAGCTCAGCTTACGTTCAATCAGGAAGACTTTCTTTATGCTATAAAGCTTATCTCTTTGCCATGAATTTTGCCACGATCTCCGTCAGCCAATCATGCCGCTCTTGCCAAACTTTAAATCAGTTCTCCTCTCTGCTCCTCTCTCATTTTAGGCAGAATTGCGCCCCCCTCCACCCCATTCACCTCCAGTCTCCTCCTCCAGAGCCCAGGATGAGCTCATCAACAGCCCACTCCACTTCACATCCAGATCCTCCCTCTTCATCTCATCTCATCAACACCAGACTCCATAGGAGGAGGGGGGTCCCTAATCTACTACGTCTTTATCACCCTACTGGACAGAGAACTCAGAACGAGTCTTTCCAAATTGAAATGTATCTTGAGCTCCAAGGAACCGATACTGTGATAAGAGCTGGTCTGCCCATCACTAGTTCAGAGCGCATTACCTGTTCAGATCTGAAACAAATATTCAGTGCACTCTATCGTGGCAGAATGGTAGGTCACAGTTTTCGGTAATAACTTTCCTGTTCGCCTTTGTTTTCTCTTCCAAATAAATTTTTCTAACCTGGAGGTTTTTTAAAACCAATCTGATCTTTTGACCCTGACTGTTCCCTGCCCTACTCGATTTTTTTAAGCAACATTGCTGTGTGTCCAGATCTCAAAGAACACTGTGTTCTTGCAGGAATGATGTCCAAACTACCAAAATAAGACTTGTTTTTTGTATTCTCCAGCACTGTCGCTCCTGAGCACTATATCTGCCCTGCACTGTCTGCGAAGGCTTATTCTGTATGTAGATGGCCCCACTGAGGAGCTCAGCTCCGCGGCGCCTGCTTATGAGCCGGATGTCAGGGAGAAGCAGGTGCACGGCAGGACTGGCTGGTATCGTGTTGACATCTGTCATGTGTGTTTGTTTATCGGGAACAAGGCAGCACCACGGGAGAGAGACGGATACTCTCCGGAGAGTGACTGAGCTGAAGCCCTCCTCTCTATCTCAAAGGAGGGGAGCAGGTATTATACAGAGCTCATACCTACACATATAGGCTGAGCTGTAGAGCCAATAAGTGACTCACACACGGGGAAATACACACATGCTCCCAGTCGGAGACGTGGAGGACGGTTTCAGTTATTTTCCAATGGGCTCTTTACTTCCCATTATCAAGTGATTTCCAAGAATTTTATCTCAAACCAAAGCGCTGCAATGATTTATCTCTATAGAGTGCCATGATAAATGATCCTCGGGTGTAAAAATACTATTTGTGTAATTGGATCATTCTTTGGCCCGTACTCCACAGCTCCTCCATCTGCTGCTGGTAGAGTTATGTGCCCTGGTGGCAGGTAATGTTTTTCATTATATGCCAGGCCAGTTTTATATATAGAAAATGGGTGGGAAGGGACTGGGTCTTGCCTGGAGCCATTTGCTTGCTTAGTCCCTGTAGGTGCATCCAATATTGATTGCTCGGGAGTAGAGAGCTCTATCCCCACAGAAAGGCAGCATATGTACTGTATGTGGAGAGCGGAGATACTGGGTGTTCTCGGCTGGCTAAATTTAGCAGGCGAAGCAACACCCATGATGACAACCTCCTAGCGAAGGTGCCATGGAGCACAAGAACACTTCGTAGCCTGTGGAGCTATGGAGACACATAAACATACACACAGGCAGCGCAGAGCCAAAAACAAAAGCTTGGCGTGCTGTCATCGTATATTTAAAGGTGCTGTCGGTAACAGTAGCCAATAAATCGTACTGCCCCTCCCCCACATCCATTGCATTCAAATCACAACCCCACTGTTGCTTGAAGATCAAGTGGTTGCCAGTTCTTTGCATAACCTGCATTTTTCATGGCGGAGTGGGGTGAGACCAAGCAGCAACCTCCAGGGCTGAAATATGAAGCCAACCTGAAAGTGACAAAAAATGCAGCTCCTCAAATGGCCTCTAGAGGCTGGCTCTATAAATAAGTCAGTCCCCATTGACCCCCATGTTAAAATGCCCAACTTTACAACAGAAATAAACATGTTTACAGCCTGGTACATAAAATGGTTTTGGTCTCGTCACTATTTTAACATTTATGACAACTGTACGGGGGGTTATATTTTGTATAACTCATCTATATAAATCTTAGTAAGGCTTAAAGGGAAATTTCGGTTTATTTCAACCTGTCTCCTATCGTCCTAAATTTGTTTCAAGTGACTAGTGACATAAAAATAATAGTTAGCATGTTAGCCGTTAGCCTAGATACAGCCGGGGCGCATAGTAGCGTCAGACCTGTTAAAACGTAAGTGAACGGGCAACCTTCAAGTGCAAAGTTAGTCCACTAAACAAGCTTTTTTTCCACAAAGACCGCCTCATATCGTTAGGATAAATGTCAGAGAACATATAGAAAACGACATGTAAACGTGTTGTCTTACCTTACCGGTGTGGTGCCATGTTTGTTCACCATTTAGCTCTGCTTTCCAAAGCGTGGCTGAAATATCGCGAGAACAAGCAGCGATCTCAGCAGCGAGATATGAGGCGGTCTTTGTGGAAAAAAAAGCTTGTTTAGTGGACTAACTTTGCACTTGAAGGTTGCCCTTTCACTTACGTTTTAACAGGTATGACACTACTATGCGCCCCGGCTGTATCTAGGCTAACAGCTAACATGCTAACTATTATTTTTATGTCACTAGTCACTTGAAACAAATTTAGGACGATAGGAGACAGGTTGAAATAACCAAAATTTCCCTTTAAAGTTATGCATAATTACAGACTGTCTGCAGATCAGTTTTCCTGCCTTAGTCTTTGTCAGCCCCGCCCTGATTAGTTTCACTCACCTGTTCTTACTCATCCACTTCGTGTCTTTCCCTCATTTACCCAGCTTCACACCTGCCCTGTGTTAGCTTCATTAGTCTTTCCCCCACTTTTCCCCAGCCTATAAGCTTCCCGCTTGTTCTTCTGCCTCACTTTATTACCCTCACCTGGGCTCCTCCGCCCTTGTTCTTCACCTGCACTTCATCCCTCATCAGACTAGTTTGTATTTAAGTCCTGGTTTTCAGTTCAGTTTTTGTTGGATCCTTGATTTGGTTATGTGATGTTCAGTTGCTGTTTCCTGGAATAAAGAGTGATATGAGCTCCTGTGGTCTGCTTCGACCTTCTCCACACCACATTACAGAGAACCCGACAATATCCCAGAGATGAGACTAGAAACAAAAAACCCTGGATTGTGACAGAAACTCCTTCAGCTGTTTCCAACAAGCAAAAGCTGAATCATTGTTCACCCCAGTCTTCTCCTACCTTAGTCACTGAGCAGATGTTGCTGGTACCAGAGTAAAGCCAGGTGCTTAACATCAAACTCAGCCATTTTTTAAATTTTTTATTAAGTGGCTACTACTAAGGTTCTTGATCGCTGACGACACCAAGATACCAGGTGATACCAGCGTTGTTATACTACTGGCTCACAAGCTTTATAAGGAGCAGTATCCAAACATCAAACATCTCACAGCGAGGTAGACAGGATAAATCAAACTTAGTATGGGCACCATTCTAGTTCTGGCAATGTAGTTCATTTTAATTTGTTCATCAGTAGCCAGTTTTACACAAAGATCCCACGACATGGCAACAACAAAAACCCGGCATTTGCCTTCATTTTTAAACAGAAGCAAAGAACATGTGTATGTGATTTTAGATAGCATGTCGGCATTTTAGAAACAAAAGAGACGTGATCTGTAACACTACGACGTCGGCGGTGCTTTATAATCACTAACAATGGTATAACATGGCAATAATAATCATTTACTGTCCCTGTCATGTGGCGGCTGATCTCATCCAGACATTTTTGGCCGCTGGTCTTCTCTGAGTTAGCTGCTAACTGCTGTTAGCTGCTCTTTATATCCTGGCGGTGAGCTGCACACATATTGCGTCGTCAAAATATCACACCCATCCCACTCATGGTCCTGCCATCCGTCCCTTTTACACAGACGTTGTTTCGGCGCTGTTACTTCCTCCGCTGCCAGCTTAAAGGCAAGACAACTCTGTCTCCCTATTTCGCAATCGCACCTTTAGAGATACCGTTACACGCTCCAGTGTTGTGTGTAGGAACTGGTACGCTGTCCTGTTTTGATTGTTAGACTGAATACATTCCTGCCGGCGACTTCTACCTGGTCTCGTGTTTCCTCATAAACAGTTGTAACCCTAATTAAGTGGACATTTTTAATTCATTTTCATTTATTAATGCTGTAGAGCTAAAGGGATTCTCAACTGTAGAAATGTGTAGCCTGTACACCAAACATTTTGGCAACTAAAATATGCACCAGCTGTCTTCAACCCAGCACCTTTTCCTCTACATTTTGCATAATCTCAATAACGGCGGCAATATAAGTCTTGAGTCTCCTTAGCTTGGCTAGATATGAAAACCAAAAGACCTGTTAGACCTGTTTGTGATGTTGACAGGCTAATTTAGATTTAATAGGCTGTGTTACCTTCATTATGAGGCTCAAAATGTTTTGCGGCTCCAGATAGATTTTGGTCAAAAATGGCTCTTTTGATAATGAAGGGTGTCGACCACTGTGCCAGAGCACTGATGGGTATGGTGGAGAGAATAAAAGGGCTAAACGCTGGGGCGCAGTACAAAAGGAGACAATGAAATTTGCAGATTCTATTATTGTTTGTTGCTTATAATAATTGTTAATTAGCTAAGTTGTTTATGTGTGTTGCTTCCTCAGTAGCTCTTGTTCTTGTTTGTAGAAAAACCTATAAATATAAAGGTGTGAGGTGCAACAGAAGTCTTGCCAAGGGCGCTGAGTCTGCCAGGTCAGACACAGGTAATATTTGTTTCAGGAAAAGCAATACTTTTATTCTACACCTTCCTGAAAGCTCTATGTATTCTTTTCTAAAAATGATCTGTCCACATAAAAATGTTATCAATAAAACCTTTAAAGTCTAATTGGTTTCATTTGCTGCAAAGGCAGCGCCCTCTCCAGATACTTGAGAGTGTTTGGTGACAGGGTCGGCGAGGTGAATGAATTAAAGCAGGGAGACGCACCTCGCAGGAAATGTGCCAGGCTTCTGAGGCTGTTATGTAAAAGCTTCTGGTCGAGTTCAGGCGTTTGATAGCGGCGCACTTTCCCAGATAAGACTTCCCCTGAGCCTCAAGAGAAAAGTGTACCTGCATATTTATCCGTCCATTAGTCTCTGTCTCTCCCTCTCATCATCTCGTCCTCTCCCAGCTCCAGGTATTAGTAACACTGCGGAGCATAGTAAATATTTGAGAACTCTCTGCCAATGAATCCAGTCTCATTTTCAGAGTGGGTGGGCAAAAAAAAAAAAAAAAATGACAGTTTATCTCCATTTTCAGAGCTCCACTGAATGATGAGCACCCTCGCTCTGTGGTGCTCTAACAGATTAATTCACGTCAGAAGTTCCCGATTTGCATTCCAGAGGTTAACTCTGGTCTCATCCGATTTTCACTTTGAGCTGTGATGAATCTGCTGCTGAATATATATTCTTTCTTTTTTTCCCCTGCCTGCTAAGGTTGGATTAAATGAAAAAGCGGTGATTTTTGAAGCGCTGTTTTTTTTTTTTTCTTTCTCTTTTTGGCAGTCAAACTATTCTGCGTGGTTCTTTCTGCACACAGCGAGTGATTTTTCTAATCAACACATTTCACATGAAAATGATGGAAATCATTCTCTTTCATATGCGCTTAATCATGAGAAGAAGAGGCACAAATGAGACGAGCTTGTTAAGCCTGGTCGTCTCATTCGCATTACACAGCCTGAATAAACAATATAAGGTTTGAAAAAGTTCAGCTCTGGCCTCAACACACAATACACTATTGTTTTTGTCTTCTGGTGACACAAAAACAATATTTCCCAAAAGGTATTGGAACTTAAATCCATTGTGTGCAACTGTGATTTATCTTTTGGGAAAATATTTTGCTCATTAGCCACCATGGCTAGAAATGGATGAGCCCTGGCATGAGATCAGCTCCGCACACACCAGTAATGGGGATGTTCAGTGGAGAGCCGACAGCAGAGCAGACTGGAGGAAAACCGGGAGCGATGCATCAAGTCAGAGAAAGAGTGTTTGGTCAGCAGGAATAAAAACGTCGCTGATTTCCCCCCCTCATTTTCTCCTCGTCTTCAAAACCCAGTTCAGGCAGCATTCAGCGAAATGTGTCATTAAGGAAAAGCAGAGCCTCTAAAGTTGTAACTTGCCCAGATTGTGCAAGGTGTTTAGACTGGGCAATTTAAGTGATTCACAGCGGAGCAAGGAAGACGGGAGGAAAACAGGCCTCATCTGATAGTTACCTGGGGCAGCAGCCGGGCTTCTGCCCACACAGGTAATTACAATTATGCAAATGAAGCACATAGTCAGGCCCCGGATCAAAAGCAAAGCCACGTGTGCAAACTGAAAGCCTCCATCTGCTTCACCTGTGCATTTAAATACATCTACACCAGGTACACATGCATTATCATGCTAATGAACCCAGTGAGAGGTCAATCATCATTTCATTGCAATAAACAATATGAACAGATGGAACAAACGCATGTATAGGGGGAAATAATGAGTCTTTTCCCAGGAATCATCTCCGAATGGCCTGCAATCTCCTCGCTCTTGTTCCAGTGTCAGACCACTAGATTGCTTTAGCGGGAGATTGAGGGGTGGGAGCGGAGATTAGGAGGGAAAAAGAGAACGCTAGGAGGAGGTGATGAGTTCCGGACGGGAAACCTCGTGAGGCTCAGGTGATGAAAGGATGGTGTTCTCTCTAATTCATTAGCGGGCAAAGCAAGTCGTAATGAGGAGTGCTGCGGTGGCACCGCCGAGCACAATGGAGCGTGGAGTTTGGAGAGCGAACATGCTGAACACAGAACGTTCAGTCACACTGACGCCATTCAGCGCTACATTTGAAGTCTTTATTGTGATGTACAGTTATTGTATGTGTAACATGGGGTTAAAGCCAATCACAGGTTAGCAGCTGAGCTCTCACCTTCACACAATGATGTCTTGTGTTCCGATTACCTCAGTAACAACACACAAAAACTGTCATCAAACACAGTTACATTCAAAAATACTATGTTATTTTTAATTCACCAGATTAAAGGAACACTTCGCCCCCAAAATGACCATTTCTTAATCAGTTACTCACCCCGTGTTATGCTGAATACGTGAGGAAGAAGTTGTTTTTCTTGTATACATCCAACGTGAACGAAGAATCCAAAAACAGAGCAAATTCAGGATGAATTGAAGTCATAGGGGTCCATGTTGAAAAACAGCCAAACTATATCAAAATGTCTGTTTCCAAACTCTCACACAACTCATGCAGTATAATCCAAGTCTCATTTGTCCAGTCATGTGCTCAGTTCTTACCAAACACATACATTTTTCACTCAAACTTTACTGTTTCTAACTGAACTGAAAGTAAAACTTACAGGTGTCTATGCTCTCTTCACAGCCAGACTCCATTGACAAAAACAGTAATTTTACCTCGCTGAACACAGGAGCTGCTGGTCTACCATTGCCTCAATCACTTAGTTAGTTTGTGTTATTGTGAGACTCTGGTGTTTTAATCAGTCAGTTCCAAAACACCGAAGTCACACAATAACACATAAAAAACTACCAATCGAGGCAGCAGTAGACCAGCAGCTCCTGTGTTCAGTGAGTTAAAATTATTGTTTTTGCCAATGGAGTCTGGGTTTGATGATAGATCTGAGGGGGAAGTGGGTAGCAGCACAACTCCACCTAATGCAGGCTGACGGCGCCCCAGATTAAAACGTCCAAGAACACATAATTGAAACCACAAAATATCTCCATACTGCTCGTCCGTAGTGATCCAAGTGTCCTGAAGCCCCGACATAAAAAGTTCTTTGGATAAACGTCATTTGAAGTCTGTTTTTAGCCTCATTGTAGCCTGTAGCTCTAACTGCCTCTCTGTACACTGCGGACAGAGACAACAAATGACGTTTTTCCAAACAACTTTTTATGTCGGGGCTTCAGGACACTTGGAGCCGTCAGCCTGCATTAGGTGGAGTTGTGCTGCTACCCACTCTCCCCTGGGATCTCCACAAGGGATGTGAGGACTCTAAAACTTCACCAGAGCCTCCCTCGGCATGAGGGTGAGTAAATAATGGCTGAATTTTCATTTTTGGGTGCATTATCCCTTAAACTATAACGGCAATCGGCCGCGTATCCTGCCGATGTTAAAGGATGCCTTTTTTCGTTGGTTTCTGATGCCCCAACTCACTGCCCAAGTGTTGATTTCGACTTCGGAGTGAGACTGGGCTCTTTTGGGAGTCAGTGGAAATCTGCCTATTCTGTTTTTTTAGGTGTGACAGAGCGTTGAACCTAAATCACATTGTAGCGTTTAATTTGTTCTGTTAATTTTTTTTCTGCTACACGACTGGCAAGCTGAAGAATAGGAATGGAGGTAGAAATCGATACAGCATAGTATCACAATGTTTTTGTGTGGCAATATCGTATCGTCACATAGTGCCAAGTATTGGGTTTTTTTTATTTTATCAAATGAAGTTATTAGCATTACATATACAAATTAAACTTTAGGTTGCCTACTTGAATGATATAATCAAGTGCTTTTTCAGTCCGCTAGATAGATTTTGCTGCAAAAAAAAAAATGGCTGAGGTGAGATAAACAAGATGAAAACGTATCTTATTAGATAAAACAGATGTTGACAAAGTTTTCCTTTGGGGACATAATTTACAGTTGAAGAAGGGTAATAAATCACAATATATTCTATCACAACGCTGACCTAAGTATTGTGATAATATCGTATTGTGGATCCTCTGCTGTTTCCCACCCCCCCACTGAATAATTCCGTTGACCCACTGTCAACCTGTTGTGGTTTATTGGGACACTCAATTATAAAACAGTGTCATCGTTATTGTTATTAGTAAAACCTGCACTCTCTCTAGTATGACATGTTTGCTTTGGCAAAAACCTGCTCAGCACTGACAGCTCATAGCTTTATTTTGCTAACCTTGGATATGTATCCTGGGTGTAAGAAGCAAGCCTTGGATTAACATGTATACATACATTTATTGAATAAATTCAGCAATTCCAGATAAATCATTATGTATATTTCACAAAATATGGCCCAATATTTACTTTTTCTATTCATAATAGATAGAAATACACATTCCTGTGTTCCCAAGAGGTTTTGATTGGCCAGGTTTTAATGATAAAACCTTGAGCGTACAGTCCGTCTGCATGATCTGCTCTGCAATTGACAATACAGCTTTCTGACAGCCTTGCCTGTATTGCCTATAGCATATTACACATGCTGGAAGGCTCCTTGAGTAACCAGCCAAGTGCTAATGAGCCCATCTCCCGTTAATTTAATTTAGAGTGTGGGCTGCTCCATGGAACCGCGGCTCCGTCTGCATGGCTTTGCTGCTGCTCCCAGCTGCAGGGTGTTTAACCTGCGTGCGGCTCCACAGCATGCTGTAATGGTGTCGCACATGCATTCATATCATCTACACAGACACACCCTCTCTCGTAAACACAAGAGCATTGATTTATACACTCATCGTCAAGCTCCTCCCCCAAAAACACAACACACAGATGTTAATAGCTGCAGTTCAAGGGCGAAAATGTATTAATGAACTACCAGTGTTGCATTTTTAATTGGATTTATTCACCTATTTGTGTTTTAAAAAAGAAAAAGGTCCTTATTTTCTCACCATTTCCCTTATCATGTGTCTGTGGATTTGTGAATCGTCGCCGAATCAGCAGGGGAGAACTCAACACGGGTCACCTTGAAAAATGTCAACCGAGCTGAACGCCAAAGTGAAAAGGTCGAGTGTGATAAACGTGCCATATCTCATCTTCAGCATTTACGATATCCCACTCAGATTATAGAAAATGATAAACGTGCGGTTTGGTTGATAATTTCAGTCGTAAACGAGTCTCTCCCCGAGCAAGAAACCACACTACCAATACTGTAATCTGTGATAATGTCCAGATAGAGCTGCCTGTTTGAAAACAAGTAGGAGATGAAACAGAAAATGTACCTGCATCCTTTAAAAACATCCAACCAGGTGCTTCGAATTTTCATCATTTTCAAGTTATTCCCAACAGAACAGCTACACATCACAGATATGGAGATGGGAAACAGTATTTTCTCTCATTTCTGGCTGCAGGAGGCTGTAGTGACTGTTTACTCATACAAATGGGGGTGTTTTATGCAACAGGAAAACACAGGAAATCTTGAAATTGCTCATATTTTCCTTTGCTGCTGATTGGCAACTGATAAATGACATATTTTACCTCTGGAAATATGCCACTACTTACCTAACAGCCCAGTCGCCAGAAGAAAATTGTATTGTATGTCTCTGTAAACCATGGATACATTACATTTGTATGTTTCATAGGTATGTGGTTCAGATAAGTGGAGTCTCTCATCAGGAGGAGGAGGAGGTGGATGGCGTGACACCTTTGGGCAATATGGCTCTTTGACACCAGCTGTGTTTTCAAATGACAGGTGACATTTCCAGCAGTGGTTGTCATTCAATCGATCAATCAATCATTTATTTTTTACATGATGTGAAGGCACAACTCCACTGAAATATGATCCTGTCCGCTCCTCCAACTTGTGCGTTGCAATTTAGTCCTTGTTTTGTGTCTTCTTACATCATTGGCTGCTGCTTTATAAGTGGCCATGTCTCTCGATGGTTCTGGTGATGAATGGTTTCTGCTTGTGGAATGATTTAACTTTAGTTTTGGGTACAGTTGCTTCTGTTGATGTACAAATTTAATCCACCAAAGCATCAGTGAATTTGTTGACGTCATCAGTGATGTCGTCGGCGGTGTCCTGGAACATGTTCCACACTCTGATCAAAGTCATTTCTTGTGTCACTTGGGGCATGCGTCAAAGTTGACCTCACCAAGATGGCCGCATGTTTGCTCCTCCCAAACACGGGCAGATACTCCTCTCTGCAGCTGCTTCTGATCAGCACATAGCCGAGGTGGTGCAACTTGTGGTGCAAGGTGAGCAGGAAAAGGACAGCGGCTCACATTCCCGCTTTCACACCAGTCCTTGCACGCCTCTTCTTCTTTCGCCAGTCTGCTCTGTCGAATCAGCATATAGAAAAAGAGCCTCTTGGTTGAATGCCGCTGTCCAGGAGTTTCGCTGAATCAAAGGATATTACAGTTCCTGATACCTCATTGGAAACTGATGCAGCGTAGACACCGTCCAAATTATTCTGCATCATCTGTACTAGCAGGATGCTAGCTGGATGCAAGTTTGGCTATGCCCATCTTCTCCATCTTTTCTTTGATGTTTGTTAATATTTACATTTGAAAAATCACAATTTCAGACTGCCCTCAGGCACTGTTTGTATGTTTTCCTATGAAAAGTAATTCACCAAAATTCGTATATATTACACTTAACCCATGTATTCAGGAGGGCTACAATCACATGACCAATGCACTGATGGGTCCATGTCATTGGTCCGACAGCGCAATGGTCCAACATCCCGTTGTTCCGATATGTGATTTTATTAGGCTATACTGTATTTGTGTACCATAGAGGATCAGCAACGCAACAAAAGTAGGCTACTGGTCGAGATACAAGTGTCATAGAGAGAAGAGAGTGAAACACCATAACCTCCTGTTATTAACTCTGGGGTCGGGGTTGTGTGGGGAGCTCTCCGCAGTGCTGAACGGCTCCCGGCAGGCGTATTTCTGCCTTGATGGTGCGCTGCGACCGGCTCTGGGTCAGCTGGGAAAGGCTTGAGGCGGAGCAGGCTCACAGCTTATGTGTTTGTCACTTTCTTTTTCATTTTAACCCACACCATGATCTTTTCCTAACCCTTACCAGGTGGTTTTTGTGCCTAAACCTAACCAGACCTTAACCACAGGGCATCATGATGATTTCGGAACAACGGGACTTCGGAACAATGGGTTTAATATGGTTGGAAGAATGGGCTGTCGGACCAATGGGCAGTTCCCGCACTGATGGGAGTACAGAGGGAAGTGGTTCCAGTAAGGAGGCAGGGTCACAAAACTCAGGACTTTCCCTGGGAGACTGGTGTTCGGAATCGTGTGAACTTTGAGTCATTTTAAGGTGCGTTCTCACCATTGGCTTTCTTATGACTAACCACAGTAACTTCGCTAGCCTAAACCTAACTGCTGTAGCTTCACGTTAAGTATGTAATGCCATCCATGGGGCACCAAATTTGTAAGATATCATACCATGTGTTGTGTGTGCATTTTCATAGGATATCATATGAAAACTGTATGAAGATACATTGCCTGGTTAGCTGGCAGAAGTCGGCAGGAGGAAAGTTTATAGACTGGTGAGTTGATGTCCTCATCCCGAAGAGTGACTTGCAGCCATACGCATCCATCATTCAACGTCAACCACAAAAAGCACCATCAACCCTTACAAAATAGACATAAGAGCATTCATTTACCACAAATTTTGCAGAGCTGACTGAGCTGACATTAAAACCCCAGTTTCATGTGTCATATTTGGTATCACAGGGCATTGAGCTCTTAACTTAAATAAAACCACATCTTAAATTTGCTGTTCTATGGTAAACAATGTTCATCCGCTGTGACGGAGGCAGGATCCGTCGCTTTAATTGAACATCGGGGAGGAAACGTGTTCAGTTCTCCAGTGCAGCCCCACAAATCCTGGAGGTACATGGTAAATCTCTCTTATAAGACTCACTTGCTGAAGAGAGTGAATTTTTTTGGCAATGAATTTTTTGTTATCTTTAAAAAAAACAGCTGAGATCAACAAGCCAAGCCAACTATAAATAAATAAAAATAGAACATCCCAGCACTGTAACTGTAAAAAGGACTTATCACGTTGCCTGTTCCCAGACAATACACTTTCACTTGAATACATATGCGAAGGGACTTATGGAAATTGTCCATGCTTTCTGTCCTCACGTCTTTCTTTCCTGATCTCCCCTGAGGGATGAACTGCTCACAAAGCCAGAGTGAACGCTGCTGAAGTGCAGACAAAATGTTTATGCACCAAATCCTTTTTTGTCTTCCCCCCTCTGTCCGTAATGCTGCTCGATTTGCCTAAACTTTTTCTCAGAGAAATTGGATGATTTCCATTTTGCTCTCGAGTGAGGAGCTTTGGGAACATGCCTGCGTTAATCTCCTCAGGATTCCCTCTGTTTAACCCGGCGCTGGAACACACTGACGAGGGGATTTCTCCTTTGAAATAAATAATCTCACCTGACATAAGTGGAATACACTTGGAGATATGGAAAATCATTATCCTCGTACTCATTTATTACCTCCAAAGCCAATCATGTTTTACAGTACCTTCAGATTTATCCCTCCTGATCCAAGTCAGTCGGAAGGATTTAGTAGAAGTAAAAAGTGTTTTACGATGAACCCCCACAGCTGGCTTTATGTGTGCAGTATGGTGTGGACAGGTTGATGAGGGATTTCATGTAACTGGATGTGACTCGGAGTCAGTGCCAGACCTAGAACATTCTGTACCATAGGCAAGCCCCCCAACCCTGAACATGAACAAGAGCTACTCAGAAATAAACACTAACTGAAGTACAAGAGGCCTTTCTGTTTAGTCCGGCGCTCCGTTGTCTTGACGACTTTTAGCGCCACATTTCAAAGCGCTATTCATTTAGAGGTGGCGGAATTTAAATGTTTTGTGACGTAAATGTCTTGCCTTTTATTTTATTTTCTGTTAGCTTTTCTGTTAGCTTTGCTTTGCTAGTCATGTTAACATGCGGACACGTAGTATCCAATGCCTACCCTGTGGTCCCCACTAGCTCCTTGGCTAGCTAGCTAGCAGCGCCACTCATTCGGTGATTACCTCTGCTAACAGTGTCCCAGTGGCGGGACATATTGGCGCGGAAACATAGTGGCCACCCTCCACGCTCACTCCAGGCAGCCCCGGTGCGCATGTGGCCTTATTTTGAGCCGCAAAATCCCCTTTAGCATTGTTAACTATGTTAGCACTGTTAACCATGCTGACAGGTGACCTAGGGGGAGACCAGAAGGTGGGTATAGTGGGTCTCATTCATGAAATGTTCGTAAATCTGTGAGAGCATTTGCACATAAAAAAACTTGGAACTAAAAACTTACTCCGGATTCATGAATGCTGCTGAGAACTCAGAAAACTAATGCTAGTCAGCATATATGGAGGTGGTAATTACTATGGATAGGTGCATCATGTTGACATGAGAACATGGAGCACACAAAGAAAGAGAGAGAAAAACAAAAACTAGTCCGACACTGAGATGGAAGTTATTTTATGTGAGGTGGGGGTTGAGAAAAACATTTTAATTTCTTCTGTTAGTAGTAATGTGACAGGGACAGGTGAACCAAAGGCTTGGAAGAAGGTAACAGGTAGCTGTTAACTGTGTGTCATCTGTTGTACGAACCAAACAAAAAGTTTCAAACGAAAATGGTTGGACATGAAACTTGATGCAAAAATCGCACAAGTACACACACAAAAAACACAACAGCTACAGGAGGCTCCTCCCAGTCACAGCTCTCTGCTGCAGACGCATCATTGGCGAGACCTCTCTGTCAGTTTGCCTCAGTTTCTCAGTGTCGTGATATTAAACCACCATTAAAACATCTTAATACAGGCAGTCTAATGTAGGCAATAACCCATCCTTTAGTTTGATAAAAAGTAATGTAGTCTGGCGTAACACCACACTGTACCACAGACGCTGCATTGCTTTCCCACATCCACAAGTCTTATTTNATATTAAACCACCATTAAAACATCTTAATACAGGCAGTCTAATGTAGGCAATAAAACATCCTTTAGTTTGATAAAAAGTAATGTAGTCTGGCGTAACACCACACTGTGTGTTGCAGACGCTGCATTGCTTTCCCACATCCACAAGTCTTATTTAACCAAACCTAAATTTAAAGTAATATTTTCGTCTCCCATGTTGCGTCTCTGATAATTAAATCAAACAAAGATGACGTGCAGTTTGGGGCTGCGCTGCGTAAAGACGGCAGAGGTTTGTTATTTTATTTATGCAGAGATCAGCGTTTTCCAGTTTTGTATTGAGTCGATTTAAATAACTCACATTATTCACATTTTTAAGGACCCTAATCTGACGCTTAAATCTGCTAAATGCTAACTAATTTAACTAAATGTGTTGCATTTCTAATCTCTTGTCACGTTTATCGTACTTGTTTCAAAGACATCTGTGTATTCTGAACATAACAGAGCACAACATGAATTAAAATTGTAATTTCTAATAATGACAAGCAACCTTTATGTGCAATATCTTACTTAAACAAGCACTATAAGCAGTCAGAAGCAGGTGTAGATTTTGTTAGTATGAAAGATCGGCGCTACTAACATATTGATGGATGCAGAAATACACGTACATTTTTTCCGCAAACAGTTTACACATCAATTCATTCATGAATGAGAGCCAGTGTTTCCACGGCAACACTGCTGGGTCAAGATGTTGTTGTTAGCGCTAACTGTCAAATGAGCGGCATCGCTAGCTAGCTCTCAGCAGACCTGGGTGGTGCACAGTGAAGTTAACTAAGGAGTAGCAAAAGTGACTTACAGACCAACATGCATATAATAATCTTAAAATATTCTAAATAGATAACAAACAAAAATAATTAAAAAGAAAATACAATAAAAGAATACAGTTTGCAGATTTAGTCGTCTTCCTTTTTCTTATTTTCGTACTGCACCCCAGGTTTTGCCTTTTCATATTCCCTTACTCTAACGCTCTCCACATACACTCCATTCCCCTTACATGCCGGGCAATCTTTGTGTCCCTCCTCATGGCACCCTAGGCATCTGCCTGTGTCACCTATAGGAAGATCTGCCACTGCTCGGAGCTAACGATGGTCAGGAGTGACATGTGCAGTCGTTTTTGTGATGGGCTTGCCGCTATTCACCAATGACAGGACCAACAATCTTAGCCAGGATATGTCCCCTTAAGGCTCCTGTAGTAGATGGTCCAGAGAGGGGGCGGGGGGGTGATTATGTCTGAGAAAAGCTCAGGGGCTTTGAATAAAAAGAGATGGATAAAAAGAGAGAATCCCACCCGTGACAAAAACCACAGCTCGCGGCGCACATCGCTCACGCGTCCAGCGGAGAATGAAATCGTGGGCGCCTGATTTGTGCCTAATAAAGTTGTCACATCTTATCAGGATTCACATCGACTACAGGAAGCACAAGCCTCCAGTCAGGGCTCGTCAGGGGCGATCAGGGGCAGCCGGTACTGGACAACACTTCACAGTGATGGATGATGGGATAGCACGCTGCCTGATGGAAGAGAGGGCCAGATGACGCAGGGTGATAACAGGTGAACAATGGACCGCCGCGGGGGGTTCTGCTCGATTTATTAGGGGTTGTAAGCATCTGAAAATTACAGCCATAATCCTGGTCTCTTGGTAGTGACTTCATCAAACAGTCCATGAAAACACAAGTGAATTTTTAGAGATCCGTCCACTTTTCTCGGAGCGACAGAGAACACTTCCTGGACTGCACTGTCTTTGCACCTCAGCGCCTCATAAGCCCACGCTCGGGGTGACTGTTAGGGAGAAATGAATGCAGTTCACGTCAGCGTGCCTCTGCTTGAAGACAGGTCCTGTCCTGTGCCTTGCTTATTTCCTCTTGCCCACGCTCCCATTATGGAAGGCAGTGTCTATGGCCTGACCTCTAGAGGGAGGCAGCGCGTGGAGTCAGAGGAAGCAACACGTCTGCCCACAGAGGCCACATACACAGCTCTCTGCAACAAAGACGAGCCAGCCACAGATAGATCAGAACACATGCCTGCCAAACAGGATATTTAGAGAATTAGCTTTTAGTGGTGTCCATTTTTTTGAACATCCAGAGTCCCTGAAAGCCTCAGGTCCTCTTTAAGATCACTGAATCACAGCTCGTGTGAGGCTTTCCTTTTCAGAGAATCAGTGTGCTTCTTTAAATTAACTTAAAATGTGCAAAGGTTTTCACAGGTGTTCAGCAACATAACCAACAGTAGTTATGTTATCAAGCATGACTGTCCATTGCCTCGGGAAGTAATATTCCTTTATCTCAGCGTTGCAGGCATCGTCAGGGCTTTAATTTATCTTCAGATTACGCTCCATAGCTTATGGGTCCATTGGATGGGAAATTATTTAATGTTTCCTCTCCCCTCAAAACACATCACGCTCCCCTGCAGTTTTTTTATTACTTTTCCCCAAACTGCTCTTTTTTTTTTCTATAGATTCATTAAAAAGAGTTGCGGTTGCACCCCCTTTTATCAGAAGTTTTCAAATAGTGAAGCCGAAAAACCAGATGATGCTCTCGCCCTCTCTGTCATTATGCATTCCCAGTTTAGAAACCAAATGTGCTCCATGCGCAATATCTGAGTACAACAGGCCAGCTGTGATCGAGAGGTTGGAGCTTTAAATCAATCACGGGTGCCGTGTTACTGGGAGTTACGGAAATTGCTCTCATCTCTAACTCGGTGACGGCGCTTTTGCATGCAAAACAGATCTGAGCAACAAGTTCCCTACAAGTGAAAAATAAAATGAGTGAAATACAAACCAGACCATTCGAGCTGTACTTAATGTATTAGGAATTCTGCTTAATGGTAAAGCAAATTAAAATCATGCTTTTTAATGTCATATATTATTTTTGAGTTCACTTTAAAGCTGTGCATAATCATTTTCGATATGATATGGATCAGATTACCATGTGTAATGTGACAGGGGTCACACGTAGTGATGAAGCCTCAAAAAATTATCACCATCGACACTATTTTAGTCTGTCATCGCTTTCATTAAACTTGTCTGCAGCCACAGCAGGCAGCTGTTTGCAGCTAAAGAACACAGTGGAGCGTTGGGTCCCTTAGTACCAACTGAGCATGGTTTAAACACCACAGCCTACCTGAGTATTGTTGCTGACCGTGTCCATCCCTTTATGACCACAGTGTACCCATCTTCTGATGGCTACTTCCAGCAGGATAACGCACCATGTCACAAAGCTCAAATCATCTCAAACTGGTTTCTTGAACATGACAATGAGTTCACTGTACTCCAATGGCCTCCACAGTCACCAGATCTCAATCCAATAGAGCACCTTTGGGATGTGGTGGAACAGGAGATTCACATCATGGATGTGCAGCCGACAAATCTGCAGCAACTGTGTGATGCTATCATGTCAATATGGACCAACATCTCTGAGGAATGTTTCCAGCACCAGAATTAAGGCAGTAATGAAGGCAAAAGGGGTCCCACCTGGTACTAGCAAGGTGTCCCTAATGAAGTGTCTAGAGATTGTTGTTTTGCTGTTGTTAAAAGCAGATCCCTATGACTTCATCAAGAGTTTTGATCTCTGTTTTTGGACTTGATATTCAGCAAATTCTAATAATACACAAAGTACTGTATATCGACATTATATTGCATATTTGTTATTGAGTTTTTGTGTATGTTTTTTGTGTTTCTAAAGTTTTGTTTTAATGTTCATATATACTTTTTCTGTATCGATTAATTGTGATTTGGTTTCACAGACTCTCTGACTGCAGGCATGAATCAGACACTGCTTCTTAACATTTACTTTTTTTTTCTCCATTTAACTGCTTTCTCAATCAATGCTTTTGTCTGTTTGCTTTCACCTTGTGTGTGATAGACAACTCTTGACTCTGCTGGTATTCAGTCCAACATTCTCATGTGACTCCACAGGTGGCGTACTTCACCGCTCAGCTATTTTAAGTGCTGCTCAACACACACAACCAGAGAACGAGAGGGCGAAGAGCACACTGAAGGAAGAATCTGTGGAAAAATTCCACTGTCTGAATCTGGAGCAACATTTGCAGCACTTTACTCTCAACATAGTGATGTGTTGTTTAATTTGAAATACAGTTAATAAGACCATCCTCCATGTGGCTTTGTCTCTTTTTTACCTAAGGCTTTCTGAAACTAAAACATGTCTGCCCGAACACCTAATAGAATGTACTGTACACTCAGTATGCATGTTTTTCCATGTTAAGGTAAAATGTCAGACTTTTGGGACAAATATTACAGTTTTAATTCAAGTCCATAAAATCTTGGTGAAGCAGGTGGCTTATTGCTGTCTCTGCAAACATATCTGACATTTAGGCGACTCTCAGCGCGTCCCCAGGATTGCGCCGAGGCTGTTGAGTCAGAATACCTTGGGTGTCTGCGGCAGTCACAGCAGGCCTCGCTAATCACATTACATTTAGCCGTGACCAAGACAAGGCCATGTACAACTGAGATAGATGGATTAAACCATTTTAGTAAGTATGGATTACCCTTCAGTACACTAATCAACTTGATGAGGATGGTCTCGAGAAACGCTGCGGAGGGGGAGATGAGGAGCTCGCAGGAGGCGGAGATATGATGATTTTATTTTGCAAACATGAACTTCCATTCGTCTTTAGTTTATCATTAATTATGGTGGATTGTGTGTCCTGGAAAACAGAAGGAACAGTTTAAAGTCAGTCCCATATTTTTGTATGTTCTGCAGATTTGCTATTGATGTGAGTGAAGGTATGGACAGTGTATGGGTTAGTTAATGTTCCAGTATTGGCAAGTAGCAACAGAGGAAACTGATACTAATTTAGTGGATGTGGCATTAGTCCATAGACACTAGTGATCAAAACCATACTCACATTTCTTTTACTGTAAAAATCTGACATTAGCAATAAATCAAATGACTTGGTTTGTCGTGACAAACCCGGTTTGGTTTGCGTAACTTTACTGTTTGGGTTAAGTCTCACTGCTCTCAACAAGCTTGTTCCCAGCAGCAGCAGGCAGCTTGTTTACAGCACAAAAGTTCAGATAAACCCACCATACCCTATCACAAGCCCTTTTTAGATAGGAATTGTGCAAATTTGCAGGAAAGCCCAATCAGTCTTTTTTCAGCATTGGCAGTATAAAAACAAAATCAGGGAGTGCAGCAAAATGCCGCCTACCTACTTTTGTTTACACAAAATGCGCCTTTTTCGGGGCAATGGGGGGCGTGAGCAAGAAACAAAACGTGTAGCTCAGCGTTTGACGTAAACAGTGACATGGGAGGGAAGCTGCGGCTGGTCAGACCTTCGGTGATTCTCTCATAAGTCGGCCCGTTCTTCACCGTCCCCGCCATCTGACGGTTAATGGCCTCTTCGTTTGCGAGGACAAGGAGGGCGCGTAATTCCTTGTCTCCCCAGTTGCTCATCTTTACAGTGTCTGTCAGGTTTGTGTTTCCCTCTTGCTACTAGCTGCTCGCTAATTCCTGCTATCAGCTGTTTCCTGTTTATCCACCGCCAGTGGCTCGCACATGCAGCGTCATCAACAGCTCCTCCCACAAGTCTTCAACAGCCCCTCCCGTTACGGAAGGCCGCCTCGGTGTGTTTAAACTAAAAGGGTTCCGCCAATATGACTACCCTACGAGGCGGGAAATTGGGCACCTCGGATCAGGCTCTGAGTGTCTAAACGCTCGCAGCTTGCCGGCAAAATGGCCCAACATTCGCCAAAAATCTGGCAGTGTAAAAGGGGCTTAAGCAGGGGCGGAGCCATTTGGAGCTCAGCCCAAACCTAGAGGGGTCCAGGGGCTTGCTTCCGTGATAACATTTTTTCGCCATTTACAGAAACTATATGCACTCTTTTACAAGCCATTTGAGATAATAAAACCGTAACAGGGTAGATTGTATCGGCACCTTTATCTTACCTGACTTGTAGTCTCGTGGCACTGATTGGGTATGGTTTGTGTGCGCAATGGTGTTGTCTGTGTGTGTATGCATGGAGGGACTTCACGTGCTATGAGCCAATGGCTGTGGGGGCAGTTACTGATTGAGGACAGGTGTGATTCAGGTGCTTCACTCGCTGGGGTGTTGAAGCTACAGGCTGCAAGCACTGCTCCTTCTCTCATTCTCTGTGTGCTTTTAATCTGCAGGCCAAGGTCTTCCCGACATGTCGCAGCCATAAGGCCGAGTTGCACCTCCAGAAAGGCCGGAGAGTGACACCGAAGTCAGCCATCAAGTAACAGTTACATGTGACAGCAAAGGACAACTACAGAAGCAACACAGTCTCACTCCGACCTTGTCACATATTGACGTTTCGGTCATGGATTTTCCACGTCCACAATCGACATGCAAGGTACCCTGGGTGTGTTGGTTGTTGACATTCTGGGACACCGTGTCCCAAGTTCTGCCTGTTACGTGCATTGTCTTCTTTCAAGATACAATTCTGTTTTCACAGGAAATTTAACGTTTACATATGGTCTCTTTCAAAAGATGCACACTATGTCGGTACAACACCGTGAACTTTTTTTTTTTTTTTTTTCAACAACAAACACATGATTAGTTTAAGGAACAAAGAACAGGGTTTGGTTTAAATCTTAAGGGACACAAATACTGCTCTCTCAGGTGAAAGTCTGTGTTTGTTTGACCCACGTATCCATCCCATCCATGGACTTTCGCTGCCTTAATGTTCGTCCTTGTCCCGCCGCATTTCCCCTGATGCTGCAGGGCAACGTTAAACTATAACGGCAACCGGCTGCACATCATGCCGTTGGTTTCTGACGCCGCAAGTCACTGCCCAAGCACTGGATTTGTACAACTTCGGAGTGAGACCGTGCTCAAAAAACTAACATTCCCCAGCCCCTTTGGAACCAAAGAACTGACCATGCCCCCTCCCCAGCATTAATTAACTCTGACTTTAATATACGTGTAAATAATAAAAACAAATTGTGTTAACCCTTTTTAGCATTGTGATGGCCTGTACATTACTAGGTGTCAAATCGTGAGTCTGCAAGTACTGCAGTAGGGGTGTTATAGAATGCCTAAAACTCTGTACATCATTTTGGAAAAATGTCATAATTGCTAAAGACAAAAAAACATCCTGTGGTGCAGATATCCTGTTTTGTATCTTATTGTTCTCCATCTGTCTCCATCATTCTGAAACCACAACACAGCAGAAGTTGAGGATGACTAATCTTCACTCCTGCCACCTAGAAAGAGGCAAAAACTGTCTGATGTTGCTATTTTCATATGTAGGTTAGATATTTGGCATAAACAACATTACTAACCTTGAAATCTGTTTTTGTTTTACTATGCTGGAGTAAAGATCACAGAATGAGTGTTCAGCTGACAAATCTGCCACATTTGAATCCATGTCATAATAATCTGGGCTGGTTTGACTGCAGATCAATGATCCCCAACTATGCTGTTTAAAGCAGTCTTCAATACTCTGAACTGAACAGGCCAACAGAAGAACATTTATTCAGTTATATTAGATGTCTTTAAGGAATATGGGTGTGTATTATTACCTGAATGACAAAAAGTTGAAGGTATTTCAAAACCCTAAAAGATGTCCCAGAAGTCCTGGCTCCACCTCTGCTACCCAGCAGCAAACAGCACATCAACACAGTGCAGTGTCTTGCAGCTATGAAAACCAACACAGACCAAGAATACTAATGCAAACGAATGCCATGAATTAATATCCATGTCTGCTGAATGTTACTGAGCAATTATTTTCTCACACATTTGCCATAACAATTTTCTAAGGTCATAGTATGTCAATGCTGTGTTTACAGCAAGCGACAACATCCAGGGCTGAGAGATGGAGCCTATGGGCCCATTTCCACTGAAGAAGTTCCTGGTACTATTTGGGGGGCAGGAACTCAGCGGATGTCTTAGTTACAACATGATTGAGCTAACTGGAGTAGTTTCATGTCGTATCCGACAACAGGAGGCTTTTAACAGATGATGTCCTGATGTTAGCTTTGCTAACTGTCCCTGTCAGCTGCAGCCACTGATGCTTTCAAGACATCCTGATTTCCCAAAACTGAATAAATACCACACATAGCAACACAAAACTGCTTTGCTAGCTCAATCATGTTGTAACTAAGATATCCACTGGAAAACATATTTTTTTCACGGACCGTTTATTGAGTTAATGAGTTATTACAGACACCGCTAACGGCTAACAGCTAACGGTTAGCCCAGCTAATCTACGATAACCATGTTATTAATTACAGAACGTGCACACAGAAATAGTAATGTTTGTTCAATCATTGTGGTTATAGACTTTACAAACATAAGATTAGTCTAAACGGTGACATAGTGATGTGAAAAATGTGATATATATACATATATATATATATATATATATATATATATATATATATAAATTCTGCTGGTTTTCTACCCGGAACTATTTGTAAACAACAAGGCGATTTCCTCACTATACATTATCCCTTCCGGAAGGAGCTGAGGTGGTTGCTGTGTTTCTGGCGTGTCTCTTCGTTTACATGGCGGTGGAAGCTATGAACGAGCTAGCCCTCGTCTGCTGAGTTTTAAAAATGCCGGCTATTTTGTCGCTTTCTGTTGACGTCACATCCCCCAGCCAGGAGTTTCTCTGGGCCGTTCTGAGTACCTACTCCGAGGCAGGGACTTGTTTAGCCTCTGTAAAAGTTCCGGAACTCTGTCCTTCGGCCCCATAAAATTACCCCGAAGTTCCTGCGGTGGAAACGGGCCTAATGTGGAAGTGGGAAAAAAAACTGCAATTCCTCTCATGGCCACTTGAGGCTGGCTCCAAGAGCGAGTCAATTCCCATAGAGCTCCATGTTAAGAAGCCCAGCATTACAGCAGAATTAAACTTGCCTAGTACAAAAGTTCAAGTCTCTATAGTTAATTTCCCCGTTCATGACAACTGTACGTGGGGTGAATTTTTATATAAGTCCAACGCCATCGGTTGACAAGTAGCTACTATGACAACGATGTTGGTTTGATAATGTAACCGTTGTAGAGTAAAGGTGTAGCCATAGCTCTCACTGTTTCAATGTGTTTTCAGTTGAAAGAAAATTGTATAGTTTTGTTAGCCTTAAAAAAGTCTTGTTTAGCATTTGCTTGCACTAAAAGACCCTCTAAAGGCCAGAACATTTCAGCGGCGAGTCAAAAAAACACGCCCCCATTATTTTCTACATACAACCCCACGTTGGCAGCAGCTAGACAAGTGTTGGCCACTTCATGCCACTGTCCTATTTCGAGCCTTGCCACCATTAAATGCATTAAATGCATTTTCCCCCCACTCAATCTCTGCTTGCAGGCTCCCGTAGCAGCTCTTTTCTCCTCACCATCTATGTATAAAGAGAGCTCTATCGCAGTTCCTTTCTCATGTATGACAAAGACTGAATAAGGAGAGACTTGTTGGGGTTGAGAAATATCCCGAGCTAAACAAACCTCAATCTCATCATTATAAAGACAATGGCCAAAAAGGTATTACCTCGGAGTCATAGCTCTGGAGATCGTTTCTTTAGCTGAGAAGAGAAATTTAATTAGATGCTGTCCACATGATTTTAAGCAAATGCAGAGGTGGAGGAAGTACAGATCTTTCAGTAAAAGTAGTAATAACTTTGTGTTTTGTTTTAATTGTTTTTAATCTGTTTTTGGTTAGCAAAAATTAGCATTATCACAGTTAATCATAGCTGTAATTGCACTGTGCTGACCAAGCTAGCAGTAATCATTAGGCTTAGCTCCACCCTATTATCCAAATATGGTCACTTCTGGCTCCAAATTCCAAAATATCGACGGCCAAAATGCCAAAACGCGAGTTGGGTCGACGTCACAGTGGCAACATCCATTATTTTACACAGGCTATGGTTTACAGCTTGTTGTGCTGCCCCCAGGTGGCCAAACAAATCTATTGATGACAGTGTAAGCAAAAGTGGTTTCTTTCACATTGATACATTATTATTTGTTCATTAACAACGATATTCAACCTGCAGCTATAGCAACAGAAATGTTACCCTACATGATTAGAGTCTTTTCCTCTCGACAGTATTTTAATGTTGTTGCTAATCTGACTCTTTACTCTGCTGGCTATATTCAACTCAAGTAATGCACAACGTTTTATGAGCTCATTATGTGTGTTGCATGAGAGACGTAAAGTAATTAGTAATTACAGCTGTCACATTAGTTTAATGTAGCAGAGCAACAAAAAGAATTGCCCTCGGAAATATGCGGAGGTAAGTCTCAAGCCTCAGAATGCTCACGTTAAGTATCATTACATCAGAATTGTGCTGGTAAAGGGCCTCGTGTATTCTCTTTTGGATACCATTCAATAATGTGTGTTTCGCATTCATGCACAATTAATGACCTAAAATGTACCATTTCAGCTGCGTTATTATCTCTCACTGAGGAGAAACGACTCTCTCAGTCCTCATAAAAAGGTTATATTTCATCTATTAAAGAATATCTAACTGACTTCCTGCTGGGATTATGTTTGATAATCATATCAGTCATTTTATTTTTATTGTGCTGAATGTTTTAGCTGTTATGGAGAAGTTTATCTGCACTTCCAGTTCAGTATTGTAATGTTTTGAATCACTGGGGAGGAGAGAGTGTGTTTGAGTCGAGCCCCTTCTGGACTTTTTTAATGTGTCCATTAAAAAAGTCCACAAGTTGCATAGTGTAGTTCTGCTGCCTGAGCGCTGCTAATAGACTGAAAAATAGAGGTGCCATGCTGTCATGCCTGTGGATAGAATTACTTTAACATTTCTGTCAGGCGGAAACCTTTTTCCCTTGCGTCCATACATTAAAAAAAAAATCCATTGTGCTGTTCGCTCACATACCAGGGGCTAACTTTTGCTCACAGTAACAGCCCTATTATCTGCCATTTAGACTGTGAAACAGTATTGTAAATGTTCAGTGTGTCGGATTTAGAGGGATATATTGGCAGAAATGGAATATGATATTATAAGTATGATTTCCTTTGTGTAAAATCGCCTGAAAATAAAAATAAGAATCATCATGTTTTTATTGAGTCAAATAACATGCACAACATATAGCAACACACATCACGATACACAAATACATATCTGGGGGTCATGTAATCATGGCTAGGCCCCCTCTGGCCACCAATTCAGGCCTTCCATTAGCATGTTAACTGATATATACACACCCACACACATCTCCACAAATGATATAATATGTAAAACAGGCAAACACATGCTGACACACACAGAAACTAACAAGCATATACACACACACACAAATGAGTATGTACAGAGGTAGGTGAGTGGGCAAAAACACGTACACAAACAGCATAAAGTTCAGGAAAACAACATTATAATATCAAAAGTTACAATGATTGCAATAGAAATTAAAGAAAATATATATCATTGTAATGTGGTTCCGACTAGGCCGAATCTGATCCAACAGGCACAAGGCTGGCCCTGATTTAATCATTGACACATCACATTTTTGTTGCCTTAGAATGAGCCGTTTATATCTACATAAGGAGCGGGTCCTCATCCACAGAATCCGCCATGTTTACTGCCATGTTTCTACAGTAGCCCAGAATGGACAAAGCAAACACTGGCTCTAGATAGGGCCATTCACATTTTTGTTTTTTCGCACTTTCATGTCGACCACCATAGTAAGCAGCCCCTCCGCAATGAACCAAACAGCATTGGAAAAACATTGATTTTTGATAGGAAACTGTTTAATTCCATGTCTTAACTGGTTTAAATCACCTGGTCCGTTTGTTTTGAAGAGGGAGAGACCTCTGCTGACAATTCGGCTACCAGTAATAACCTCGTGAAATTTTGGATCTCAAGTTATCAGAGGAGAAAGGTGAGGAGACGTTACAAGGTGCGGGACTAGTGGCCCATCTCCAGCATGCCAAACAGCATCAGAGAAACACTGCTTTTTAACATGAAATAACCTGGTCCATTTGTTTTGGAGAGGAGGAGACCTTTGCGAAAGATTCAGTTCATGCTTGGCACACAGGAGAAGTTTCAGCTGGTTGCCATCTGTAATCCTCCCCGCTAGATGCAACTAACGCAACTAAACTACGCATATGGCCTACGCCATTGTGAGCATTTATACTTGTGCAGTGGTGTGTCTGTGTCACTCTGCAGTTACACCTCCAAAGCACAAGTTGGCTGCAGGGTTTCTGTGAAGTGCTGTGAAGTTTAGTTTAGGCTGACCAAACGTCCTCTTTTGCCCGGACATGTCCACTTTTCACGTCCCGTCCGGGGCGTCCGGGG
>NC_065528.1:25581237-25637026 GCF_006386435.1 Epinephelus moara | reverse complement strand
TTAGCACAAGCCTATGGCATTTTACATTGTATAAATTAGCCTAGCAGCTAGTGGACTTTTCCTCTACTCATATGAAGCCAGGGACAACAGCAACATTTAACAAAGGTAATGTTACAAAGTTCAGCTCCATTACAACTCACAAGGTTCACTGACAAAACAACTGTCTTATACTAAACACGTTTTCCAAACAAATTTAACATGGTAACGTTATTAGCACAAGCCTATGGCATTTTACACTGCATAAATTAGCAGAGCGACGAGCGGAGATTTCCTCTACTCATATGAAGCCAGGATAAATCACACACAAGACTTAAAATGTTATTTTTGTGGAGGCTTTATTGTCTTCACAATTTATTGTTTCTCATCTGTGAAATTAAAGTAAATAAAAGCTTTGTTTCCACTGAGGGAAATGGTTTCAGGGTTGTTTCGATGCAGAAGTATAAATCCTGCTTAAATCCTAAACACAGCTCCTTTAACCTTAACTACAAAGGAAAAAATATACATGCTGCCATTAGCAATCTTGTCAAGTACGATATTCCTTTATGATCGAAACAGGTATTAGAATATGTAATACTAACCCCTACGATGCCTGAAGACCATTAGAATGCAGATATAATTATGGCAGGCATGACTAGTTGGACTGGAATTGATTTACGCCACACATGAACTTGGGATTACGCATTCTGGGAGTCATTTGAGTCATATATGTCACATTAGCATAACAGCTAGGGGAAACCTGGGCAGTAACTTCCCATGTCCTCATTACCATTTGGATGTAAAATCAGTAACATACACTTGTAAGACAGTTTATTACCAGCACATTAAACAGTTTTAGTATGTGTGTTTCAGCTGCATGGTGTGTTATATGTTGGCGTGTGTGTGTGTGTGCAAGACAGAGAGGTGAGAGGTGACTGTGGGAGGGATGTTGTAAAGGGGAGCTCTAGGAGGAGGAGGAGGAGGATGGGAGAGTGGTTGAATCCCATTAGCTGCATTCTTATTCTCATCATACCACCATATTGAATTTTTTTCAAAATGATGTCTCTTATTGTCCTCGTCATCCTCTGGACAGATTGATTTTTCCAAGGGGCTACTGATTTCATGTAATGATAGTGTGACAACATTTCTGTCATCACCTTCATTTCACAAGGAGTTGCTGGAGAGAAGACGTATGCAGTTGGGGGCGGGAAATGGAAGGAGGGAGCAGATGTGGGAGGTGTGGCGACGTCATAGCAAGTAGGCAGTTGTGTGGCTTTCTCTGCCCTTGATCCTTCACAGATCAAGGTAAAACCATTGTTTTTCTTCCTCCGCCTCTTGCCGTGTTGTCTTTCTGCAGCTGATCCTCTATTTATCACGGACCGGTTGAGCAGCTCTTCAAATGGTGGTCGACAATTGAAATAGCCGTGAGAGTGCAGATTGCGTCCAACAGGTGCTGCATTTAATGCTCGGGTTCCCAACGTGCCTTGAAAATAATGATGCGCAAGGCAATCGGCTAAAAACATCATCAGTCATGAGGACCAGTGGCTCTTTGAGGACAGCTCTCATTCTCTCATACATACACATGTATGTAGGCACTTCATTCATTGATCTCTGTTGGGAGGTCAGAGGGCAGACATAGATTGTGTGAAATAATAGATGTAGCCACTGTGATGTTGCCTATTGGTTTGTGGACTACTGTTTTGAAGAGTTTTGAGTAGGAAGCTGCGGCTGGAGCAGCTGCGTGACTCACCCATCATACCCTCATGATCAGCCCCCTTTGCCCTTTGGTCCGGAAGCCCTAACGAATATGCTAAGTTAGCCTTTAGCTGGCTATAAAGTGTATATCTCGTTATGAGGTGAATCACATCTTCATCTTGCTATGTTTGGCCTAATATTCATTCACAACGTTTGGTTGTAGCAGGGTTCAAATAATTGTCGTGTCGGTTGGTTTTCTTGTACTGGTGGTGGGCGTGGTTTCTTTGAGCATGTCAGACAGGTAGTGTCAATAGCCCCTTTTACACTGCCAGATTTTCTACGAATGTTGGGCCGACTTATGAGAGAATCGCCGAAGGACTGACCAGCCGCAACTTCCCTCCCATGTCACTGTTTACGTCACACACTGTGCTACACATTTTGTTACTTGCTCACGCCCCCCATTGCCCCGAAAAAGATGCATTCAAGGTGTATAAACAAAAGTAGGCAGGCGGCATTTTGCTGCACTCCCCGATTTTTGTTTTATACTGCCAATGCTGAAAAAAGACTGATTGGGCTTTCCTGCAAATTTGCACAATTCCTATCTAAAAAGGGCTCATGATCCTTCCTTGGTAGGACGAGTCCCTCCAAGGAAAGATCCTACAGAGGTAAGGCAACAGTCCCTCCTAGCATTTGGTGAACACACATTGGAACAGGCTAACGAGTGTCCCCAGGTGTGTGTCATTAACCCTCAGCGGACTGTGTTTCAGTTTGCTCTGTCTCTTCTAGACTATACAAACTGGACGGTTGAGTATTACCCTTACTCACAGGGAACTTTATTTAACACTTTCCGTAACTCACTCTTACAATGCAATCCATTCACATTGCAGGTACAACAACAACTGCGCATGTGCGGTGCTTCAACTAAAGGCTCATTTATGCTCAACGTTAAATACGGATCCGGATACAGACAGAGCCTTCTGTCCGTGCTCCGCTTTCATTTCGTCCGTATTTCTGCACGTTTCCATAAAGCTTACGGATACGGGCCAAACGGAGCAGTACCACCGGGAACCGCGGGGGCAGTGTTGCTGTCACTACCCGATACGTAGCTCTAGTGAGACACAAAGAAGAAATAAAAATTCAATTTCTTTCATCGGCAGTACTAGAGAAAAGAATTCTCCATCCTCCAGTCGCGATGTATTTAACGGCCTCACCGACCACCGCCTCCTACAACGCTGCCTCTGTTTTTGTCTTTTATGCAAGAGGTACATTATCAATATCTCCTCCACAGTCGCCATGTTTGTTTTTGAGTTTGTTGTTGTCATAAACTTTTGACGCTGGGCTGCCTCCTGGTGGATATATTGGTTAACATCCATGCCAACGTAAAGGGCGCATGGAAGTATGTGGGCAGTGACGGTAACATCGTTTGAAACGGACGCATACATTTTCGTACGTAAAGGGAGCATAAATGAGCCCTAATGCAGAGTCATGTGACTTCTGCGGAAAATATATTTCTGGATTATACTTAAAAAAAAACAAAAAAAAAAAACAGGTAGGCTAGATTAAACTTTTGTGGCTAATATGTTTTGCATTTCCCTTTTGTAACAAGGACCAAGACTGTCTCCTCATCATAAAACAAAAATAATAAAAAATAAAAATAAAAAAAATCTTAAATACACCAGCAATATTGCATATTTAGATAATGTCACATCATTTATTTTTTTTCATATAATGTGTTAACCCCTGTTAGTGTTTAACTTCATGGTTATGTTTACTGTGTGTTGTTATGCGTCTGAAATTGAACAGCACATAACAGGAAGAGAAATAAAAAGTTAGTTCTGTCTCTCTGTGTGTTCGCCTGAGAGCAGAAGTGGAGGACTGATGTTATGATAATCATAAAAGGCTTTATCATTGCTTTGGCCATGATATGCAAAAATGCAGTCATGACCCGTACAAGAATTTCTGCTTTCTCTTAGTGAAAATAGCAAAGCTGCTAGCAGACAATTAGTCATCAGTCTTTGACTGTTTTAATGAAATAAGGAAATACATCATTAAGTGTACGCAAGGAATATATTCGATCTTGTAGCATGTGCTTTGCAATAAGAACTCCACACTCCAACATTAGCACCATTTTGCCATGGTTTCTATAGATGTGAAGCAGAGTGCAACAGCCTTTGCAGTGCGTTTTCCCTTGTTTGGTGGGTGTGTCAAAGGTGTACCCAATCAGCAGTGGTTGATCTTTACTTATTGAACGTAACATTTTTGTTTCAATTTCTCTGACAATGTAACCCTATGTTTCCTATTTCAGAAAACCTCTTTGAACTGAATTCAACTTAAACCCGTCATATTAAAAGGCAACAGGGTGTTAAACGCATTGTTTGTCCATGCATCTGGCTAAACTTTTGTTTGAATAGAGTTTGAATCTAATATGTGAAGGAACTAGGGAAGCAATACCAACAGGGAGGGACCTGAGACGCCAGGTGTTGCATTCGAGCCCTCTGGAGGTGTCATGGGCCTACCATTGAAACACCAGTGAAGGATGCATGGCTACAACTCTAACCCGCAATCGCAAATATGTGCAACCTCGATTAAAGTTAGGTACGTTTTTCTCCTGTTACTTTCTTCTCCCCTCTCTTCTCTCACCAAAATGAGGGATTAGGGGGAGGTAAAGCGACGGCCCGGGAGAATTCTCTATCTTCCCTACACCTTTGCTCTTTCCTGCTTTTATCCATCTAACCCTTTGTCTCCCACTCGGACTCCCAGACGGCACAATTACTCCCACACAGTCTCAAGTATGTGCATCAGGGATTGTAACACCCAGTCCTAAACTGGACTGAATCTAATATGTGAGCAGCAAGTGGGGCAAGAAGAAAGTTCATAATGGGTTTTTGAAAAGTCATGGAAAAGTTTTGTCCATGAAAATGTGTGGGAACCCATATTACTTTTTTTTTTTTACTTTTTTTTTTTCCTCCGTATATATTCATCCCTGGTTTGAATAGTTCTGTGCGTGTATAATGGTAATGTATTTATTAAATATGGAAAAAAAAATTAAAACTTTTCTCTGAATATTAACTTCCGGGTTACAGCACCGGAAGTACTTCTAGCAGAAAGGCGGATCCCTCTCGCTTACTTTGCCTTTCAGAACTTCTGTAGAGCCTGTGTTTACCTGCCGCTCCTCAGTGGTTCACCCCAAATCCAACAAAATTTGCTTTACTAAGTGTCAAACCGCTGTTTAATCCAGCCGTGTGTTACGACCGCGCTCACCGCGACGACAGGAAGAGTGTGGCGTTAGCTAGCTAACTTTTAACGCACTAGCATTTAACTTGACAACTGCCCTGCAGCACATTAGGGAAGGAGCACCACCGGAGCAAACACAGGAAGATGGAAGATATCGATAAGCAATTGATGTGGGCATTGAAGACCGGGGATATGGAGGAGGTGGAAACCAAACTAGTAACGGTAAGACAACTGGGATTTGACTGGTTTTCCAGTGAGTTGTGTTCTGACAAGTGGCTTCTCAGCTAAGGTAACCGACGCCAGTTAGCAGGCCGGCTAGCTAGCTAACGGTAACTGAAGTTGGGAAATGTTAAGTTAGGTAATGTAACATTGGTAAGCTATCGGAACTTGCTGAACGTGATTTATGGAGCTTTAAATAGCTTGAATCAGTTTCGAAACACCCCGAGGCTGGTGCAACACGCTTCAGTGTAACGCAAGAGAGCCTGAACGCCAAGTTAGCATAGTTAGCATACGTTGCTAACGTTACTCCTACCTGGATAATCAAAGGGCCAGTGTTTGCTAACTATCTCGGGCATTAAAATTGTACTTTGTGGGGTTGGCGTTTGACTGTGAAGCATGTTTCGTCGGCTCGCAAACGCTATTGCTGCCACTCTCCGCATTGAGCAACCTGTTGGTGAGCTAACCAACATCGCCCGCTGGTACGTGGTAGCAGACATTGTGGATGGAGAGCTACCGTCATGCCCATTGTATTGTCACCAGCAGCAACAACTGCAGTTGGCAACACATGCATTGTCGGACAGTGTTTCTGGTGGAGTAGATTTCTGTTAACGTGTTACGAGATATGCATAGCTAGCTGGTTGGGTGCTAACAAGCTATCAGCACACAGGCCCGTGCTCCAGCAGCGTGTAGCCAGCGTTGGTGGGCGGGGGTCTCAGCTGTAGCTGGGGGTATACCAGCTGTAATATAGTCGAGGAGGACTGCAGGAGGGTCGGCTTCAGCAAACCGATGGCACCCTCCGCACCAGCAAGCTTTATCTGTTTGAATTACAAGCTTGTGATGTTGCCTTTGCTGGAGGAGGCCATTTTTGCTTTTGCAGTCATACATGAAGTTATTGTGAACGTTGACTCCATTGTTGCTTGGTAGTTAAATGAAACAGCTGTACATACTCCACTATGTCTGGAGATTTAATGAATTGAGCCACCAAGGCAGCACATGATCTGTCCACATTAACTACACTTGAATGTTGTTTGGACCCATTTGGAAACTGTACATTCTTGTATAGGTTAACAAAGACAGGAAGACTCTGTCCAAACAAAGTCTGCCTCAGGCTGTAAATCAATCGACAACTTGTTTGTTGCCCCAAATCTGTCTCTGCAGTTTGAAACATTTCATTCACTGAAGGCTGCAGTCAGGTTGACTTTATGTTTTTTACCATGGACCGCTGAACAGATGTGTGGTGCAATGGGGGGCTTGCAATTTGTTGGCTGATGGCAGTCTGTGCACGTACTGTGGGTACTGAGTGTTTGGGATTGTGAAAGGCGACAGCTCTGTGTCGGAACTGTATGAATAAGTTTTTGTGTCTTGTAACGGCAGGTACCGCATGTATCTAAGACAAATTTCTTATCTTATCTTATCCTGATATTGGCCAGTTTATATAAATAGTCTAAAATTTTAAAACTACTCTTGCAGCATAATCCTTTTCCACTCTTCCACCTCCTGTATTTTCACCACTATAAAGTCAAGGAGAGATTTTGATTTGAAATATATTGCGATATGCTGAGTATTACAGTAAAATATATTGTGACATAATGCAATTTATTACATTTTTTCCACTATAAATTACATCCACAAAGGAAAACTAAGTCACCATCTGCTTTATCTAATAAGATGCATTTGTCAGTGTGAAAAAGCAATTGATTTTATTATCTTAGTAAGCTACCTAAAGTTTAATTTGTCTTTATTTAAATTTTTTATTTCTTTATTTTTACACTTTATTGCCACAGCACAGTAATGGCATATTGGCATCACAAAGAATGTTTTATATACTTTACCAATGAGACCCAAACAAAATCCAAATTTTCGTCACAATACAATATTTAATAGATTTGACAACAATATGATATTTGCTGATATCACAAAGTCTGCCATAATACACTATTATTGCGATTCAGTTCTGGTGCCTGTAATTGATATGAGACAATTATCATCCTCATTGTCTTTCCTTAGCTGTTTACCATTATTTGCCTGGCGCCAGGCTGCTAACACTGTAAATATTTGGAAAAGAGGTGTGCTTGGATGGAAATGGTGACACACATGTGCCATGGGAATTTCATAGTACGGGCAAATTTTAAAGATGGCAATGTGTATTGATGTATACAAGAGCTGCAGCTTGTCAGCTGCTAAATTGGTAGCCAAAATAATTTGATAATTGAGCAACTTTTTAAGAAAAAAGTTTTTAAAAAATCTCAGACTCCAGCTTTAAATGTGAATATTTTCAGGTTTCTTTACTTTTCTGTGTCGGCAAATGAAATATCTTTGGGTTGTAGACAAAACAAGACATTAGACGTCATCTTGGGCTTTGGGAAACACATTTTTCATCATTTTCTGACTTTTTATAGACCAAAAAACTATTGATTAATCAAGAAATAATCAATATATTAATCAACAATGAAACTGATCCTAAGTGCAGCCCTGATGTAAACAGGAAAGACTTGCATATTAAACCAACTGTAGCTTGATGCACATGGACTCCTGGAAAGTTTTTGTCCTACCTGGCGTACAAACCACCAAACTAATCATCTAAAATCATGATTATAGGTGCTGCTGAATTTCGAGTAGAATGAGGCTGTCGTATTTGAGACTCTTCCATTAACAAGGATACATTTTCCATCCACAAGTAGGGTTTTCTCATTTCTGATGGCCCCATTGTAACTCATACCCATTTCATTATCTACACAAGGCTGGGTATAAACAACTAAAGTGCTTTATCCCTTTTCAATAGTGGAAATGAAACTATTTCAATTTTATCAGCCACTGGAGCTGCAGCCATTGACAGTAACACTATTAAACACTATCAGAAGAGGTCGAAGTTCGACATCCATCATGGCTAATGGATCCAGTGGGATTGGGTGTGTAAAATGAAGAATTGTCTTGAGTGTGTTGTACTTGACCTTCAGTGGAGTTTGTGATAAAGGTGAGTGAGTGAGCGGTTATCGCAGGTAGGTAGTGCTGCAGTGGATTATGATATTATTGCTGAATTAGTCAGTGGTTACAGATCTGAACAGGCTTGTGAGCAGCTGGTCATCAAATTCATTGGACCAGCAAATAATTTTTGTGATTGAACTTGGAATTTGTAACATATTTAAACCTAATTGTACAAGCAGGGGTTCTGCTTATTTTTAGAAATAGAGTTTGGTATGTTTTGTTTATTATAGTGGGCCTATCTCATACCAGACATTTTGCCTTGTCACAGTAGTAAAAGCGTAGGTGTAATGAGTAACACTGGTGATGGCCAAGTTCCATTAAGGTGTCCAGTAGCAATGTATTTGAGCCAGCATTTACAATACCAGCACTTTAGCATACATGCAACTGGAATGCGACCAAATTAATGATTATAGCTACACCTGTATTTTTCCTGCCATTACAAGTCCAAGGCTTATTGATAGTTCTGCTGCAGGTGAATGAATTAAGTTGTCAATTATGTCAACAACAGATCAGACATTTGAAGCATTTACAGGGTGTCTGCAGGTCCTCAAAAAGTCTTAAAATGTTTTAAATTTAATTTTGTAAATACCAGGCCTTAAAAGTCATTAATTAGTCTTAGGGTGCTTTCACACCTGCCCTATTTGGTTTGATTCAATCAAACTCAATTTCGTTTGCCCCCTCAGTGCGGTTCGTTTGGGCAGGGATGAACACAGCAATCACACTCAGGTGCGCACCAAAACAACTGGACTGAGACCTTCTTGAAGAGGTGATCTCGGTCCGGTTACAAACGAACTCACCGTCCCCGTCATTTGACGGTTCGTGGCCTCTTCGTTTGTGAGGACAAGGAGGGCGCACAATTCCTTGTCTCCCCAGTTGCTCATCTTTACAGTGTCTGCTTGTGTTTCCCTCTTGCTACTAGCTGCTCGCTAATTCCTGCTATCAGCTGTTTCCTGTTTATCCACCGCCAGTGGCTCGCACGTGCGGCGTCATCAACAGCTCCTCCCACAAGTCTTCAACAGCCTCTCCGGTGGCGGAAGGTCGCCTTATTCTGTTTAAACCAAAAAGGTTTCACCAATATGACTACCCTACAAGGCGGAAAATCGGGCACCTTTGATCAACTCGCCAATCCGGCTCTGTGTGTCTAAACACTCGCAGCTTGCCGACAAAACAGCCCAACATTCGTAGAAAATCTGGCAGTGTAAAAGGGGCTATTGAAAAGGTCTTAATAGCTTTCAATGGCAGAGTCTTATACCTGTAGACACCCTGATTTAACTGTAATATAGCAGTAGGGACCAGGGAATAACTTCATTTAAGTTATAAGTCATATCATGATATCCAGAATTACAGATGATATCTAATCTCATGTCAGTATAATGTTAACACAGTATCTGCCAGTTGTGATATTTTCCTATTGCCTCATTTGATTGGCATTTTTATTAGATGTGCTCTTAGTTGCCCCCAGGGAAACCAGATAACCACGCTAGCTCTGTCATTCCCAGACCGCTTGTGTTCATATGAGGGTAGGGTGTAACGTGATATACCTCCATGTTCCAGGGCCTGTCAGCATGTTCTTCTGTTATACTCAGTATCTGAGGCTCAATTTCTGAGCTAATTCATGCTTTTTGCCCCACTTGCCTTCATCTTTATTTAGACAGTAAGTTAGTAGTCATATTCAGTTTTGAGAAAAGACAGACCTGACAGCCACCGCTGTGACTGATAGCTCCTCCATTAGGTATTGTGACTGGAGGGCCACCTGCTACACACTAAGCTGTGTGTGTGGTTAATGTGGTAACTGAACGAGGAAGGGTAATGAGTGTGTCTTTAGGCTGCAAGACTGACAGTCTGAGGTCTAACTGCACCACAGCAGGGAAGTGAATGGCAGCGGATGGCGCATGTAATTGTTTGTGTTTGAATTTCAGCGTGAGCTTGTACCAACAGTGAGAGTGTCTGTTTCAAGTAGAAGGGGTCCACAGATCCCCCTTTCATGCATAGTGTTGCCTGTAAGCGCACTGAGTTTATTTGTTTCAGCCCTGTTAATGTGTTGTCTCTTTCTTTTTCCAGGCTGAAGATGTAAACCGGGTCTTGGTCGGAGGGAGGAGGCCTCTTCACCATGCTGCAGACTTTGGTCAGACAGCTGTGGCCAAGTACCTTATTTCTAAGGGAGCAGATATTAATGTAAGCTCTTATAATGTTACTATGCCTGTGCTTATGAAATCTGTGGCCGGACGCATTATATATTTGGGTTGTCCATCCATCCATCCTAACTTGTGAACATGATATCTTAAGAAGGCCTTGAGTGAATTTCCTCAAATTTGGCACAACGTCCACTTGGACTCAAGAATGAACTGATTAGAATTCGGTGGTCAAAAGTCACCCTGACCTCACAAAACGTTTTTGGCTACAACTCAAGATTTCATCCATTAATTATGACACATGACAGAAACACTTCTCTGGCCATCATTCGGTGTCATAACTCAGAAACAGAAGGGGAGACATTTGGTCAGATACTGAATCGATGACACTAATCTTGGGTGCCCACCTCTAAACTGAGCTGAATGTATAGATCACCAGTATCAAACTCTTTCTTTCATAGGTCACATACAACCCAGTTTAATCTCAAGTGGGCCGGACCAGTAAAACCATTGCTTAACAACCTATAGATAATAACACCTCAAACTATTTCACATTTCCTTTAGTGTAAAGATGGAAAGGTACATTCTGATTATGAGTGCAGTTTTAATAATATGTCACAGTCATGTTGTCATCACCAAACCAAAGAGGAACATATTGAGGAAGTAGGTTATCTGCTGCCTCACAAATCATTTACTAATCTAAAGTTTTGGCAGTGCCTTAGCGATAGTGTTCCGCCAGCATTGTTTTAAGGATCTTTTGTACTCAAGCAGTTGATTGACAGTATTTTGCATAATGTTTCGCGTCTTTAAACTTGAATACAAGTATAACTTGTTTTTTATTTGAATTCTGGTCGGGGTGGAAATGCCCCAAAGCAGCATTTTACATAAAGTAGGCTTCTAGCGGTTTAACGTCCAACGTCCAGTGGGCCGCATTGGACCCTTACACGGGCTGATTCTGGCCCACGGGTTTTATGTTTGACACCCCTGGTATAGATCTTCTGTGCACTAGGTTGAAGATGTGTGTGAAGCTTCCACATTTAGAGTATGCAGCTTCTTTGCAGCAACGTCTGAAGCATTGTCAACTGTCGTATGACACTGGTTCACGAAGCCATATAGCTGCAAGGCAGTACTTGTAGTTTTTGCATTAATTTGCCTACTGTCCAGGGTTTCAGTGACCACAAGAAAATAACAGGGCCGTCTCATTCAAACTGATAATGCTCAAGCCAAATCAAGCAGTTTAACAATAGGCCTAAAGTAGCCTGGCTCTTAAGACCAGTTTATCTATGCTATTTCAGCCATTGTCCATTCCCTCATTCAACAGTTGTGTCGGCTTGCCAGACCTCACATTTAGCCTGATAGCCCCCCTGGGCCTCAACAGTCTCTTCTGGTGTTGTAGTAGATTGATCCGTATCCACTGAAAGGGCACTTACCCGTCCAACATCATTGACATCTGTAATTTGGAAAGAGCTATTTGGAATTTCCAGCTTTTTCTAAAGGTCTCACATGCCAGTTCAGTAACCAGTGGAATTGTATGTGCCAAGCAGCATGAGTCTTTAAACTCTAATAAACTTCGAGCATGGCCGAGAGCAAAGCTTGGTGATGAGTGTAAAAACCAACTGAAAATACCGAGATGGTTGTCTGTTATTTATACATCAGTAGTGGTCTGCAGAGTTTGTAGGGTGCTTCTTGATACTAAAGGTATCCACATAAGCCACAGTGATAGGCGGACTGGTTCTTTTCACAGTATGTGTTCCTTCGAATTAATACATTAAGGCCCTGTCTACATGTATTCAGATTTTTTTTGTGTTGCTTACAGTGTAATCACCACTAGCCCTGCTGAAACTGCTAACAGTGCCAACAGAGCTAACAGTGATAACATGGTGAACAATGCAAAGGACTTTTACTGCTCAAAACTTACTTCCTAAAAGTAGGAAAGGACATGGCGTCAGTGATAACGTTGGAATTTTGCATTGGAGCCAGAGAGTATGGTGTCAGATTTATTGGAGTCAGTGGGTTGGGCACGAAAACTTTGACTGACAAAATCCCTCCAGATTAAGAACCACACATTACATGACGTTGATTGATGTGTTTTATCTAAACGTGTGTGCTCGTTTTACTTGTTATGGGTCTTTAAACAGATCACAGATCTGTCTCAAGCCTCTGTTTGGTCCAAGATAGCTCGTGTTACATCATGCTACATAAAAAAAACTGGGCCGGTCGGACCCGCTATCACTGACGAGACTGCAATTATAACCAGACCAGTTGTTAATGACACTGGCTATACTAGACGGTATGCTATGATGACTTGCAATGGGTCTCAGTTATTAGTCATCTAACACAAGCCTATAAAATTAGCTAGCACACATATTAGTCACGACAACGAATATGCTTAAGAGGCTGTAACATTTGCTGACTCTTACAAACACTGCAGCTCCCCGTTTCTTTTACACCTTCACAAGGATTATTGCTTTCTAACATTTACAGTTCAAATTAATGTAGGGCGACTCGACAGATATGGCTGTCTAACGTTAACTAAACAATTTGCAGATGTCAACTTAGTTCATTGATGAACAGAGTGATGTACCAGTTAGTGATGAAGGTCCAGAGTTATTATGATATGGGAATAGCGCCACAACAATAGTAGTAAACATTATCTTACGTTGGCTCTCCTTAAATATCAACAGTTTAACGTCTGTGTGTTCAATACAAGTGGCACCAGACTCTGGCTCCAGTGCAAAATTCAAACACTGTTACTGACGTCATGTCTTTTCCTTCTGTTATACTTTCCTTGTCAGGATGGTGTTGCTAGCTGTAATCGCCGAATGAGTGGCGCCCCTACCTAGCTAGCTCCTACTAATCCAGGGTGGTGCACAGTGCAGTAAAGTGAAGAGAACCAAAATTAACCTATTGACCAAAGCACTCTCCGCGGTTAACTGCTTAACAGTTTGCCATTGTCGTCCCATGTTGTTGTGGTACTGTATGTTATGTCATGTGATGGATTCGTGAGCACTGACATTAAAACGAGTCCTTCAGAAAGAGTAGCTCATTCATTTTCACCTGTCACTAGTTATGTGCATCTTAGCCTTTGCCTGAGATTGGACACAACAGCTCAACATCACAGTGTCGACTGCTCTGATCTTCAAAGACACAAGGATTTAAAGTAGTTCCAACATTAAGTCTGCCGTGCTTCGCAAGCCCAAAAATGTTTGCTCATTTCTCTATTTCTCCAGATAACCAGCTCAGCTTCTGCAACATTGGAGATAAATATAGTGTTGAAGTGCAGCGTGGTTTCCTTTTAATTTCTGGGTATGATAAAAGAGAAGTAAAAGCACTCTCACAGGAGTTATTTTTCTTATTTATGTTTTGGAAAAAGAGGGCCCTGGTGTAGGAGGGTTGGGGTCGTGCCTATAATCTGCTCATACATGAATCTTTGCAAAAAGAAGTCTCCCACTCATGCCCTTCCCACCTGCTCTGTCCACAGGCTCCGGACAAACATGGGTTCACTCCACTGATGACAGCCTCTTTGGAGGGTCACATCTCCTGTGTCAAGCTCCTGCTAGAAAAGGTTGGTACTTTTGATTTGAGCATTCATTTATGCATGCTCAAATCATGCGTGTGCACACAGAAGTCCTTCACCCCTCAGTGCATGTCCATGTGTCAGAGGCTCCATGAGTGCTGATGAGGTAACTCACCGGACAAAAGGCCCTTTAACAGAGTCCTGTGGAGGCTGTGCTGGAATGTTCATGGAGCATGACACTGTACCGCTGCTGTTCACTTGTTTTGTGTCCGCGTTTTAAAGTGGTCTCATTCATAGGTGCACAGGCTCTTTGCTGCATCTAAATTTCTGTCCCATCCTTCAGCCTCTCTCGTTTGTCTTGCTCTGGAACTCTCTCAAATGCTACCTCAGTCATGTGTGCACACAGTCACAGCTGTGTGGAGAGAGACAATACTGAGTCAGGCACAGCTGGCGCAGGCTGTAAAAATGCAACAGAATAACAAGTGTACCATAATGAATGTCCAATCCAGCCGTCATCTCGCAGAAGAAAACTGATTTGTGCAGCTCTACCAACGTCAGAAGTAAAAAAAAAAACCTCATTTGCAGGTGTTCCTTTTGGAAAATCAATGCCTCTTCTTGTTCATCTTACCTGAATGTGTGACTCAGAAATGCATGCACTCAGTCATAAACATATAATACTCATCTAGTTCGGCAGAGTTGTGTTTCACCACTGCCCAAACAAGCCGAGGAATTGATGCTCCTGTGAACAATGGGGGCCACAATAGCGACTTGTCTTTCAAAACCTCCTTCAGTTCTTTGTCTCTGTGACTCCTCTGCCATTTAAAGGGCAGTGTGTGTGTTTCACAGTCAAAATGCTTTTTGTCCCCTTCTAAACACTCTCTCCCACATGACCTGATGTAGGTTTCTGCACCACCTTGTTGCTTACTATAAACCCCAGACTGCTGTGGAAGTCACGTTAGTTCTGAAATTGAGCGGTAGACCAGCAACTTCCGTGTGCTGTGAGGTGAAATTGCTATTTCTGTCAATGGAGTCTGGTGGCTTTGAAGCAGTTGATAAAACAGCTTCAGTTCCCCGTCAGAAAGGGCTGTCTGATGGTGAGGTACAGCTGTAAAATACTCTTAATATAGTTTACACTTAAACTGATCTTGATTCTTTATTAGGTGGTCCTTTTCTCAGATGGCTAAAATACATTTAGCTGCTGCCCCCGCCCACAGACACCAGACTTCCTTTAATAGAAACACTAATTTAGTTAGTTTGGATTGTAGTAGTATCGGCAGTAGCTCAGTCCATAGAGACTTGGGTTGGGAACCGGAGGGTCGCCTTTTCGAGTTCCCGTCCGGACCAAAAAAAATATGGTGGCTGGAGAGGTGCCAGTTCACCTCCTGGGCACTGCCGAGATGCCCTTGAGCAAGGCTCCGACCTGGGCACTGCCGAGATGCCCTTGAGCAAGGCTCCGAACCCCCCAACCGCTCGGGGCGCCTCACCAAGGGCAGCCCCCTCACTCTGACATCTCTCCACTTTGTGCATGTATAGGTCCTGTTTGTGCATGTGTGTGTCTTTTGGACCTGTGTGTAATTGACAAGCAAGAGTGAATACATTGAATTTCCCCTCAGGGGGATTAATAAAGTAAATAAACTTAAACTTGTAGTGTGACTTTCAGAACCAACTATGGAGCTATAAATGAGTTGTACAAATACAGTATTTCATCGAATCTCAATAGTCCCTTTTACACTGCCTATTCGAGGCAGGAATTTCATGCTGTTATACCAGCTCACTGTTCTGAATAAAAGGTATTATCATGGAATGAGAGGACAGAGTTTTGTCACCTTTTAAGCTAGCAGCAGAGGTGGTAACAGTACCAAAACAAAGTCCGTCTCAATGGGTCAGCTTGCTGGACACGAGAATGGGCGGCATGAGTGTGACACTTTGTCAACGCTTGCGACCCATCACAGAAAATTTAAAAAGTGGCTGATAGCAGTTAGTGGCTCACTCCAAGAAGAAGAACAGTGGCTGAAAATGTCTGCAAATGGAGGGGCAGAGGACGAGATCAATCACCATATAACAGGGATGGTAAATTGTTGTTGCCATGTTAATGCTGTTGTTGTTGTTTATAAAACGCTGTCTACGCATCTGTTATATGTCACTAGAGACTGACACTATTGTATTACGCATGTCAGGCCTCTTTTGCGTACGTAATGCAGACAAAATCACACACTGGAGCGGAATAACGCAGTTGCAGTTGTTCACTCACTTTCCATGCTTACACTGTCAGCAAACAGTGTGTGAGGGTTGAAGGAGGGAGGGTGTCACCACTGTAACCTACATCACTGACTCGTGTCATTTGCGTAAAACAGGTTGTGCGTAACTGACAACTTCCTGATTTGATATCAGTGTTCTTTTAACTTAGAGAGGAAGACAAGCTTACTGGTCAAAAGAATGCAATGATGCAAAGAACTTGAGCTTAGCAATGGGCATGGAAGAGCTTGTCAAATAATAAAAATAAAGTGTGATGCTTAACACCTAAATTAATGGCCCCACTGTGAGAGAGGAGCCACCAACTCAAAAGACTGCATGATGTCATGTGGATGGCACGCATGCATTTACAGTCAAAGTGTGCTGTAAACAGATACGTGTATATGGGATGGATGTTCCGGGGCTGAGGGTGAGTGAGCAGCTGTCTGTTCCCAGCCAGGCTAAATGAGGCAGAGTAAATGAAAGCTCCTCTACAAAGTTGTTTCACGGTGGCATCATCTTGGCTCAACAAAAGTAATGAGACGAGGGGAGGGGGCATTCATAAGTGAAGTCACTCTACCGATTAGGGAAGTCATTTTTCGCACTCTATACAGTCACACATGCACCATTCAGGCAGTCAGTTCTCACTTTCAACTGCACTTTGAAGCAGACGTTTAAAAAGAGGAAACAGTAATGCATGTATGGCAAACATTGGTGATCTGTTAGAGAGACTCTTGACGTGGTACTCCACTGCTTACTTATTTCCTGTCAGCATCAGCTGTATTAATCCCCCATTTTCGTCAACACAGCCGCGTGCCCCGGCCAGCAGAGGCTTGCAAGCAATCGGCCAGCAGCTGGCCAGCAGCTGGCTACTGCTGTCAGCTGGCCGTCAGTGCTGTTGGCTGAAAGATAAACTGCAAGAAGCAGCCAGTGCCAAAAGGAAGCATATAACAGTTCAGTGAGTTCTTCTGTAGCAGTTGCTAGCGTAACGCTGGTAAGCATGGGCAGGTACATTGTTCTGACTTGAAGTTCTGTTTGGCGCATAACTGTTGTCCTTTGCGATCTTAATCTGTGTTAAAGCTGGAGAGGCAACAAAAAAAGGTAGAATTGGAAAATGCACCTTGTCCTACAGCTTTGCCCCGCTATCCTAAGCCCCTCCCACAAGACAACCATGGGTTTGCACGCGCTTCACACAGTAACCCGGTGTTTCCCCAACATTGATTTATTTTATCTTATTTCATTTTTGTGTGCAGCTCAATCACTCAGACCCCCCTGGACCTGTGCTCTCTCTGTTTATCACCGAAAATCAGACAAGAATTAGCTAGCTAGCCACCCCATAGTCTCTCCACCTCACTGCCCACCACTGTGGACTGCTTTCCCAGGAGGAGAAAGTGCAGCAGCTCGGGAGACAGACCATCATTCAGCAGCTGTAGCGGCTCAAATTTGGTCAGGGCAAACCCCCCAGTGTCAGGTGTAATCTCTGTAACAGCAGCAACAGAAAGTTTGCTGATTAGGCAGCCGGGGTCGTCCGGTCCCCCAGTGCTGCGGTTACGCCGGCTGGGTTGCTGCCGTAGGCTTACTGGGGGTCCGTCTCCAGAGCTGCTGCCAACCCTCCAGAGGTGGTCTGTCGCTGCGGGGAATGAAGCAGAGGACACACTGCAATTTGAAGCTTTAGCTAACATAAGCTACATGAATGTGAACTTGAAGCTGCAGCCACAAGACTTTTGCTCCAGTTTTAGCAGAAGGCGACATTTTCTGTCCGTCTCTGAAATTTTCGCTGATATTGATTCGTGTTTTATTGCAATTTTCAGACTCTTTTTTTTTTTTTTTTTTTTAGACTTCCTTTTTTGATTTACTTTGCAGTGTAGACAGTTGGTGCTGGTGCTGGAATAGCAACTTTCTCTGCAGAATTCTCCGCCATTGAATCAGGGTTTTATTGAAGAACATGCACACTCATCTGCATTTGTAAACAGCCAAAAGGAATGCCTTCTCTCTTACATGACTTGTGTTTGGCCAAAGTCTCCTGCCACGGCCTTGAAACCAGAGCCAAGAGAAGGTGCAAAAGTGGAGTGTTCTCTTAGACCACTTGAATTACAATATGCTCAAAGTTTAGTATGGGAAACTTGCCCGATGACACCAAAATAAAACAGCCTATGACAGCTTTAACTGAGTCAGTATGACACTGTTCTTGATTGGTCAATGTCTCCTGTCACAGGTCTAGAAAAAACCTGGAACCAGAGCCAAGAGGAGGTGCAGGAGTTTAGTGTTCTTCCAGAGTACTTGAATTGCAATATGCTTCAAGTTTATAATGGGATTTTTGCCGATTGAAGCCAAAATTAAACTGCCTACCCCATCTTAAACTATCAGTATTACTGCAACAACAAGATGTCCAAATGATTTCTTGGTTGTTTTGTTTTGGTGATGTCTAAACCTTTTCCTGGAGGCCTACTAAGAATGAGGAAGTGCAGGCTGTAGCTCAGATGTGACCGCCAGAGGGCGTATTTTGTGTCTGTAGGAGTGTTTAATATCACATTGTCACCATCACATCATAATTACAGTTTTTGTATTAAAACCAGCATACTGTCTCTTTTTTAAAATGAAATAAAGTATAAGTCGTCATCGTTGGCTGCAGTCATTTCCCTTTATTTCCCCTGCTAGCAGTCACACATCCACAGCCGCAGTACATCCTCCTGAACGCCAGAAGCCCTTCTCCTTCTGAAATAGGCAGTCATGCAATTACCACCTCTGCATTATAAATTAAAGCCCCTTGGGTGGAACTTAAAAAAAGACTTTGTCTGCGGTATCATTTGAGACACGGCAGGCAGCCGTAGCTCATCTGAACAGGGATTATGTTGGAAGGTGAAGATACAAGCGAACCCATGGGTTTGCCCCTCTCCTGGCTGCGTACTCATCTCCACTAAGCACCAACAAGGATTAACACCCAGATGCAGCCAAAAGGTCATCAGCCACTACAGGGGCCAGATCTCAATGCATCTACACCATGGCAGCACTGAAAACTCGCTGTGTCTTAACATGAGATGAATAGATTGGCCCACAGCCGCCCTATTGACCATGCTGCCGCGTGTCCACTCTGTCTGGCAGCACCTGTAGCATCGCAGCCAGCACATTGCAGTGGATAAAGGGAGCCCGCTGAGAATACTGAATTGTGACTGTTGGACTGTCAGACAGTTTTGTGTTTGCTGACAAAATGGCTCAGTTCCCTGGTGCATCATGGGAGTTGACCCCTGCCCTCCCTTACTGCGTGCTGTGCTGTTGTTGGCAGTGAATTATGAAAGACCATTTTAACCCCAATAGGTGACCCAGCCTTAAGATCCTGGCTAAGAGTGCTGACGACAGCCTGCAGGGGCCTGCTGGTTAATTTAAAGTCAACAATGAAAGGGCACACACAGGCATATGAATACACACACATCCTTTTATTCTATGAGGAACTGTGTGCATGACTATTGACTCAGAAGAAATGCAGCATTATTTTGTAAAGTCAGTTCCTATTGTTGCCTTGCCTTTTTACAGTTGACCCCATAAGGTGCTCCTTTATTATTGCAGGTGTCCTCAATACAAAGGCGATATTGGCCGTTTATTTTTCTCACAGTAGCCCACAAGTAATGGTTTTGAAGAAAAACAACCTAGTAGACGTTATCCTCGGATGAACATGCCAACGTGATTGACTTAACTTTATGTTTTCTTAGGAGGTGGTACACACTACCAGGCCTGTAAGACACAAAAGTTAAAAGAATACAACATTAAATAAACTTCTGGCAAATAGATCAGTCAGCTTTACATGTGTATCCCTGAGAATATGAATGAATTTGCACTCACTAAGGTTGGTTACTGTTCACATTTGAACTGGTACCAGTACTTGGAATTCAGTGCAGATACCCAGTGGTACCCTTTTTTAGTATTTTACTTTCTCAGTGACAAAAATATAATTTTTAAACAAGCTGGAGGGGTGACGTAGCAGACTAAAACGCAGTTCCTCTTCTCTAATCACAAAGCTCATCTTCTATCATCGTCTGCGTGTGTGTGTGTGTGTGTGTGTGTGTGTGTGTGCTCACCTAGCAGTGATACTAGTCTATTACTAAAATAACATTGAAAAGAAAATAAACCAGATGTCAAAACTATCGCAGCAGATCAGCACTGCAGCAATAGTTCTGGCTCGCTGGGAAGCTGATGGAGTGGCTACAGAGCTCTTCAGCTGGCTTCCCAGCTTTGGGGTGCTACTGCTTCCTGTCTGAAGTTGAACCCTCCAACTCCACAGAGCTCTTTGCCTGATTTGGAGCTCCGTGGCTGGCTTCCAGGTTTTGGGGCACTCTGTGGTGCTTACACCTCTTGTCGAAACCCGGCGTTCTCACTGAGATGTGCTCTCAGATGCCAGAGTTTGGCACATATAGATGTAACATGAATCAGTACTTGGTAGTAAAAGTATAGAGTTTGGTATCCAACCCTCGCAATGGGTTAATCATTGAAGTCATTTTTTAAGCTAAAATTCTCCACATTATCTAGTTTCGGCTTCTTAAAGAATATCTGCTCCTTCTTTGTGTCTTAACATTGGTGGGAGTATGTTTTGGGTTTTGGACTATTGGTCAGACAAAACAAGACATTTCAATTAAGTCACCTTGGGCTCTAGGAAATTGTGATTTTTTTTTTTTGTCTCTTTATTGTTTTTGTTATTGTTTTCTAATGTTATGTAGAACAAACAATTAATTGATTAATTGAGATACGAATCTTAAATTAAACCAGTCATGAAAAAATGGTTAGTTGCAGCCCTAGGGCCTTATTATAGAAAAAAGTATCAAAGTTTAAAAGCCAGAAGCGGCTCGTGCCAAAAAATATTAGACAGTTTCTACAATCAGGTTTCCACCTCACCATCTGCGTCGCCAATTTCCCATCTCCCAAATGTTCGTAAGCAAGTTTCTCCCATCAAGTCTATTTTTATAGAAAACAACGTTTCCGTAGGAAGTGGCGTATGCCTCTTTCAGGCCTCATTTTGTGCGTATGCAGTCTTTATAAATGAGACCCCTGGACCAATACTAGACATAAGAATACTAGATGTAAGAATTGGTTTTGTCAAGTGTGTAGTGCTACCTAGGACACTGGTTCCCAACCTTGGGGTCCTGACCCCCCTTGGATCACCAAAGCTTCTTCCTATTACAAAAGCAATTCCTAAAATCATGGCCGTGACCTATCCAATGTGAGACCTCCTATCTTATCTTAAGAAATCCTAACTATAACTGCAAATTTGATTCTTCAACCGGCACTCATCCTGACACACTTCTATCTGTGTTTAGAATCCTGTACCTGTAGGCTGGAGGTCACCCTTCACAAAACAAAAAGACAAAGTACATTTGTGATCTGCACCACCAATGGCACAACCGCATGTCGCTTTGTATGCCTCTCTAGGGCAACATCAATTCAAAATCAGTTGTGTATATTCTCGTTCATACATGGTCAGAGAAATTTAAAGTGTCATCATATGGTTTAAGTAGCCTTTAAATCACACACATTCCAATACCTGTGGTGCAGCTCCGTAACCAATACCAAAATATTTATTTCAACCAGAGCCTAGCTGGCACTGTTTGCTCTAAGAGAGATATTGATCCTTCATATTTTTTTCTGCGGGTGTTATAAAATTTGCCCTCTTACAGACCGGTAGTGTTTGACTGCTGCCAGCAGGTCAATAGTCTGATGTAAGCACTGCATTTCAAGTAAGTTCTGCACGATGCTTTGGCTCAATATTTGAAGACTTGTGCATGGGAGACCTTTCACTTCCATTCACTTGTGGCATAATGAAAACTTAATGGACGCTTTGGCAGGTCAGTGGCATTACATTACTGACCCGGAGCTGCTTTGTATGGCTCTATAATCCAGGATGATGATGATGCATCTCAGTTTGACTGGAGACACCCTGGGAGTCTATTCTTATTCATTAGACTGTGTCTCACTTGGCCACCAGCTTCTCTTTGACTGGATAATGTTTGGACAGCGAGGTGTTCATGAGGGGCCATTATTCAAGTTGGGGAAAGCTCATTAATGTAAGTGGTGTCAGAAGTATGCCACTGAGCCTGGGTGTCCATTGGGGATGGCACTGTGTATCCGGCATCAGGGAGGAGTAATGGGCCACAGATATTATCGTACTCTACCATAAATGCTCACAGTGAGTATCAGACTGTGGCACAGCCTCTAGATTACTGTTTAGAGCAACATGAGTGTGTGGTGATCAGACAGGAATGCTTATTTTACTCCAAATACGATGGTGTGCACAAGGTGTACACTTGTTTTTCGTGTTCTTTGTAGTATTGACAGTTGAAGGACTAGGGCAAAGTAGTAACACTGTTTCTTTCCATCTAAATGAGGCCTGTAGAGTCAGTTACTAGGTATGCTCTTCACCAGCTACTAATGACCTCCCCGGAGCGGGAGAAATAAGGGAGGAGGAAAGAAAGCTCCCTCATATCTTGCCGTCCTCCCCTTTCAGCCTCTGAACTCAGATATAGAGCAGCATAAGGATTCTAGTTTCCATCAGGAATATGAGCTGTCCTGTCTCTGACAAGATAAATTACACGGAAGGAATCCGCTGAGTATTTGCAAGCAAAATAAGAGGATAATCATTCACACCACCGTGCTACATTACAATATGTTTTGAGATCTGTTTTGAATCCTGTTAGCATAAAACTCTTATTTAAGACTGATGAATTGTGTTAATTAGTGAGCTTAAGTGAGATTTTATTACCTTTTGAATAAAGCCAGGCTAAATGTTTCCGCAATTTCAGTCTTTTTGCAGTCTGGTTACAAACAAACTCTGGTGCGGTTCGTTTGTGGTGAGAACGTGTTCCACCCTCGATCCGAACCAACTGCAGTCACATGACACATTGTTTGGGTTAAACATGAGCATGTTACAGTCCTGGAGGATTATTAATGTGCACCTCCTCCTGTACTGCCTTAATATGCACATTCAGCACATCCAATGCATCAAAACATTGTTTTCTAGTTGGAGCCGCGCCTCGTTTTCAAACTGTATGGTTTGACTAAAATGAACAATGACAGCAATATAGTCCACGATGAGCAGCGCTAAAATCAACCTGCGTAGTTGTCCCTCCATTGTGACATTAGAAAGTGTCACATTTATCTTGCAAGTGTACTCTTCTTCAACGTTTGCTTTACTTCCTGGATTTTTCCCACATGGAAATTCTGACCAATCAAGAGCAGCTTTCTCACACAAGGCATTTGATCTGGTCCGCTTGTAAATGCTGCCGTGAGAACAGGAACCAACTCTAGGCAATTATACAATTTTGAACAAAATTAGTCCCTGATTCAGACCAAAGCAAGACAGCTCTAGGTCTGAAAGCACCCTGCCTACTTCCACAAATCTGAAGAAAAATAAACAACACAACAAAGACGACACAGTGTAGCTTACTGGTAGATTGCAGCTGCACTTTTGGAGTGTAATACGCTCAGTCCTCACAGTCGTTACCTTGCCAACCCCTGCCAATGCGCCACAAAGTGTGTCGTTTGTAGTTTTTTCCTCCAACGACTTCACCCCCCACTCCGTAAATCTACCAGCAAACCGCTCGGCTCCCAGGCCGTCCGCCCCTGGGAGCTGACTGCAGCAAACTGGCTGCAGTATGGGGGTAACTGCAGTGTTTCCAGAGCTTCATTAAGCTTGTCTACTAGTCTCAAGAGGCATCACCTGTTTTTTTTTTGTTGGCCAAATCTTGTGCTAAGTCGACGAACTGAGTGATTCTGGGCTTTTCCTAATAAGGAACTTTAATTTTATATAGATATTCTTGTATATATTAACAGGTGCTTATTACTTTTTTAAAAATATGTTTAATTTTTTTCTCACTTTTTTCTTACCTAAGTCCAATGTCTGAATATTCTAAAGAATTAGAAGTGCATCGCTCTTTGAAAGGTTGTACTTGCATTATTATGCCATTGTATCAGTGGCAAAAAATGGTCTCAAAATGACAATAATATTGTTTATTGCAGTTATTTCGGGGACAATATGTCGACCAACAAACGTAGTTATCTTGACAGGTCTAGTGCTAAGCTAAGTCTTTGTGTCGTTGGCTGGCAGAAGTTTTATATTTAGCGTTGAGACGAGAGTAGCATAAATCCTCACATCTAACTATCGTAAAGAAAGCCAATAAAAGTTTGTCCCTAAATGTCAAACTTCTCCTGTTAAGTATCCAGTGTGTATATATTACCCTGTAAACTTTGGTCTTTTTTGTATAAACCCTAAGTTTTCTTTAAAACTATGGAGGGACTTTGGGTCACCAGTCGCCAAAGTTTTGATGTTACATAACAGGGCTCTAACATGGCCTGGAGTGTTGACAGGTGCACACTTTGCAGAAATGTTAAGCATGTTGTGAATTGATGAAACCGTCTCCCACTTTGTCTTTCGTCTCCGTACCAATTAGAGATGCAGATCTGACAGGTTACCCGCTCAGCCCTGGTAAATCTCTCCTGCTTGGGATGCGCTCTGTTGCTCCTGTGGCATGGAATTTGCACCCAGACAACCATCCCCACACTGCCGGGCACTTGAACTGGGTCGCATTGTTTTTGATGCCCTGCTTCTCCACGCAACAATAGACTCTCTCTGCCTCGGCTCTGTAAGCTCTTTGCTAAGAGGCTAAAGTTGGCAGGCCAAACAATGGGACGTCTCTCCACTACATGCCCCTCTACTCCTCTGCTGCCCATTAAATCTTTTGTCAGTACATGTGCGTTTAGCACGTCTCTTGTCTCATTCTCTCTCTGTTTTACATTTGTTTTTCGTTCATAGTCGTCTGAATGATTGTGTCCATTCACATCTCTTTTACATTCACTCTGTTATTCCTCTGAGCTGTAATGTATTTGTGCCTCTGTGGCTTTATTTGCATGTGCTGTCTGGATAAAGACAAACTGATAGGCAGGTGCTAAGTGACTGAGTTGCAGGAAAATAAATAAGATTCACCATTGATGTGACCTGTGGCTATAGGCAAGGCATTTCTAGGAAGCATTAAAGGCAAGGGGTGACAAAGCCACATGCGCAAGAGAGTGTCCATTTAAGTTCTGGGCTGGTACCTACCGATAGATGTTAGAATTAATAATTTGACCGACAGCAATGTTTTTTTTTCTTCTTCAATTATATAAACAAATGTCCCCATCAAATATCTGTATTTGTTGAAGTTTCTCGACAAAAAGTACATTTTTCAATATTACATTTGAACACATCACAATAACATTGTCACTGCTCTGGTGGTAGTACTTTCTGCTGTCCTGCAAACAATTGGAGTTTGCAGTGTTGACCATGAGTATTTATTCACACAGCAAGTATGGTGGTTGGAAAAAGTGTTGCCAGTCAGGATTAGCAGTTGACATTTCATACGGTTATTGACGTTTAAAGCAGTTGAATGTAGTCCCAAATTCACTGCAAGTCTCAGAGTAAGATTATAAAGGAGAAGGAGTGTGTACCATGTAACACTTTGTTCTGCATGTGTAATACCAGGCTCTATTTGGCTGCAAATAGGCACAGGGCACTTTATCTGACAGGCTATAGATTGGGGTCTCTGCTCCTCACCTTCACCCCTGACTCACTGAAGTGGAGCTGGCATCATACTGTGAGAGAGACTTGATGCCACCTACTAAGCATATTTAATATTCATGTCCCTTCTCCTCCACAGGGAGCTGACAAAGACCTAAAAGCACCGGACGGCCGCAGTGCCTGTGAAGCTACCGAATGCGAAGCCATAAAGTCTCTGCTCAAGTGAGACACCACAGTGTGGGAGGTGGCTGGACAGGTGGGTGAACGGGCAGACAGATGGATGCAGTGGTCCCCTGACAGAAGATGGACTTACCCCTTTTACCCCAATCAACCTCTGTCTTAACACTGCGTTTGTCTGTTTGTTGGAGGGTCATTTTGTCTGTCTGGTGATTTTCCTTTACTTTATTTTTTTCTCTCTTTCCCCCAAGTTTTTTGGGATAGGATTTTCTCTTGGCCTCTGTTTGTAGCCATTTAACAGAAGGACTTGTCAATTATGTCTCCCTTAGGGACCAAACGCTGGGGGAGCGCTCTCGCACCTGGACCCTAGAACACAGCTCAGACTAGAAATCACACTCTGTAACGTAAACGCAAAGCTTAGCACTTATACTTATTTCTCATTTGCAGTTCTCTCTTGGAAATCAAACAGTAATAGCTCAATAGTGTGTTAACATTTTTTTACAACTTCAGTGTAAGTATTGTACGGCCAGGGCCTAATCTCATGTAATGAACAGTAATTGCACTGTACCATACTAGATAGACGGATAAGAATGGTTGTAAAGTTTCATTATGTGTGGACTCTTCCTCTACTTTGATTTCTTTTTTAAATAGACCAAACTGTCCCTCCAATCCAATCTTTAAATTTTGAAAATGCTGGTTGAGAGAGGTCCAGGGGTCAAATTTTCCTTTTCTACTCGGCATATCACTTACATATCAAACTGAGTTTTTTGGCAAAATTTACGTAGCTAATGCATTAAAGATACTCTGTGTTCTTTGACCAATCACCATGCTGGTTAACTAGAAAGACTTGAATGTTGCAATTTAAAAAAAAAAAAAATTCTGTTACTTAATCACTTTTTGAAGCAACGTTAACGGCTCCTAATAGAATAAGGAATTTTAGAAATGTGTTCATTTTGTCATCCCTGGAGTGAGATTTCAGAGCGAGAATTCCTTTTTTGTTGCAGCTCCTCTGTGTGTTTTTGTAATTGATGGGCTCAGGGGGGCTCTGAGTGATGGGTAAATGGGGGTTAGAGTTGAGACTGGATAGTGGGGGGCTGTTAGCATTCCCCTCGCCTCGGATTTGGTTAGAAGCCCTGCCTGTTTTGCAGCATGTCAAAATTGCCTCTGCTTTTACGCTATGAAATGGTCGCTGGTCCTCTCTTGGTTGCTTTCAAATGAATTACTACGATGTAATGGACAAAAAAAATACGCTCTTGCTGACTTTGTTGTGACAAAAAGTCTGTAAAAACAGAAATAAAAATATCTATAAAAAAATTCTGTCATCTGAACTTTCTTTGAAAACGGACTCAAAAAGGTGTGAAAGCCCCCAGAATGCTGCCTGGAGGTAAAACAAGAACTACAATAGTTTTCAAAATAATAATGCATCCTGTTGTAAAATACTCTGTTATTCAGTTGTTATTCAGTCACTCAGTTATTCAACAGAAAAAGAAAGGGATAGTACTAATTTCGAAAGGGGTCCGTTCAGGTGGTTCGGGCATCTGATCAGGATCCTCCTGGGTGCCTCCCGTTAGAGGTGTTCTGGGTACGTCCCACTGAGGACATACGAGGCCCCGGGGCAGACCCAGAATACGCTGGAGGGATTATATATCTCATCTGGCCTGGGAACTCCTTGGGGTCTCCCAGGAGGAGCTGTAGAGTGTTGCTGGGGAGAGGGACGTCTGGAGTGCTTTGCTTGGCCTGCTGCCCCACGACCTGGCCTGGATAAGCGCGTGAAAATGAAAGAATGGATGGATGGATGGATGATGAATGGATGGTTCAGCACGCTCCCATTTTGACAAACCAGGCAGGAGTACCACCACCAAAGCTAAGCTGTGTACTGCTGTGGACAGGGGCAGCAAGAAAACGTATTTCAGCCACTTGAAAAGGCCTATTCAAAAAAAAAACAGCTCAAGTGGACGCTATTTTGACAATATTTACAGTGCTTTACCATGCCATGAGACAGCCCTTTCTGTTGGAACTACATTTTCTCAAATGTTAACTTTTTATATTCTTACACAACGTTTTTTGGCCTGTGCAGTCTCCCTCTGCTGTATGCACTGGTTCATAAAGGTATTGTCTTGTCCCCACAGTGAACAGCATTTTGTCAACTCCATTTGCCGATACTTTGGTACCAAGTCGATGCCAACATTCTGAAAACGTGGCAGTACTTGTTTTTCAGACTATGCAGTACTTTCAGACCTCACTGGGCAAGCATGTATGTCCACAAGTGTTCTAGTCACCTGTTAAATGTCAACGGAAGAACGCCAACCGTGCTGGTTGGAAGAAGAACAACACGTCCAAGATGGTGACAAGTGCGACTGCTGCTCACATCTCAAATGTTGAGGTGCTGAAAAACAACAACCTTTAGCTCTGAGTCGTGCCCAACAACATCCGTAGCTGTTCTAAAATCAGTTTTAACCACTGCTTCAAGTGGCTCATTGCTTTTATAACATGGTGACTACATATATCTGACAATGTTTCATCAATACCAAAAGCAAAAAAAAAAATGCAATAATTTATTAACGACAGCTTTACAGAATCCATGGCAGCATGGAGCCAAAGAATTTCACCCCCATATGCTCTATTGTACCTAACGTTAGGAGAAAGAAAAAGTTCTCGTCATGTTGCAACTACATTATAACTACATATGTATCTACCATTGGCAACTATTATGCTCACTTTCCCTGAGCTGTTGACACTCACCAATGATATCGTTACTTTTATAGTGTAGCCCTGAGTAACCAAGCTACACTGTAACAGAAATGATATCGCGAGCAGTTGACAACGTAGCTAGTGAATAGTTAGCCTAATTGGATACTAGCTCTTGGAGCCAGCCTCAAGTGGCCAATAGAGGAACTGCAGTTTTTTGGTACTTATGTGTTGGCCTCAACTTTCAGCCCTAGAGGTGTTTTACAATGGCTAAAAACATGGCTCAGCCAATCATAATCAAGAGGCCCGTTTCCACCGCAGGAACTTCGGGTAATTTTATGGGGCCGGGGCCATTGGTGCGTGTCTCCACCGCAGGAACCACCTCCGGAACTTTTACAGGGGCTAAACAAGTCCCTGCCTCGGAGTAGGTACTCAGAAGGGCCCCGAGAAACTCCTGGCTGGGGCTTGGGGATTACTTGGTGCTGATTGGATATACTCAAGGCGGGATATGATGTTTTGTAATTAATAACATGGTTATCGTAGATTAGCTGGGCTAACCGTTAGCTGTTAGCGGTGACTGTAATAACTCAAACGGTCCGTGAAAAAAATATTTTTTTCAGCGGATATCTTAGTTACAACATGATTGAGCTAGCAAAGCAGTTTTGTGTTGCTATGTGTGGTATTTATTCAGTTTTGGGAAATCACGATGTCTAGAAAGCATCAGTGGCTGCAGCTGACAGGGACAGCTAACAGCAGCAGCAAAGCTAACATCAGGACGTCATCTGTTAAAAGCCTCCCGTTGTCGGATACGACATGAAACTACTCCAGTTAGCTCAATCATGTTGTTACTAAGACATCCGCTGGAAAAAAAAAAAATTTCACGGACCGTGACGGGAGTTATTACAAACACCGCTAACGGCGTCCCTACGCCCCTACGTCACCCCAGTCAAAATGGTCGCGCAACGATTACGTCAAATACAGAGCCCGCTAACTTTACAGGAACCTTCCTCCTACTCCGCTCTCTCAGTGGAGACACGGCGGTTGAGAGGGCCGAGCGAGAGGACGTTCCTGTAGTAGTTCCTGCCCCCCAAATAGTACCAGGAACCTTTTCAGTGGAAACGGGCCTAAGGGCTGAAACCTTTATTTTATAACCAGAATTAGCCACCTTGTATAAATGTTTTCCAGGACTATAGAATCAGATGTATAATGGGTAATTTTCCAGTACAAGGGACAGCATGTTGTTGGACGAATTTTACCCTTGGTGCTCTCGTAGCCTTGGGCAACCTAATCAGTATTAGTGAACTTAAGCGACTCCGTCCCAAACATTTTAAAAAGCTGCAGACTGTAATCTTTGTTGTCAAACCAATCCACCGCCTCAAGCTGTTTCATTATGAATCACAGACTGACTTTGACTCCCAGTAGATTTGTATGTCTGGATCTAAATAAGCTCCATGTTATAATTGGACAGTCGCTACTAATACAGAAAAGGCACCACTATCAACAAGACATCATAGCAATCATCCAAATTATGGTCAGTTACTTTCATCAGCTTATTTTCTGTGACCACTGCATCACAAGGTAAACTCATGTCTCATCGTGACAGAAGTGTGGTATCATTGTGAGGTATTGCATTGTCAAAAAGTGTACTGTCATAAACAAATTCAGTGAAATAACCCTTTATCTATCACTAGCTTCTTCACAATTATTTCCTACCCCCCTCTTTGGGAATTGCCCGAGGCTCTGACCACCCTGGCGGGGACTCGAGGGAAAAGTTAACGCTGCAGACAGTCATAGTGTATGCTCCTTTTGTGGTTCTCAGGTGTACAGTCATAAATATTTTATACTTCACACCGCTCTCATTTGAAACAGGTGGAGTCTGACAGCAGAAAACAAATCTCAAAATGTAATGCAACAGCAGACAAACAGAAATTGACTTGTTCTGTTTCTTGTTCTGCTCAGAAACCTATACATTTTAATGGAAATATGTATTTCGATGCATTGATACATTTTTCATGCTGTACACTAGTGGTTTCCAACTTTCTTTTTTTTGGTCAGTGCCTCCAAAGCCCTATCAGATGAGATCAAGTACCCTTTTATCGTATCCCTTCGATAAATGGGATGTAGGGTATTGAGATTCAGGGATTTCCAGGGATTTCTTGCCCAAATCTACTCCTGTTTTCCGTGGATAAATACCTGCAGGAACTCGGATATTTTAGTGTGTATGTCCTCGTTGCACCCAAGGCAGATGATGCCCCATGTCGATAACTCCAAGATCTTCCTTTGCCACCGACATTCTCTTCTCATTATCACCCACATGTGTATTCTGCATCTAATTTTCCCAGCACTTCATTGATGCCGTATCGTACTTGCTTTTGAGTCAAAACATTTAATCCAATTGAAAAAGATACCTGGGATCTCGGCTAGAATTGAAAGTAAAGTCATGTAAGTTTGGACGATGCTTGTCCACACTTGATGTGAGTTAATGATAATAGAACTGCCAAAGAGCCAATGGGGTAGAGAAAATCAATAAACACATCTAACTAAGCTGTAGCATGCAGTGAAGAGTTGCATCAGGTCTTCTAAAAAAGGGCATGTCCAGAGGGAAGCTTCAGACCTAAGACACTTTTATTCATGCTGCAATCCTGAACTTATCTAGACGTTACATGGAGGAGCTGCATGTAAGGATGCAACTGTCAGAATCAGGGATGTCAGTTTTGGTTAATTTTGCTTTCAGAAGCTGGTAACTGAGTGGTTGATTTTTAAGAAAAAAATGTAAAGTGAGACCTCTAATTTTAGTCTAGTGCTCCACTGACTCAGTGAGCTTTAGCGCCACAATTTAAGACACTATCCATTCAGTGGCAGTGAAATATGCAGTGATTTGTGATGTAAATATCTTGCCTTGTATTTTCTGTTGGCTTAGCTGACAGACAGCCAGCTAGCCGCATTAAGATGTGGAAACATAGTGCCCACTGCCCACCCTGTGGTCTCCACTGGTTAGCTAATTTTAGCCTTAGCTGCTCTGCACTGTGCGTCTCCTGATCAGAAGGGAGCTAGCTAATGGTGCTGCTCATTTAGAAATTACCGCTGGTAAAGCCAGCCCAGTGGTGAGGGCATGGCTGCGTAAACACGGTGGCTAACTTCCGTCTCCCTTGAGGCAGACCTGATGCGCAAGTGGCTTCATTTTGAGCTGCAAAGCCCTTTAGCATTAACTATGTTAGCACTGCTAGCTGTGCTGACACTGCTAACTGTGCTACCAGAACTAACATTGACAACATAGTGCACTACAGTTGGCATGACTGGCAGTAGTCTTGCTCACCAGACCTTTCTCAAGAAAAGAAAGGTCTGGCTGGGCCGACTCTCACTTTAAGATTGGAGGAAAAAAACGCCCCGGCTGCTTGTATTTCTTTCAACCAATCACAATCGTTCTGGGTGGTGCCACAGCAACGGTGCGCTTGCAAAAATATTGCCGGGGGGAAACAGGTTTTGGTGTAACACGCCCACAAAAATATCGCCTACAGGACGCGAACCATGGCAGAAAAATGGCTACATCCCCGCAAGATCAAACACCGCAAAAGTTAGTAAAGGACGTGTTGAAAACGGTTGAAAACTGCTACACAACCGGAGGTGGTAGGGCGGGACTTCAGCGGGTGGCTCGTTCCGCCCAATGAGAGGCTGCAATCTATGCAGCGAACTTGTACCCACTCAGACTAGACTGGCAGTAACCACCAAATGAGCGGTGCCGCTAGCTAGCTCCCTTGCAGTAAAGTGAAGAGTAGCTAAATTAACCTATAGACTGACATGTGCAACTGGTCAAAAATATTCTCCTCAGTTGACTGGTGAACGTTTAACCATTGGCATCCCTACTCTGAATCAGTTGGACCAGACATTAAACAGACTTTAGCCTGCCAGCTCCATAGTGCAACGTCTTTGTAATGTCCAGTTGTGTGAATAGAGCAGGTCATTGTCCAGAGAAATCCCAGCATGTGAGTGGGCGAAACCAGATGAAAACAAGCACAAGAGTGTTACAAAAAAGACAGCACAAAAATGTCTAACTGAAGGGACTAGATTTGGTAACTTCTGTCGGCAATCATCAGACGAATACAAGGAATGGTAAAAAACTGACCAAATTACGAACCAGCTACGTAAACAAAACACCGTTATTTCCCTAGCATACCTTTTGCATCATGTCCTGTCTCCTGCACACTATGCCTAGATAACGCACAGGCTGTTCTTATGCATTGTTCATTCGTACGCCTACCTAAAGTAAAGGTAGATTGGGGTGGTGGATGGGTCAAACATCACAGGACTTTCCATCAGAAGACAGCTTTTCGGGACCGCATGAACCCACGTGAACTTTGAGTTATTTGAAGGTGCGTTGTCGCCATTTCCAAAACCTAACCTGTGTAACTTTAGGTTAGATTCGTAAGGTCATTTTACAGGGCACTAAATTGTTAGTTATGCGAGGATACGCTGGAATGCGTGTAACATGGACAGTCTCCTGTTGTGTGCCAAATGTGTAAAAGGGTGACTCTGGACAATATCCAGACCTGATTCTCTGACATTTTCCCTTGTTCATATGAGAAAACGGCTTAAGACGCAGAAAATAAAAGGTCTGTGGAATGCTTGCTGAACGCTGCAGTGCTTTGTTAATCAGACAGACACATGCCTCTCTAGGCCACTTGCCATGTTTGTGTACCTACGCTTGAGAACAAAGACAAATCAATTATTGCAATGTGGGCAAACATCAAGATAAAATGACTCGGCCACGTCTTGACAGCCTCGTCTCCCCACTCCCCCTCCCCCAACTCTACCATCTTATTTCTGCTCATTTAAATTACTTTCAAAGCGAACGACCGAGGAAAAACTGAGGTCCGCTCTTGGTTGACAGTGACATTCTTGGAATATAAAAGACCCCATTTTTCCCATTGTCTTTGTCGAGCCATCAAATAAATCTTGATGTTGGCAGAAGAAAGCCTGTGATTCAGGCCGATGATAAATGTGAAATGAATCATTGGCAATACATTTTCATTTAGTCCTTGAATTGCTTTTCCCCAGGCTGCACAGGCTCCGTTGGCAATTCTCAGGCTTTCACGAAGACACTAATCCTGCTCAGGATCATTAGTGTAGTATCATGTTTGCATTCTGTTTGCGGCACACTGGTCCTGCACTGTGCACATCAGTCATTCCCAAACCTCTTTGCTTTTCTTTACTTAAAAAACAAAACCAAAAATGTGTAAGAATGCCACAAAAACATGTCTTGTGGCAAGAAAAGATGAGAGTAATGAGAAGACATAAACAACTTTGATTGAACTCTGCTCCCACCTGCTGTTTTCCAAAGACAACTGCGAGAAATTATCTGCCGAATCTGAGGGAATATTCCCACAAAAAAATAAATACATTATGCAACCACTGTTTTTAATTGAATATAAATAGCACTATCGTTGATTTGTGAAATACATACAGCATTATCTCCAAACATAGACTCAGGAATAACCCCTAATTGATTGCTGAGTGCCTCTGTGGTGATTACCAGATGCAGTAATTAGCATGTGTGCCCACATATATACATGCACAGACATGTATGCACATACACACACACTCTCTTTGTGTCCCATCTGTTTTTTTCTTCTACACAGTTGCTACAGAGACTTTCTGCGGAGCTACCCTCGTGATCAAGCAGCTCAAAATGGTGGTTAATGAAGTAGCAAATCCAAATCATTAGCATAATTAATATGGACTCCTGATTGCCTTTTGGGTATCTCCCCCTCCCCCTCACTCTCTTTAATCTATTATTGACTCCTTGTCTCGTGCATTAGTTGAGCTTATGACTGATTTTCAACAAATCTATAACTTATTTCCCCAGTTGTAGTTCAGCAGTCACGTGACCTGATGTTAAGCCAAGTGTGAAATCAAGCATTAACGCCAAGGAGTCCCATAAATTGAAAATCGCTGCATAAATGTGCATAGTGATTGGAAATTTAAACGTGGTTCACTTTGGCGTTTTGTTTTAGTGAGACTTGTATAGCTGTAGGGGCAGGCGTGTTATTGCCGCGAGGAACAGGAGCGTTCTCAAACATGAAGGACCTGTTTCCATGTGTACAGATAATTTTAAAAACAAATATTTCCCCCCTCTGTTTAAAAAAACAAAATTCTGTCCACATGACCTTGGTTTAACAAATTATCCCTGTCCACACTAAAATGTAAAAACAACTCCAAAGCCAGCATAAGCCGTTCACCGCAGTCTCTCCTTGTCACAAAGGTAGTAAAGTGTCGAGGCTACGTTACCTTTTCCGAACACCTTCTGGAGATCTCATTATCGTTGATTCCCCTTCAATATAAAGGATGAGTTTTTAAGTTGCGCTTCCACTCCTCACTGACAACAATGTCACTCTTGAAATTGTCCCTCCATCTGCGTTTGCCCAGGCCTGATCCAAAACTGTTGTTCCAGGTGGACTTTCAATTGCAGATGCTGCTTTGGACCAAATAATATGTGAAGTAGTCAGTAGACCAAGTGGTGCTGACAAAACCAGTCATCCACCATTGTTGCTTCTGGTGTATGGTCATTACACAGAACAACAATGGACGTGCAAATTTAGGAGATGCCGTCATTGTTTCTCAAATGCTCTGTTTTAAGGCGATTTATACTTGTGTGTCAGCTCTATGCAGAAACTACACCGTAGCCTACACACATGGCCTACGCTGTTGTGAGCATTTATACTTGTGCGGTGGTGTGTCTGTGTCACTCTGCAGTTACTCCTCCAAACACTAGCCGGCGGTGGGGTTTCTGTGAAGTGCTGTAAAGTTTAGTTGATTCAAAACACACATTTAATACACATTAAACATGGCTTAATAGAGACAATTTCAAACACAAGTACACAAATCAGCTTCACTATAACTCGCAGCATTCACAGACAAACACTGCTAACGTTTTTAGCACAAGCCTATGGCATTTTACATTGTATAAATTAGCCTAGCAGCTAGCGGACTTTTCCTCTACTCATATGAAGCCAAGGACAACAGCAACATTTAACAAAGGTAACATCACAAAATTCGGCTCTATTACAGCTCACAAGGTTCACTGACAAAACAACTGTCTTATACTAAACACGTTTTCCAAACAAATACAACATGCCAACGTTATTAGCACAAGCCTATGGCATTTTACATTGTATAAATTAGCCTAGTGGCTAGCAGACTTTTCCTCTACTCATATGAAGCCAGGATAAATCACACACAAGACTTAAAATGCTATTTTTGTGGAGGTTATATTGTCTTCACAATTTATTGCTTCTTATCTGTGAAATTAAAGTAATAAAAGCTTTGTTTCCACTGAGGGAAATGGTTTCAGCTTACAGAAATAGACAGGAGGTCTGCGTCGCTGTGACATGTAGTTAGATTTCTGTGGAGGTGCACGTCAGGCTACAGTGTACGTTTTGCGTCAACAAAAAGCCTTCACCGTTGGTACGGCATCAATTCCACGCAGAAGTATAAATACTGCTTTACATGTCCACACAGATAAAAAGTAAGCAGAGTTTTGAAAAATCTGCAACATGGAAGAATTTAAAAATCTGTTTTAAAGGCCTAACAGTTTGGACGAGAGGCTAAAACGTAGAGGAAAACATCCATTGTCAAAAGACACACACTGACATTTGATCACTTATTGGGGCTTTTAGTTAGGCTGTGAATGTGTTTTCATTTGTTGCTCCGCGTACCTCCTACATGAGGTGATAATACCTCTACAGTTCCTCTGGACCTCTTCAGCAAACCTCTCCTCAAAGTTTTTCATTGCACAATCAACCTACCATATGCTGTGTTTACAATAAAGCACCAACAACCATCTCCAGAGACTCCTGAATCGCTCTGCAGTGCACAGCACCTCCTCTGAGTGAGTTTTAAATTGGCTGTAAACCTGCGTGTGTACAGGAGCCAACTCTTTGGTTTTATATTTAATAGTGGAGCTTAAATATAAAGGGCAGCGGTGAGGGCTCTGTAAATGATGGATTAGTAGAGCAGGAGCCAAACTATGTACTTTATTCTGAAGGCATACGTATGTTTGTGTACTGTACCGGAGCATTTGCGTCACTGCCTGATTGAGCTCAGCTGAAATGTCCATGTCCATTGGCGGACAATGAGTCAGTGGGCTCCTGGGCACAGGCCTGAAAAAGGCCCCACCACCTCTGCTCTGTGGGCTTTATGTGGGTTTTTTTGGTCATTTTGTTTCTCTTTGAGACAATTTTGTGTATTCTTTAGTTATTTAATGTCTTTTTGGAGATGTTTTGTGTCTTTTTTAGATACTTTTATGTATTTTTTTATCATTTCCTGTCTCTTTGAGGTCATTTTGTGTGTCTTTGTAGTGGTTTTGTGTCTCTATGAGGACATTTTTTGTCTCTTTGTTGTTGTTTTGTGTCTCTATGAGGTAATTTTGTGTTTCTTTGTAGTGGTTTTGTGTCTCTATGAGGACATTTTTCTGTCTCTTTGTTGTTGTTTTGTGTCTCTATGAGGTCATTTTGTGTTTCTTTGTAGTGTTTTGTGTCTCTATGAGGTCATTTTGTGTTTCTTTGTAGTCGTTTTGTGTCTTTATGAGGTCATTTTGTGTTTCTTTGAGATAATTTTATGTCTCTTTGCAGAAACTTTGTGTCTCTTTGTAGTGGTTTTGTGTCTCTTCATGAGGTCATTTTGTGTTTCTTTGTAGTGGTTTTGTGTCTCCATGAGGTCGTTTTGTGTTTCTTTGTAGTTGTTTTGTGTCTCTATGAGGTCATTTTGTGTTTCTTTGAGATAATTTTATGTCTCTTTGCAGAAACTTTGTGTCTCTTTCCAGATGTATGCAGATGATGCCGTTATCCTCACTCACGGTAAAAGCTATAGTGAGGTGTCCAAGACTCTAACATCTGTCATGTCCAACATTCAAGAATGGCTCACTGCTTCATGTCTACATTTAAATACTCAAAAAACGGTTTGTATGGCTTTTTCTAAAAGACCTGTTGATCTGCAGAATTCCAACGTGTTTCTGAGAGGGGAGGAACTCAGTTTGGTGTCAGAGTTTAAGTATCTTGGAGTTACTTTAGACCCAACTCTAACCTACAAAAANCCTGATTGAGCTCAGCTGAAATGTCCATGTCCATTGGCGGACAATGAGTCAGTGGGCTCCTGGGCACAGGCCTGAAAAAGGCCCCACCACCTCTGCTCTGTGGGCTTTATGTGGGTTTTTTTGGTCATTTTGTTTCTCTTTGAGACAATTTTGTGTATTCTTTAGTTATTTAATGTCTTTTTGGAGATGTTTTGTGTCTTTTTTAGATACTTTTATGTATTTTTTTATCATTTCCTGTCTCTTTGAGGTCATTTTGTGTGTCTTTGTAGTGGTTTTGTGTCTCTATGAGGACATTTTTTGTCTCTTTGTTGTTGTTTTGTGTCTCTATGAGGTAATTTTGTGTTTCTTTGTAGTGGTTTTGTGTCTCTATGAGGACATTTTTCTGTCTCTTTGTTGTTGTTTTGTGTCTCTATGAGGTCATTTTGTGTTTCTTTGTAGTGTTTTGTGTCTCTATGAGGTCATTTTGTGTTTCTTTGTAGTCGTTTTGTGTCTTTATGAGGTCATTTTGTGTTTCTTTGAGATAATTTTATGTCTCTTTGCAGAAACTTTGTGTCTCTTTGTAGTGGTTTTGTGTCTCTTCATGAGGTCATTTTGTGTTTCTTTGTAGTGGTTTTGTGTCTCCATGAGGTCGTTTTGTGTTTCTTTGTAGTTGTTTTGTGTCTCTATGAGGTCATTTTGTGTTTCTTTGAGATAATTTTATGTCTCTTTGCAGAAACTTTGTGTCTCTTTCCAGATGTATGCAGATGATGCCGTTATCCTCACTCACGGTAAAAGCTATAGTGAGGTGTCCAAGACTCTAACATCTGTCATGTCCAACATTCAAGAATGGCTCACTGCTTCATGTCTACATTTAAATACTCAAAAAACGGTTTGTATGGCTTTTTCTAAAAGACCTGTTGATCTGCAGAATTCCAACGTGTTTCTGAGAGGGGAGGAACTCAGTTTGGTGTCAGAGTTTAAGTATCTTGGAGTTACTTTAGACCCAACTCTAACCTACAAAAAGCATGTGAAAAAAGTAATCAGAACAGCTAAACTCAATCTGAGCAACTTCAGACAAATAAGATCTTGTTCAACTGAAGAAGCAGCAAAAATATTCATGCACGCTATGATATTTTCACATATTGAGTATTGCTTCATAATCTGGTCACTGACGGGTAAAACAATACTCAAACCTATTGAGTCTCCCTTTAAAAAAAACTCTGAAAACTTTTGACAAAAAAATCTTTCTCCTATCATCAGTGTGATATTCCAACACGCCATAATCTACTGAGTTTTGACAATCTCATGACTTTCAAACTTGCATGTTGTGTGTATAAGATCTTGAACGGACTTGCACCCCCACCCTTGAGTCAGTTTTTTAAACGTAAATCCGCCAACTGTACCAACACTAGAGCAACTACAAGAGGAGACTGTGAAATCCCATTTAGGCACACTTCCTTCTCACAGACTGCTCTATCAGTCAGAGGCAGCAAAATCTGGAACAGCCTGCCAACCTCCATGAGAGACTGCTCTATCTTTCTAATCTTTAAAAAGCATTTGAAAGACTGGCTCAAGGCAAATCAGACCTGTAATCACTGTTAACTGACTGTATGTCGCTGCACATGACCCCCCCTGGACATTTGCAGTGACATGGGTAAATCTGCACCTCTTGATAAACACTACAGCACTTTACAAATGTACCACCTCTTCTCAATCCATCTTAGCACACTCCAACAAGAAATCCTGTTCTGGTCTCTGCATTGTTGCACCTTCATTCCATCTATCCGCCTTTGACAGCTCATTTCTCCCATTCCCATCCCACTCAAATTCAACTTAAACTTTACAGTGAAAACTGTTGTGAGCACTGCAGCACTTTATTACCTTACTAACTATATTCATATGATACATTATGTCAGTGATCATCTGTATTATATTGCTCTGTATGTATTGGTCTCGTTGTATTTCTCAATCCATCTTAGCACAACTCCAACAAGAAATCCTGTTTCTGGTTCTTGCATTGCTGCACCTCCATCTCATTTATCCACCCCTGATACTTTCATCTCTCCCAGTTTAACTTACTGTAATTTAATTAAATTTAGACTTTTACTGTGACGACTTTTATGGGCACTGCAGCACTTTATAACTTCATATATCATATACACTATGCCAATGATTCATGGACTTGCATTGTTTCGTCTATTCACTATCCATAGCCTCTCGATCAACTATTTTGCACTGTATCACATTGCACTGTGCGTATTGGTTTTTCGTTGTGAATTATTGTTTATCTGTTTGTTATTTGTTTTACATATTATGACTTCTGTGTTCCTGTTTTTGTTTGTTATTTGTTGTTTTATATATTATGACTTTTGTGTTCCTGTTTTTGTGTTTTTTAATGGCCTGAGGTCTTTTTAACGTCATGCCGGAGGACTACAGTTGAAAATTAGCCTTTGGCTAACACCGGCACATTTATAGCAATGTTCATTAATGTGCACTGTCCTCTAAATAAATAAAATGAGAAAAGTTGTATTGTGTCTCTTTGTTGCCTTTTTATGTATTTTTTAGTCATTTTGTGTGTTTTTGTGGTCTGTCATAAGTTATTTGGTTGTTTTGTGCCTGTTTGGATAATTTGAGATTTTTTTTTTAGTAGTTTTGTGTTTCTGTGGTCTTTTTGTGTATATTTTGGTTTGGTCATTTTGTGTTTTCATTAAGGTCATTTTATTGGTCTTAGAGATAACTTTGTGTATTGTAATTTTGTGACTTTTGGGGGGGGGGGGGATTGTGTATTTTTGGTCATTTTGTGTTTCTCTGTAGACGTTTTGTGTCTCTTTTGGGTCTTTTTTTTTTGTCCTTTTCAAATATCCTGGTGTCGTTTTTGGACATAATGTGTATTTTTGAAATCTTTTGTTTCCCTTTGTAGTAACCTTTCTGGTCTTTATGTGTTTTGGGGTTTTTGTCATTTTGTGTTTCTATTGTCTCTTTGTGTCTCTTAGTACTTGTGTCATGACTCTTTGGTCTTCTCATGTGTTACTTGGTCATTTTGTGGTTCTTTTTTTAGTTGTTTTGTGTCTCTGTTGTCTTTTGGTAATTTGAGTCTTTGTAGTTTCATGTCTCTTTGGTCTTTTTGTGTATTTGTTTAGCCATTTTGTGTGTCTGTGTAGCGACTTTGTGTCTCATTGAGTTAAGTTTATGTGCCCTGGAGATAATTTGGTGTATTTTTGGGTCAGTTCGTGTTTCTCAAAGATTTTATTGGGTTTAGTTTAGATAATTTGGGGTATTTTCTTAGTCATTTCCTATCTCTTTGTGGTCTTTTTGTGTATTTTTGGTTATTTTGTGTTTCTTTGTAGACATTTTTTGTCCTTTTGAAATAACTTCTCTGTCTCTTTGTGGTCTTTTTGTGTATTTTCTGGTCACGTTGTAGCTTTTAGTTGTCATTTTGTTTCCCTTTGAGGTAACTTTGTGTGTTTTTGGTCATTTTGTTTGTCTTCCTGGTCGGTGCATGTTAATTTGCAGGAGAAGGCCAGGGGGTCGCTGGTTCGGTAAGCAAATTTGTGTTTTCTAGGACAGGTACTCATTGCCTCTGTTGGTTGGATTGGTAAGGTTTAGGCAGGAGTGAGATTGGCTGGAGTTAGTGTAAGGAGGTCAGGGTGAGCCAGTCAGAAGCAGAGTAAGTCAGAGTAGGGTGAGTCATTCCTGCACTATCCTAGGAAACACAAATTCACCTTTAGTAATCCATCCATTTTTATGCTGCATGTCTTTTTGTGACACAATCACACATTTAGATCGTCACTTTAAAGGCAATTAAGTCATTTTATGAGACGTGGTTGAGAGACAGGTTAAGCATTATGGTTAGAAGTAAGTTAGAGAGAGATGAAGAGTAGACCGATAGGGTTGAAGATTTACATTATTATCAGTGTCTCTGAAGTCCACTGAGCAGCTACAGGAGGCAGCGGGAGACATTTAAAAGCAGCCAGTTGTGCCCTGACATGCTCATACACACATGCATAAGCAAAAATCTCTCACGGGCTATTTACTTATCAGTCCCTCTTTGTTTGTACTCTGAGCCAATGTGCGATGAGCCAGATCCAAATCCCTCAAGATGCCTCAGTGCAAATGTTCTCAGCTGAACGACCATTTGCAGAGAAATCGATGCAACCACAATGCTATTAGGACCATTTTAATTGGATATAAAAGCGGATTCATTATTACTGTTATGACGGCTGAGTACGTCGAATGCAGCGTGGCTGCCAGCCATGGTTGTGCGTGTCGCTGAGCACTCAGAGAAAGCCTTGGTAATTTGTCTGAAGACGACGGTCCTGCGCTGCATTTTGACTCTCTGTTTCAGCGATTCTGAAAATTTTTGTGTTGTCCTTATAACTTTATTTCTAAACTTTTGCTGAGGAGCCAGATGGGGATTTAACAAACAGGTGCCCATTTAGCGCCCAGTGGGTCCTTTAGGAAGTCATACACATCGATGTGGTGTTAAACAGGGTGATTTGAGAGCAGGCCACTAAAGATAAAGACATGTGTTTACACAGAAACATAAATGGCTGGTAAATAATACATCATTTAAAATATCTGATATATAATAAATCATCCAGGAGTCTTTTTACTAAACCTAACTCATCCATAGTCTTCTGCTCTGATTCTACATTCAGCTAACGCCTTCCACAGTAAAGAATGTGTTGCAGGCAATCATCATTTCAATGAAACTCTGAAACCTCTGTGCTACACTCACAGATCCTGTAATCAATTCAAAAGGACAGGACAATCTGTTCCATGTAGCAGGTTAATATTACAATCAATAGGTTTATGCAATGTGCAATTATGTGCAATGTTTCGTTCACGTAATTGAGTTTTAGTCCTCATTAAAAAATCTGTGTGTTTTTCCACTGTATGCCATTAAGACTTTTTCCAACTGCTCCTCAAGACACTGTTTCATCTACCCTCACCGGCCACTTTTTTAGGTACACCTTGCTAGTACCAGGTGGGACCCCTTTTGCCTTCAAAGGTGCTTTGATTCTTTATGTCATAGACTCAACAAGGTGCTGGAAACATTCCTCAGAGATCTTGGTCCATATTGACATGATGACATCACACAGTTGCTGCAGATTTGTCGGCTGCACATCCATNTAAGAAAATATCCCCCACACCATTACACCACCAGCAGCCTGAACCACTGATAGAAACCATGTCACTTAAATCACCTTTCTTCCCCATTCTGATGCTTGGTTTGAACTTCAGCAAGTCGTCTTCACCATGTCTACATGCCTAAATGCATTGAGTTGCTGCCAGGTGATTGGCGTTGATGAGCGGTTGAGCAGGTGTACCTAATTAGGTGGCCGGTGAGAGTGTGAGACTGGGCCCAATATTCTGTTGCGGTCCAGCCACATGTTGAATGGGCAGGGTGTGTGATTTAAAGCCAAGTATGATTACTGGGGCACAGACAGGCTGAAGAAACAATCATGTGCAGAGAGGTATCTCAGACAACAAGGCATTGAAGTGCATGGAGCTGCAGGCTGTGACAGACTGTGCTGAGTTACACTTCTGTCGGGTAAAAACAAAAAGATCATGCTAAAGTGGCCGAGTTACAGTCCTGTCGCTACAATTGGATATTTGAGGGGTGGGGGAAAGTGCCACCTGCTTCAAATATTGGTTTCTGTTGTGACATGTTGATGGCAGGGTGAGGGTTTGGTGTAAACAGCATGGAACAGTGGGTCTACTGTGTGTGGTGCCAACTCTTATAATACCTGTTGCTCCTTTTATTCTGAGAGTAAAACAATTAACATTAACATATACTAACGTTTAATCAAATTACTATGTGTACTTCAATAGTGGCTTCTTTCAGAGAATTATCAGAGAGCAAATAAACAGTTCGCACTGCCCTGTTATTTAATACACCTAGGAGTAATAAATAAGTGGACACTGGATCCCTGTAATGCGCGAGCTGTTTATTTGTGTATTTTATGATCTGCTGTCTTTTGGCTCAGTATCTGCCCTCTTTGGTTTCGGTGTGTGTGCAAACTCCTACTCAGAGAGCATCACTGCCCAACTCTGTGGCCACAGAACGCTGCAGGGATGATGTTTTTTGGTAGGCCAATTCAGAAGTTATCGCCCTGGTTCCCTCGACAGAAAGCCAGTGGGATTTTTCCATTGGATTTTGGGTTACTGCAGAAAGTAAGATCTGTGGAAGGCAAAATTTTAGGATAAGTTTTGTTCAGCAAGACAATCTTTACAAAAGAACAACACTTTTATGAGTTATATGTGTGCGTCAGTTCTATGTAGAGCCTATGCCTCAGCCTCTACACGTGGCCTATGGTGTTGTGAGCATTTATACTTGTGCACTGGTGTGTCTGTGTCACTCTGCAGTTACACCTAAGACCTAAAACACTAGTTGGCATCTGAGGTTTTGTGAAGTGCTGTAAAGTTTAGTTGATTCAAAACACACATTAAACACACATTACACATGGCTTAATAGTGACAGTTTCAAACACAAGCTTCACTATGACTCGCAGCATTCACAGACAAACACACATTTTCCCCACAAATACAAAATGCTAATGTTTTTAGCACAAGCCTATGGCATTTTACATTGAATAAATTAGCCTAGCTGCTAGCAAACTTTTCCTCTACTCATATGAAGCCAGGGACAACAGCAACATTTAACAAAGGTAACGTTACAAAATATAGCTCCGTCACAACTCACACGGACTGACGAAACAACTGTCTTATACTAAACATGTTTTCCAAAAGAATATTACATGCTAATGTTATTAGCACAAGCCTATGGCATTTTACATTGAATAAATTAGCTTAGCTGCTAGCAGACTTTTCCTCTACTCATATGAAGCCAGGGACAACAGCAACATCAAACAAAGGCAACGTTACAGAAATCGGCTCTGTTACAACTCACAAGGTTCACTGACAGCTGTCTTATACTAAACACGTTTTCAAACAAATATAACATGCTAACGTTATTAGCACAAGCCTATGGTGCTTTACACTGTATAAATTAGCCTAGTGATGAGTGGAGATTTCCTCCGTATAAATCCCGGCAGTATAAATAACACATAGGATGTAAAATGCTGTTTTGTGGAGGCTGTATCAATGCTTAGAGGTAAGTGTGCGGAAAATTTTTCTACCAGTTTGGCCTAATTGACTCAGTCAACATTTGTATGTTGCCCCGATATGTGACTGTCCTTGGGTTCCACAGTGGCCCCATGCCAATCGCCCACATGGGTGGGTTTACTCAAGTGGGCCCCATATGGCTTATGCTACAGATACCTGGCTACCAAGTGGGTATGGACCAAAAGTGGTCATTTTATCCTGGGCCCACGCGGGTAAAACCACCTGCATGGGCAGTTGGCATGGGGCCATTATAGAACCCTTGGACAATCCCATATAGGGCCCTTTTTTAAACTCATTTACTACCCACATGGGCCCAACGTAAAAATGTTGGCTGGGGATGTTTTAAGCACTTTGCCAAGACTAAGCTGGGTGGAACAGTGGTAGTTCTGCATCATGAGCCAATACTTTTAAAAATGCCCAGTCTGAGTACTTTACAAAAGTTGCGAACTTTCCTGGCACAACTTGCTGTACCACATCCTCTCACAAAGACTTAAGAAGGACTTCTATGGGCCATTCCTCTTAGTCAGAATGAATGAGGACACCGTACCCTCCGAGTTGTCAGATGGAGTGCGAGTAGCTCTGTAGTCGCCCGTGGAGCTGTGAAATCTTTGAAAGATCTTCTTTGTTTTTCCTATTGATTCATTTATTTTCTCAAGGCGCTGTTTGTCTGTCTGTGGCGGAGTGATAGAGGGAGCTGAGTGACTAATAGTACAGGTAGCACTTGAGGCTAAGACCGAGTCCATTACGACGAGGCTGATGTCTCCACTTGCGTCGTCCCCCTTTGACTGATGTCAGTTTCTGCTACACTGCCATGCATTATGATCATCTCTCTTCTTGGCATTAGATGACAGTAAGTCTCCGTCCTCTCCTCTGTCTTAGCAGGGGGCCAGTGAGGACTGAATAAGAGGGACACACTCACTGTAGCCTATCCGCTGTGTTTATTTCACAGACACACAGTCGTCTCTTTTATTTTAATGGGAGTTTCTGATTTGTGGTCCTCAGCATGCGAAAAAGACACAAAGCAATTGCCGTGGAAGTACTCTTAGCGACTGGGAGAGACACTTCTTAAGGGCATGCAACAACATGACAGAGAGAACTTTCAGGAGCTTTATCATCAAGGACCATTGTGGCCTCAGTGGCAGAGTGCTGCCTCATTAAGAGCGGCGCAGTAAGCACAATAATGTCCTTCAGACACTGATACACTCCTTAATACAGCGGCTCAGCGGCAGATTTGTAATGGGACACACTAACAAAGACAACAAAAGGCTGCACTAGATCTCAACGTATAGAGACAACAGCGAAGACAGAATTCTCACATACAGTGTGTGTGTGGGGAGTTTTTTTTATTCGTCGAGGATAGCGGTGAATCCTCCTGCTGCTCTCAGACAGGCTGTATTTCACAGCATTGATCAAGTCATTAAACAGTCAGTGGAGTGTTGTTTATCAGGGTTATTCTGTTAATAAAGTGTACCATTTTTATTCGAGGGCGAGGTGTCGGTTGCGCAGGGCCTTTTTACGCCTGTCTGAGGAGGAGGCTGGGTAAAGCATGGTGGAGGACGAATGCTTCATCATCTGGTAAGCGGCCGACACTCTGCTATTGCGTCATGGGACACACATATAGCCCGTTTATCTGATCATGCTCCGCTTCGGTGACTCCACCTTGAGACAGATAATACTCGGCCTGTTCATTTCTGGTTTTGCAATTTCACAGTTTCAAAGTAATACACAAGTTGGAAAGATGCTGTTGCTGGACCCAGTATCTCAGTTGTGGAGAAGCCTGCCAGAGTCTGGGTAGTGTGGTTTTGTAGGAGGATGGTAGCCAACTTCTATGAGTCACATAGGATGTTTATGACAACTGGAAGCACATAAAACATTTTGCTTGACTTCCCAAAGATTGGCAGGCCCCACGGTCACCCTGGAGAAGTGTGTTTTTTAAGTTTTATGGTCTGGTTATGGTTAAGGTGTCAGTGTGCTTCAAACAAAGTGCTTTTTAGATCGAAGAACAACATATGAAGCTCCCCTCATACTTCTGACGTCATTATTCAGGGGCACGAGGAAATGCTACACACACTCCCACCCTGACCTTCACACCTTGACTTTCCCCCTCACTGCACAAGAGGCACTTTACATCCTAAGCTGAACGCTTGCAGTTGACATAAATCTTGCACCGCAGATTCGACTCATTTCTATGTTCCTGTTTGTATGATATATTAGGAAAATATGAATACAAAAGTTTGTATGATATCTATCCAATAAGTACCCCTACCAGTTAGGTTTAGGAAAAGAATTATGGCTGGGTGTTGTCAAGTTATGTACTTAAAGTGAATTTACGTACTTAATGTTAAGTTACAAAGGTTTGGTTCAGAAAAGTAAAGTTACGTAGGTTAGGTTAAGGAAAAGAATCATGGTTGGGTGTCGTCAGTGGTGTAGTGGTAGTTGATGAGGTGGGTGTACTAGGGTTAGACAGACAGGTAACCAAGGAGAAAGTGGGTATACTCTCCTATATATTCCAATGGCTTTTTGGCACATTACGCACTTAATGTAAAGCTAAGTACTGAACATAAAGGTTAGATTTAACAAAGTAAACTTTTGTGGGTTAGGTTTAAGAAAGTGAATTGACACGTTAGGTTTAGGAAAAGAAACACGGTTGGGCGTCGTCAGTGGTGTAGAGGTAGTAAATGAGGTGGGTGTACTATTGGTAGGTAGGCAGGTTACAAAGGAGGAAGTATGTATACTCCTATATATTCTAATGGCTTTTTGGCTGAAAGGTGAATATACTGCAAATGCCCAGACAAAGAGGTAGGTATACAACTCGTATACCTGCGCATACCCTTCACTGGGCGTTGTCACTTTACGTACTGAACATAAAGTTACATACTTACAATAAGACACGAACATTGATCTGCTGGGGAAAGTCCTGTGTTTGTTTGACCTATCCACAATCCCAATCTGCCTGCTTACGCAGACTTTTAAGTCTTTACACTGCTCTCTTCTGTACACCCATCGCAATTCTGGTGTATTTCTTTTTGTAGGTATTAGTACAAACGGCATGAGAACAGCCTGGTTCCACAGCTTTGTTTAGCACATAATGAGAACCTGAAAAAGAATTTCCTCAGTTCTGTTTTTTTTTTTTTTTTAAAAATCAGAATAACTCAAAGCTAGAAAATAGGTCTAGGGCAGAGGTAAATAGAGTGTGCCAGCGCTGACGTCAAAACCCGGAAGTTTAGCATTGCGCTGGTTCCCGGAAGAGAAAGTGAATGTGATGTTTGCATTGCGTTTTGGATTATGTCAGAAAATAAGCTCTGTGGCTAACACAAGTTTATGATACTTACAGGTTTTGTTCAGCGAGATAATCTTCACATATGAACACCTTTCATACCGCATTTGAAGCTTAAATGCGATCGCCAGAAGTAAAAAGCTAACGTTAGGCTTTAACGGACTACATGACTACTCCACGGTCGCATGACTCTTGACGTCACCGCCACTAAGCTTTCAACTGATTTCGGCCGCTTTATTTTAAAAACATTGTATAATGGGGAAATCGGACTGTTTAAGCTAAATAAGAAGCTGTAATGGCGGACTGCCAGCACTCTCGCCTGTTCGGGGGTGATGACGTTTAATGTCCCCGACAGGGTTTGTAGTCGTATTGAGCAACTTGTTAGCAACCGCCTTTTTTACGACACGTAAAAGCTTCAAAATTCACAAGTAGGGTATTTACTGACGTGTTTTATGTCGTAGAACAAAACCTGAAACTCGCTTAAGCTTTTGTTAACCACAGACCTTATTTGAGGCATTTTACCAAAATCCCATTCAAAAAACGTATTGACTTTTAGACGAGAGAACCGGAAGTGCTAAAAGCGCTAACGGAGTTCCAGGTTTACTGGCACACTCTATACCCTTTCTAAACAGGTTAAGGTTAGGAATTAGATCAAAGGTGGTCACCCATTTCACATAAAGGATGAATGCTCCAAAATTTGATGAGTCGCTTGGCTATGCACAGCTTAATTTTCATAACTAAGCAACCACTGTGCATGCTGCACTCTTGAGGTCAACGGAGAAGACTGCAGGGGAAGACTGGCCGAGCAGGTTTACCTGTGCAGACATCTCTAATGATCTGTAATAATGACTCTTCATTGAGAGACCACAGGGACAGTCAAAGGCCATACATTATAGAGAAGAAGAAGAAACAGCCACCACACTGGAGAAAGAAGCTTTTTGAAGCAGGGTGTGGAAGAAGACGAGCAATGGCTGTACAAGCTACAAAACGGTCTCATCGAAAAAGTGTCGACCCTCATGGAAACATGGTGACTTTGAGGTAAGCAACAGGAATAACTTGAACACACAAATGCAATGTTTAATGGTATGCTGGTGTTTCCTGCTTACTTCTTGCTTATCCATAGAGTATTTTTTGTTTGTGCGCCCTTTGGTGTTTCGGAGCATATTGCAACAACAACGCCTCCGTGCATGTTCGTAGCTCATGGACCATTTACGGGTGCCCACACCACGGTATCTTGGGCTAGTAAACAAAGCTTTATGGATCTTCGTCTGATATGTCTTGTGTATTGATACCCAGAGTACACCAAAGCTATTGTAGGGGCAGTGAGTGGCAAGAAAGTGGCATTAACACAATAGCAGGCTTAATGTGTGTTACCAGATCATTGAACCCTAGGAGCATAGATTCAAGTCAACATGTGTTATCAGTGCTGACCCATTGTAAAAAGAAAAAACAAAGAGAGAGATTAGTACAGAGGCTAGGTAATCAGGGGTCCAAGCTGAGTATGGGGGAGTCGCCCCAAGTTGTTTGAATCTGGGATTAATTAAAGTCGTTCAGTGTACAGATACGAACAAGCTCCTGCTAACTGGTTGAACCCAGAAAGCAAAGAAGCCTGGTGTATTGCCCACTATTCAGATAAACAGTATCTACCAAGTTTAAAAGACTTGGGGATTAAGCACTGACCATTAGATTTCTGAAATAGCCGCCATACTGCCAGCAGCAGGTAGTGAGGTCTCAAATCAGGAAGATTCATCGATATAGAGGCCCAAGGGACTTCCACTCAAAGCTGTCGGACAGATCGCAGCCAATTATAGGGCTTTTTTCAAATTATCTCTGAGTCCTAAACATCCCCATGCTCTGTCAGAGGTGGCACTAGCTGCAGTGGCTAATGGCTGCTGGCAGCAAGGGCACTTGTTTAACCCATCAGCAAACGCCTCTCAGGGGGACTGATTATGCTTGTTTGCATCTGTCTTCTTTTCCCTTTGCTTGCTGTTGGAATTAGAGGAAACCACAATGCAAGACGTACCGAATAGTGGGCTAAAATTACAATGTCGAGCCCAACTGACGGCAGAGGCTTGGGGTGTCGAAATTAAAAGGGGGAAGTGAAGTACTTACTTGCTTCAGTGGTCTCTGTGCGAAGTGACAGCGGTGCAAATACCTGTACATCTTAATTTTCCCTTTTGTTCTTTCACTGAGAGTTGAGCTTTTCCTGCAGGCCTGGTTGGTAATTCAATTGCAATCTTTTTGAGAAGAATAGATTATGTGCACTCTATTAACCTTTTCTGCGCCTTAGTCTTTTACTGCACACTTTATGAATATCAATGCTGCATCCTAGCTCAGTGGTTGCCATTATCGCAGGCATGTATTGTAATGGATGTTGAGGTGACAGAAAAATGACTACAGTTGGATATGTAAATATTCTTTTGTTGGACGTGGCTGATGGAAAGAGGGTGACTGCAGGGTAGGAATTAAATGTTTTGCTTGGCAGCTAAAGTCGGCTGTTTCATAGCACGGAGCCTCAGGTTTGGTGTGATGCCAGCAGAATAAATGTGTTGGTGTTTTCGGCTGTTGGTTCGTCACAATGCGTGCAGTTGTTTAATTTTAAACCCTTTTTTAATCACATTGTTTTGTAGTGTTTTTCTCTTGTTATCATCACTGAGGCTTAAGAGCGTTATTAGTGAAGGGCTGGTGGCTTACAAAACTACTAATCACTTTTTAATGGATGATTTACAAATTGGAAATGGATTTCTGAGGCTTTGTTTGCTCACTTCTCTTTAAATATTCTCCACCTGCAGCAGTGCAGGTACTTTTTCAGCAATTTTGTTCCAACTAGACTGGAAAGATTACGCTTAGGTCACGTAACTTTCTCTCACAAAACTACTTTAGTTAAAAACTGCAATCAAACACTGCACAAGATGCATAAAAAAAGTGTGTCAAGCATAAAAAAAACCTGTTGTAATTTAATGGATAAGTGCGTCTTTGTCGGTGTGATATGTTTTATGTTGGAAAAAGTTCAAGGAAAAGTTTGTTTGAGAGAAAACAAAAGTTAAGAGATGTGATGTTAATTTATAGTGCTGAATCAGAGTGAATTCTTGATTTAGATTCGCCATATTTTACTTTCCTTGCAGCTATTATAAAAGAAATCAATGCCCTTTACAATTTTGTGCGACAATGTTTCATGAATTTGCAAAGATTTTTGTATTTTTTATGGTTTAATACGCATGTAATCTCCAAGATGTTCATGAAATTGACAAACCATTATCCACAATTTGCTGTCATGTGCTTCAGCTGTGAGGAGCTTGTTATTTCCTTTGTGAATTGCATTGTGGGAGAATAATCAACCCCTACATTTTTAGCATCAAGCGTTACAGAACGCACGCTGACTTTGCTGATTATATGTAATTTTGTCACCTTTCAGATGTGAACACACGACACGCTAGCAGCAGAAGGTCGTGAGGTTTCAAATCAGAAAGTGGGACACAGCTGTTGATTGTCGTGATTGAGGACACCTGACGTGGTCGCTGGTCACATGGGATGGAGAAGTTATATAAATCACCTGGGGAACTGTGTCACTTCACAACAGGGATAATGGTATGTGTAGAGTGCAGGGCAGCTGATGGCTGGTGTATAATGCCAATATCATGCTGCTGCTTTCTGATAAAATACAATTTAATAAGAAATGAGACAAAAAAATGGCTGCAACATTGTTTGGAACTGAATTGTCTGAGTTTAACATTTAATGTTGCAGAGGACATTTATTTTGACAGAATTAAAGGCATTTACACAATAAACTGCTGCAGAAAAGGCACAAATTGGTGCATGTAAATTCATCAGAATGCAGCAAATGAAGTGTTTGATGCTCAAAGTTTCTGGCAGAGGACCTTCAAACCCAGTGTTGAAATAAAACCTGTATGCCTGTGCTTGAAGTAAACATGATTGATGGACATTATTTCACCCGTAAATGTGAAGTTTATTTCCTAATGGCGATGATTATTAAAAAATCAGTCAATAAAATCAGGAAGCAGTCGATGCCACGTGTCTCAAAATGGCATTAACTCTTTGACATCTGAGCAATTTGTCATCGTACTCGTCGTCCTCCGCTTATCTGGGTCCGGGTCGCGGGGGCAGCAGCCTCAACAAAGAAGCCCAGACAGTCCTCTCCCCAGCCTCTTCCATCAGCTCTTCCGAGGGAACCCCGAGGCGTTCCCAGGCCAGCCGGGTGATGTAATCCCTCCAGCGTGTCCTGGNACGGACCGGTTAAGCGCCTGCATCACTGCTGACGCCGCCCCAATCCGCCTGTCAATCTCCCGCTCTATCCTACCCTCACTCGTGAACAGGATCCCGAGATACTTAAACTCCTCCACCTGAGCAATTTGGTTTGATTTATTAACAAGAAATTACCCAAAAATTAGGAAGAAATTTGTGAGAAAAAAAGTTACAAGAAAATTATCTGAAAATGACCTGAAGAAGTGCATGCAAACAGCTTGAACAAGTGGCTAAATGAGACTACAGAGGTTGTGCGGGAAATTCAGTGTCATTACCCCAAACACCATCTTCACAACCTGCATTGTGGTGGTGATGTTGAAGTCAATTGACTGTGGTGTAGTTTGCTTATAGCCGCTAGCTAACGTTAGCTTTTTACTTCTGACGAGTGCATTTACACTTCCAAAATCATAACTGGTGTTCATTTGCAGAGATTGTCTTGCTGAACGAAATGTGTAAGCATCATAAACTTGTGTTTGCCGCAGTGCTTATTTTCTGCAATGATGCAAAATCCAATGGAAAAATCCCACTGGATTTTTAAAACAAGGCGATGCTAACTTCCGTGTCGGCCTCCAAAAAATGTCATCACTGATGCACTCTATTTGCAGGACATTTCTTGTCAAGTTGCTCATTGCCTTTCAGAAGAATTCAAACCAATTTGCACAAGTTGCAAAGGTTTAAATGCTTGTGAAAGACACATAAACGCAGCACAAGAAAACAGGTTTCACATGGTTAATCCTAGTGATTAATCGCTCCACCACTCCTTCAGAATGACTTTATGTAAAAAAGTATGTTTTCTTATTTGATGCCATGAGATTAAAAAAAGCATTTGTCCATCTTTTATTGTGTTTGACATTAATTGAGTCTCCCAGGACATCCGTGGTCGGGGGAACATCAGATCTAGCTAATAAAATAAGCCAGAACAACCAGAAATGATTTAGCATCTCATTTAACTCCCTGAGATTGATGATCAAAAAGTTCTCTTTAAGGCTGATGAGATATTATATAAGAAACAAGAGATTAAACTTCTGAGGGCTGCTGACAGAAGATCCTCGCTCACATTTCCTGTATTGATCACTGCGGAATCTAATTGGGTCCGACAGAAGTGCAGGCAGCGGCGCAGCTGACCTTTATTTAAAGAACACTTTGCGAAGGACTTTCTCGCTGCGTTCTCTCTCTCTCGGTGTTTGGTTAACTTTTACACACTCTGCGCTCGGCGCTTCCACTGAGGCTGACACTGACAGAAGGGATGAGACACTGTTTTCCCAGCCATCCTTCTCCTTTTAAGATTATTCATTTCCAAAATAACTTCACATTAATTCCTCGTGGTCCCGCCATCTGGCTATTATCTTTACAAGAGGATGGGAAACTGAGCAGCAGGCATAGGTTCCTGTATTTTCAGATTTTATTTAGCACTTCTTTAGTGTCCGGGATTTATCCCGGGGATATTTAGGAAGCTAATGCAAACTGGAATCAGTGTTTGAAGGTTAATTCAATGAGAAATGCAGCCTTATTTATACTGCTGACCTCTATTATCAAGCATAATGTGGACATATGACAGAGATCGGAGTGTGTCAGGCCTGCGCAGATTCCTGACTCTTGAGAACACGCCACATTACCAGATGTTATTATGGTAAATAGGCTATTAGAGCAAAAACATGACCAGCCTTCTTTCATGTCTGCAAGACTTACAGTGCACTGATAAGAGCTTATAATCATCCCACAGCCCTCCTCTGACTTATACCTGTCACGTTTATCCCCACAATCAGACCGTTTAGCTCCACCATCACCTCTCCAACCGCTATTTCCCAGGATCATGTACACACAAATTGCACTGAAACCTCCACGAAGCTCGGGACAAATGAAACGGAAGCCTACGGAGGCAGAGGATGCCAACATTTAACTTTAAATTTGAGGAGTGTGTGGCCAAAAAAAAAAAAAAAAAAAGATATATTTCACTTCCCTCTCCTCGCTTCAGAGGCCAGTGGCTCTTCCGACAGTAATGGAGACCGGCTTCAATCTGTTAGTGATCACTGCTCCGCGCTTCAAGTCGAGATAACATAAGGGAAGTGAAGGGAAAGCAGGAGGAGGAGGTAGTGTCTGGTAAAAATAGAATTTAAGATGACTAAATGGAGAGATGGTATCTCCTGAGATGACTCCAAAATTGTGGCAAATTGCACTGGTAGAAAATGATTAGCCGTGCGATTTTCTAGTGTTAAAGAACTGCTGCAATTTACTCCGCTGCACACTCCCCAAGAAATGACACAGAAATAGTAGCAGCAGATATCTTAATATCTAAATCAATATTTCATTAGGTGTACCTCTATTGGTCATTTCTTTTAAATTGCTTTCATTCCTCAAACAACCAGGTAATTTCACCCTGAACAAATGGGAAAAATAAACACCCCGTTAGCATCGTCTAACACCTGCGAGCCTTATTTAAGCCCTTGTTGATATCAGTTATCAGTATCAATCTCTCGAAAATTCGATGACCGAATTGCACGCAGACGTACAGTAGCTGCTTGTGACGGCGCTGCACAGATGTTTCCAATTTAAAAAGACAATCTGGTGCTTTGAGTGAGACTTTGAAAGGTCACCCAGGAAAGTGCTGACGGAGGAGCAACAGATCCTGGATAGGGAACAGGTGGCTTTCAGGTGATGACTCAGATGGAAAAAAGTGAAAGGAGGGGGGTGCAGAAACTTGGAGCTGCACTGTTGTGCTGGCTAAGGAGTTAGAGAAGAATCGCCAGCTGTTAAAGTGAACGCCGCAATTATAGGAGCTATAGAAGAGACACAGGAATGAAGTAAAGGTAGTATTTAATACAGAATATGAGTGAACAGATTAACAGATGATTTGTGCTGATTAACAGAAGTCTTTGGGGCTTGGACACAAGAGGGAGATCGAGGGACGTCTGAGCGGCAGCAAGATAAATCCCCCCATGGAGTCCAGACACTGGGGGTGGCTGATGACTCTGAAGCTGATGGCTGATGAGGCTGATGAATCCGTAAGGACTAGGTGGTGATGGGGAGGGAGTTTTCTGTTTGTGTTCCTTGTTTCATGTTATTCACTCATGTTGAATCTGTTTCCTGTTTTATTTTGTAGATTCTCTCCTCATGTGTCGTGTCTGGTTTTACTTCCTGTCTTTGTGTGTTTTCCCGCCTGTTTTCTGTCACATCTAGTCCCTCCCTGTTCCCTGGGTCCGTCCCAAGTCTCTTATTTTTATAGTGCTACTGCTAGCTCTTCGCTTGAACCGGAAGTCGTTTGAGGTCCGCCATCTTCTAGGCCGTCCCAAGCATAGACATATATACATAGACACCGCATTGACTGCCGCTGCCTATTGGAGCCGACGTCCTAGCCGGCCGCCATCTTGGATGGGTCTCGCTTTGCCTCTACAGTGCATTCACTTCTATTGAGGAAGGAGCTGTATGCACAAGTAAAATAGAATAACTCACTGAATTTTCAACTGATTTTCACGCGGTTTGGTTTGTTTGTTCGGCACACATGTAGTTATGATACAGGATGCTTTCGTACATTAAAAATGCGGGATTTCATGCTTTAATACTTTCTGCAGATAGCAACAGCATGTTATTTAGGTCACAACACAGTTCTTTTATTCACCTCATACATATATAGCCTACATATATATATATATATATATATATATAT
>NC_065528.1:25508820-25580989 GCF_006386435.1 Epinephelus moara | reverse complement strand
ACTGTGTTGTGACCTAAATAACATGCTGTTGCTATCTGCAGAAAGTATTAAAGCATGAAATCCCGCATTTTTAATGTACGAAAGCATCCTGTATCATAACTACATGTGTGCCGTTTGTAACAAACCAAACCGTGTGAAAATCAGTTGAAAATTCAGTGAGTTATTCTATTTTACTTGTGCATACAGCTGCTTCCTCAATAGAAGTGAATCCACTGTGGAGGCGAAGCGAGACCCATCCAAGATGGCGGCGGCGCAGGACGCGCTCAGGCAGTCGATGCGGCGTCTACGTATATATGTCTATGGTCCCAAGTCTCTTATTTGTGCAGCGAGGAGCTAGCGCTAGGAGCTAGCAGCAAGCTTTAAGCAGCTACGAGCTAGGATGGTCGAGAGCTTCCTATCTGGAAGAGTTTTTCAGCTGAACGCCATGACGTATAAATACCCGCCCTCTACATGTGGCACATTTGAACGAGATGGCGGAGAAACAGTACAAGAGTAAGTACCCGTTACATGCATTCTTTGCAATGAATGCTGTAATTCACATACCTACTTCAAAGATTAATGATATTCCATCACAGTGACAGCGGAATAGCAGGGCTACAGACCGTTCTGTAATTGCACAAACTTCGACAAATGACTCAATAACAATGGTAATACATGCAAAAGTGTGACCAGAGTCATGATGGCGGGGGGTGGGGGCTACTGTTTTGGTCAGCGAATATAATGAGACTTGGGATGTACCCATAGTAACGCCAGACGCTGGCTGCTTTACGGAGCAGATCCAGCGGTGCCGCCGTCATCAGGAATGGACGTCGCTTCACGTGACACTTCAGTGGAAAGGACGTCTCATGTCTCTCAAACTGACAATGCTCGCTCATCGCTCCTAGCGCTAGCTCCTCGCATTTTTTCCTCGGTGGGAGGGGCAAAACAGCTAGCAAAGTCGGCTAGGTAAGATAACTAGCAGTAATTTAAGATACTTGGGACGGACCCCCAGAGTCTTCCCCTCACACCTGTTCTGTATTAGTCTTGTTTGCTCCACCCTAGTGTCCCCCTCCACACCCTTGTTGTCAGCCAATCCCCATTTCCTTTCTTTTGCCCATGTCTTCCTACTCCAGCTGTGTCTTGTTCTTGTGATTAATTTTCTGTGCATATATACCTGTGTGTTTCCCTTTGGACCTTGTACCCTTCCTAGCACTATGTTCTTGATGTTGTTTCCTGCTCCAGCTCCTGCCTGGTGTCTTGTATTCTGTTTGATATTTTTTACCCTAGTTCATTGTTATCCCAGCTGGTTTTTAGTTAGTTTTGGTTCTTCTGTCATTTGGACTTTCTGTTATCTGCCTGTTCTGGATGTTTTTCATCAGCTTTATTAAAGCTCACTTTTTGATTAACCTCAAACCTCCCTGCAGCTTTGCATTAGGGTCCCTTGTCTTCTTGACTGAACTTTCCGTAGAGCTTCATTTGGCTGGTTGGTCCACCACTTTGACTGAAATATTTCAAAATCTGCTGGATGGACTGTTATTATAATTTAACCTAATCTTGTTCCCAAGTTGTCAAATAGCAATAATTTGTGGCGTCTGATACCAATGCACAAGGCCCCCTCTGTATGAGACACACTGGGCTTTCAGCTAACTCCAATGCATTCTCGGAACCCATCGGCTGTATTCAGCGTCTGACTTCCGGCAGACGGCGATACAGCCTCTGAGGGCAGACCCCCAATTTTTTTGGCATTCCGGTTTGATTTGGGCGGAGGAGGCGAATTTCCGTTTCCGACTTCCGTTTATATATAAGTAAATATGCTGAACCATTGCGATGGATTCAGAGTTTGCAGTGACGCCAATTATGTGATGTTAGTTCAACGCACGGAGCGTTTAACCGGGCAACAACTGCAGCCGGCTCAAACGTGATTGGTCAATATCACGCGGACTACAAACAGCCTACAACCGGAAACCAGGGCTCTTCCGCTCGTCTTCCAGAGGCAAGATCTCCGAGGTTTGCCTACAGGCTCTACATTCACTGAATGTAGAGTCTGTATATAGAGACTAACTCTAATGTAAACCCACCCACAGCAATATTAGACACTCAGAGCTACTGACATATTATAAAGAGCAGGAGAGTCTGCATGGAGAGGAGGTTGGGGTGGATAGATGGGTCAAGCAAACACAGGACTTTCAACCAGGAGGCTGCTGTTCATGTCCTGTCTGAAACATAAGTCAATGTTGAGTTATTTTAACTATGTATTGTATGTTACCTGACGTTATATAGAGAATGGGACCGTGACGTGAGCAGTAGGGAGCAACATATAGCCTTGTGGGACTTTCGGACATGGAAGATATGGTGGAGACTGTGTACTATTAGAAGAGGCAGCTGCTTGAAAACACTGTGAAATGTTTAACGTTTACTGCATTAGCAGATGCCATAACCGTTCTCCGCCCAAACTGTGAACGTGTGTTAATGAGTGACTCCAACCCAAACTGTAAACCCACAAATTAGTGCTGAAAGTTTCTGGTAATGACCATTGCTAATGAAGCATAGCGAAAGTTCAGTCAGGAAGACTCTCTTTACATTCCTATTTCCTTCACAGTTTTCTCTGCTCTTCTCCAGATTCTACTATCAGCTGACCATGGGCGTCACCCTAAATTAATCCAACCAGATTTTGCCATGATCTCTCTAAGTCAATCATGTTGTTGCTGTCATGTTTTTAAAAATGATCATTTCTGCTGCCGTCAGTTGTCTGTATACGTCAAACAGATGTGACCTTCCTCCACCCCATCCACCGGAAGTTTATTTTGAAAGACGCTGTTCATGTTACAAGTGGAAACTGTATGTATCCTGTGAACACACAACTTCATTTCACTTCAAGACACTGTCTGCATGTAACAAGCAGAAACTGACATGTCTAAAACTGACAGAGAGGTGCTTAGAGTGTCATTCATGAAATGTGCGGAACACGGAGCACCTTTTTAGTTCCAGATCTGTGTGCTAGGTACCTCAACAGAGGGGGGACCAAAAATGGGGACGGTACAGAACGGTTCCACTGGTACCATCCACAGCTTTACACAGTGAAGTGGTAAAAGTGTACTGAACTGAACTGAACTGAACTGAACTACTTGGTGAAAACGGGGCTTAAGAGACCAGTATTTTAGACTGGTAGTACTGGGCAGCTTCCAGGTGGGACTGTTTATATAACTGTGTGAGTGTGTTCAGGATGCTCCTGCAGCAAAACCTCCCTGAATAAAGAAAGGGTAAATAAAGGGCAGGTGTATGATTTTTGGCAGTTACAGTACGGCATAAACAGGTGTGAACTGAGGTAATTGAGTCCAGGTCAGATTTAACATAGTCAACATGTTCTTTTATTTCATTATGTATATGTCCCTGTTCCTGTTTGACATTTCATCATTTTCAATTAATCCTTTGTGTAGTGCTCGGCGGACTGCGTTCACCTCTCAAACTATTTCTATTAACTCCGCCGGGCAGGTCAGTGGTTGTTTATCACGACTTCTGGAGTGAACACAAACTTTTCTCCAAGCAGCAGCGGGCATCATCTTCCAGACTGAACTACTGCTGACCGCCGGGTCTTCAGTGTTGCTTTGTGGTTAATGCTTTTTTACAGATATCTAGCTGGAGTCACCCACTGGTTAAAAAACAAGTATTTCTTATCGTCGTTGTGTCTGAAGTGTTGTGGAGTTTTGGATCTCTATGGGGATTTTAGTTTGGAAAGTAAGTTGAGCACATCATCTGTGGCCTTGTTTACCACATTCTGCTCTAAGTATGGAGAAAACAAAGAGTTTTTTTATGATGTGCAAGTTTGGAAAGTCATGACAGAAAAGTCATGTTCAGAAAAAAAAAGACTACTGACAACACTTAGTCTCAAAGAAAGTTGCTCTATTGACTCAAGTGAGGATGATTTAGCACCGTGGCAGCGGCAACATTTCATTTTTAATGCCTCGCTGCTTTCCTTTTCATTTCTTGAGCTGTTTTACAACCCAAAGTGCCATTCTCTGCTTTTTCATAATTAAACAAACATCCTATCTCTTCAAAAACTGCCAATAAACAAATAAACTCACTAATGAAAATGCTATTACATTCCCACCATAAGCCAGTGCTCAAGGGGTGAAATATTGCAATTTATATTATTTCAGGGCTGATTGTTTCGTGTTGTTGTGACACTGTAGAAATGTGAATGTGCTCTGAAGTAAATGAAGTGTATGAAAATATCACAGCTAATCCTCTGATACAAAGTTTCTGGAGGAGGTGGGACCGATTCATTGTTTCCCAAGTCACAAGTAAGTTTCAAGTCTTTGCCATCAAGTCCTGAGTCAAGTCCCAAGTAGTGATGGGCAAAGCAGTTCTTTAGATGTTACTGAATCACTAGAAACAGTTCATTAAAAAGATTCGTTCAAAAGATTCGTTCACTGAATCGTTCAGTGCTTGGCGGGAGGAGGGCTGACTGTGTACTGCGTAGTATAAGTTAAAAACCAAAAGTTACAGATGGACAACAGGAAACAAAAATACATAATAAAAATGTAAAGCTCTGGAAAAAAAAATATAAAACACAAAATACAATTACTACAAAGAAAAGCTAAAAAGTTTGTTAATACATACAGGAAGTGAACCATATAAATGCAAAAAAAACAGCAACTACACATGATTACAAAGACCAGCTTAGACACATTGTGACATTGACATATAGAAGATTGAGTCCTACAAGTAGTTGCAGGTTTCAACTCATCTCATGAATCTTTGAATCTCTGAACCTGAACTGGACTGTAAGTCATCAAATTTGTGACTCAAATCTGACTCAAATCCAAGTCATGTAACTCGAGTCCCCCCTTTGGGCTTTGACATCTTATGCTTTCTAATTAGAGCTGGGCAGTGTCAGTGTGATCTTGGTTGGTGCTGTATGGAGCAGGTGTTTTACAAATGCTTCCTTTTTGTTTCATTGTCCCTCCACCTGGAAAACCAAAGAGCTGGCACTTAAATCATTTGTAAAGGCCGATCCTGTTGGCACAGGAGACCTGATTACTCTGTGGCCGCGGCAGTGGCAGGCTTGGCAGAGCGATGCAAAGTTTGGACTAGTCGAAAGCCGCTGCACTCTGAGTGGAACCAGGGTTGACAATTATTGATTACACGTGATGGAGAGCTCATTTAGAAAGGTTGGAGCCATGTTGCCCAACGGGAACTCCAGTCACTGTGTTTGTCTAACAAGCTGCGTGGCCACAAGTTGGTAATTTTTCTTCATTAAAAAGGGAAAAATTGCATTTTTGATTTATGTTGAATGCACAGAAGGGTTGCACATATTACCATAAAAATAGATGCAGGGAGACGATTATTCAGACCCAACACACAGTGTACGTGACAATTGTTTCCCTCTGGTCATGTATTCATACACTCACATAAAACTGCAGTGAGTGTGTGCCTCAGTGTATGGTGCATGTGTGTGTTTATTTAGAGAGCTCCTCGCCCAAGAGGCATCTCTATCAGCTGGTAAGTGAGTCATGTGACCTGTAGACTTGTAGACCGTCCTGCTGCTCTTTTATCCAGGACTGTAACACAGGACTATACAGTAGTTTCCTAATGACTAGGTTCAACGTCTGGATGCTCTAATGTGTGCATTTCTAAACTGAATATATTATCCTCCTAGACCAGTATTAAGTATTTATTTACCTATCACGGTGAACAGAAGGTGTGCAGTGAAGTTGACTTTGCCAGATGGCCGGTGCCAGTGTGGTACGGGAAAAGGAGAAGACCACTGAGTCTTTCTTCAACTTCCTGAATGACTCTTTATTATTTTATTCTTTACTTTAACTTCACAGATGAGAAATAATAAATTGTGAAGACAATAAAGCCTGCACAAAAATAGCATTTTAAGTCTTGTGTGTGATTTATCCTGGCTTCATATGAGCAGAGGAAATCTCTGCTCGTCGCAAGTTTAATTTATACAGTGTAAAATGCCATAGGCTTGTGCTAATAACGTTAGCATGTTACATTTGTTTGGAAAACGTGTTTAGTATGAGACACTTGTTTTGTAGGTGAACATTGTGAGCTGTAATGGAGCCGAATTTTGTAACATTACCTTTGTTACATGTTGCTGTTGTCCGTGGCTTCATATGAGTAGAGGAAAAGACTGCTAGCTGCTAGGCTAATTTATACAATGTAAAATGCCATAGGCTTGTGCTGAAAACATTAGCATGTTGTATTTGTGGGGAAAATGTGTCCAGATAAAGACAAGTGTTGGTCTGTGAATGCTGCGAGTTATAGTGAAGATGATTTGTGTTCTTGAAACTGTTTGAAACTGTTGCTATTAAGTCATGTTTAATGTGTGTTTAATGTGTGTTTTTGAATCAACTAAACTGTACAGCATTNAGGCTAATTTATACAATGTAAAATGCCATAGGCTTGTGCTAAAAACATTAGCATGTTGTATTTGTGGGGAAAATGTGTCCAGATAAAGACAAGTGTTGGTCTGTGAATGCTGCGAGTTATAGTGAAGATGATTTGTGTACTTGTGTTTGAAATTGTTGCTATTAAGCCATGTTTAATGTGTGTTTAATGTGTGTTTTGGGTGTGTTGACGCACAGGTAGGCCTATAAATCCGCCTTAAGGCTTCAGTTACCCAAGTTTTACCAATTCAACCACATTGTTTAATTGAATACTTTTTTCTGGGGTCTGGTCAGGTAAAATTGTTCACCATTTAAAAAGAAAATGGAAGAAAAATGAAAATGATAAAATAAACATAAGCTCTCAGGTGATACTCAGGAAATATCAGCTGCCATTGAACTTGTCTGCATTTACATTTCATCAGCTGTTTGAGGGCAGTGCCCCAGTGAAAACCATGGAGATGTTGAGCTTTACACGTTAATGAGGTCCACCTGAATGCATCATTAGCTTAATTCTCTGTGAGGTTTGACCATCTGGCTTGAGTCCTTCAGTCTGGCCTCGGCCCTGTGAAGGACCCACGTTTGTGGGCCACAAACTTGGACGGCATCCAGAACACAGACACACCAACAATCCCAGACAGGTAAACTTGACCCCTTATTCTGAGTACTTTCACGTACACATACAAAAATAAAACTTTTCCAATATCTCCCACAAACCACTTCTCACCGCCCTCCCTTCTGCTGCTCTCTCACATGAAGAGATTCATGGTCGAAGGGATCATTTCGGGAGCGTCTAGATCATCATGTCATTCTTGTAAATCCTGCTGAGATGGCAAAACTTTACCCAATGTTCCTCACCCTCCTGTCAGCGTCATGGAAACACCGGAGACAGTTCCTCTCTAAGAACACTTTTGTTGAGATCCTGTCTCATCCCTGGCGTGTTCCCGCTACTCAAGCCCTCGCTGTCAGCAGTCACTGGCTTTTAATTGCTAAGAGCCTCAGCTTTGGTAATTATGTTGTCAAACGCAAAAGAGTATCGAGTGCAAATAATGTGAATGGTACAGCGGCTGGTCTCTCCCTGAGAGGCTGATTCGTCTTGATGGCAGGGAGACATCGCTGTGAGAGGAGAGAAAAAAGAAACCCAGGAAGCAATTGAGCATACAAAGAACATTGTCACCTCATTTGCAATCAGGAAACTGCAGAAAATAAAGAAACTATATTTTTCTCCGTGCCTGAAATAGAGCCGCACAAAGAGAATGAAGCTCCTGTATTGTTTAGTTTTATAAAATAAAAGGTTTGTATCATGTTGTCAAGGAAAACTGATAGCACGGGTCTTAATTACGGTGTAGCTGCTTGGAGTTTAATTATACAGAGTGTTGTGTTTATCTGGAGCTCTTCTCCAATCTTTGAGAAAGTTTAACAAAACTTTAATGCTAATTCGTCCTCATGGGTAGACGTGTTCTAAATACGGAGCCGTGTTGGAGTTTCTGCCTTTGTGCTAAACACGATTAAATATTTATGTGTTGGACAAAGTGTGGTGTCTTCAGGGAGGCGTTTGCCTACCTGTAGGTTGGAGGCTCGCATCAATGGCTGGTGGTTTCTTGAACAATGAGCCCCTCGGAGGAGAAGCTGCAAGGTCAGTCACACAGCACCGCATCGCAAAACTGACTTGTGATGTCATCAGGAGCTCTCTCCACAGGCGTGTCCATGCAATCTCTCAGTATTCAAGGGTTTTCATCATACCTGGGTAAAAATCATTCAGTTATTCTCTTGAAACTGGCATGAAATCCAATCTTTAACCTCACGAGGGAAGGTAAGCAGAACTCTTGAAGGTCCAGTGTGTAGGATTTAGGGGGATATACTGGCAGAAATGGAATATAATATAATACATGTTTTATTACCCTGAAAATCAGAATTGACCTATGGCTAAGTCCCGCCCTCAAACGCGATGAGCCAATCACAGTGCGTGTAGCCATTCTCATACACTCGGACATTCTCTGCCTGGACGTTCATTGAAATGCATTACAGTAAGTCAGTTTCGTTCGGTTTTATGAGCTTTTTCAGAGATTTGAAGTTTAAAAATGGTCAAACGGTGTGCATGGGGTACATGCAACTCCAACACAAGGTATCCTGAGAGGCTAGGCGACAAGGTGTATTTTTTACACCTTATTAAACCACATCTCAACCGAGAAAAGTGTCTCCTTTGGATAAAGTTGTGTGGTAACGTTAGACCACAACATCAACTCAACGTGAATAAGATTAACAATGATGTCTACATCTGTTTTTAAGTCGACATCATGTTTGAGGCAACATATTGTCACTTTGCTGGAAAGAAATATAAAGTTATCTTTAACATCTCTAGCTAACGTTAGCTAAAGTTAGCCTAACATTAGCTAAAGTTAGCCTTGTTCATCATGTCACCTTGTTTGCTGGGAGTTCATTAGCCTATTTTGTTCTAGTTTTGTACTTTGGTGATCGTACATCATTGTTAGCTGTTGTCCAAAGGGCTCTAGTTAAGCTAACGTTAACTTCTGGAGCTTAGCTTCATTAACTTATCTGTAATGGCAGAGATAACAAAGGTTGGCAAACGTTATGCTGAATGATTCAGTGTAAATACTGTAGCACCAAACTAACGGAGAGACACTCTTGGTAAAGATGGTAAAACGGCAGTTATCCTTTTCTCATATTCTGAGCCAAAAACCTTAACTTCAGTGGCACTTTAACGTGTTGTCTTTGACGGCGACAGCAACGAGATGCGGTTCACAAGCGTACACTGTGACCTGTAAATTCTGGCTTGTAATTTAAGCTTTTCATCGACCTTCTCAACAATAAAATGATGAATATATCCCTCCAATGTGTAGTTTAGGCCCTTTTGGTTACTTCTCAATGACATCTGATCGTTATATCCCCAAAAATCATCAATTGCCTCCTGCGAAATGCCGTGTACTGTGACACCTGCCATAGCGCCGGTCACTGAATGTTGATAGTTTGTCCGAGTGAGTGGAGGGGGGCGTGGCTTAGCCATAGGTCAATTGTTGTTTTTCCTACCTTATAATAAGGCAGTTATATCTACAAAGGAAGCAGGTCCTTGTTTATGGAGATTTCTACAGAAGCTGAGAACGGACAAACCAAACACTGACTCCAGATAGGGCCATTCACATTTTCACGTTAGTCACCATAGTTAGCAGCCCTGTCGAGGCAAGAGTGTTGTAAAAAGACTTATTCCTTAAAAATGAAACCACTTTATTCAGGGTTTTTACCAGTTTAAATCATTGGGACCATTTGTTTTGGAGAGGAAGAGACCTCTGCGCACAATTCAGCTCCCGTTGAGAACCTTCTAAACATCTGTATCAGGAATTTGGTTAGCACTCGTTGAGCATGTAGTAGCAGGTACTATGCAATGCTACTTGATTTAATCACCTGGTCTGCTTGGTTTGGAGAGGAAGGGACCTCTGCAGTTAGTTTGGCTCCAGGTACAAACCTCCTGAACAATGAGCACTGAAGGAATTTGACCTGCTGGATGGAATCTGCAATCCTCAGGACTTGGGGGCGGCTCAGAGGTAGAACAGGCCGTCTACCAATCAGAAGATCTGCTGTTCGATCCCCGGCTTCTCCAGTCTGCATGTCAAAGTATCCTTGAGCAAATTGCTCCCGATGGCTGTTCCATCATTGTGTGAGTTTGTTAAATAAAACACCTGAGTAGCAGGTGGCACCCTGTATGGTAGCCTTGGCCACCAGTGTATGAATGTGTATGTGAATGGGTGAACGTGACCCATGCTGTAGAAAAAGTTCTTTGAGTAGTTGGGAGACTAAAAAGACACTATACACGTGCAGGTCCATGAATCATTTACCATTTAGATTACACTAAATCCCCTAAATCTGTAGCTATCTTATGGAGGCTGTGGCACACTTATTTCTTGAGGTAGTGGTATCTTATGAAACTTAACAACCGAAGGCATCCACTGATACCAACCATGTCGGCATAGCCTCTTGGGAAAGGGGCTAAATAATGCTATAAAGTTAGATTAAATTTTGGCAATGGTGATGGTATGATGATTTTCAACGGGGTCCCTCAAACTTTCACCTCAAGATAATTAAATGAAAATGGGCTTCCATGGGCACCCACAAGTCTCCCCTGCATTTAAAAGGTACTTTGCTAATTTTCAAATGGCTTTGTATCGTAACAATGTGTGTAGTTTGTGTAAATGAACTGTGGCAAACTCCCCTGCATCTAACCAGTGCCCAGATATAACTCCTGGCCTCCCGGCAAAAAATCATCCAGCTTAGTTTCTGGCTCTCAGGCAGCTGCTCAACTTCAGGCTGTACTTCTGCATTTTCATATTGCCGGCCATCCATGCTGCCACCACAGACACAAAGAGTATAGAAACAAATCAGGAGACAGACTCACCCCTCTTTTTAAACTCAGAGCAAAATCTGATCAGATGGTAAAACGAGGCAGCGCTGATCATATATGAGATCGAGGTCGTTTCTTGCTGCTATTGTTTCAAACTGGCGTGTTTGCATGACATCACCCACCAGCAAGAGTGTTTATTGGTCTGGTAGTTGTAGGTTTTCTCCCTCTTGAGCAAAGGCATCTTTTTTCTGTTTTCTCGGATTCTGTAGCAACAGTTTCAGAAGTATTTGTGTCTTTCTACTGCATAGACATCCTGGTTTTATTAGAAGGCCATCTTTCCAGCATTGAAATACTTTAACTAGGCTTGTTCCCAGTAAATGTTTTGTTCCTTACAATCAATGACCTCCTTCAAATTTAACTATTTATTTGTCTTTTTAAGGAAAAACCACCACAAATTTAGTGTGCCTTGCTTCTGTGTAGAAAAGTTGATGGGGCTCTTTGCATATCTGTGCCCAGGGGTCCACTGTCTCATAATTCGCCCATGTGTACAACCCCAAGATTTTCAGTTGCCCCACGTGGCAACCCCTATACACTTCGACAGCATAATCGAATCCCTGAAATTTAGTTACCGCTTTTGGTTTGCTGTGCCTCTCCTGGCCTTCACCTGCAAAATGTGCAGATTAACACATACCAATTAGGAAGAAACTCAAAATAAACACAAAGAGACACAAAATAACAATAAAAATGGACATAACAACCACTTAGAGACACAAAATGGCCAAAATAACCCACAAAATTAACTCAAAGACACACAAAACACCCACAAGGAGACATGGAACCACAATACAATGCTTACCAAGTACAAAAAAAATGAGGCAAAACCACCACAAAGTTAGTGTGTCTTGCTCCTGTGTGGGAGTGGTGATGGGGCCTTTTTCATATCTTTGCCCAGGGGCCCATTGTCTCGCCCATGTGTGCCACCCCAGGATCTTCAGTGGCCCCGTCTGGCCACCACTATGAAAACTTTCTGAGGGCACCACTGCTCATAACTTCAGAAACATCATCTATTGACGTCACTGCTCAGAGCAGATTTCTTTAAAATACAATAAGGTCTACTCTACTGTGAACCTAATATCTTTTCTCATCTATTGCAAAGAAAAAAAAAATTCTATTGGGATTCTGAAGCCGTGTGCTCAGTGCTGATAACACCTTCAGATTTAATAAATATTCTTTATGTGATTTATTTTATATATTGTAGTAAAGTTTTATCAGTGCAAAGCAAACCTCAGCTGGGTATTACAGGATTATGGGCCAAGTGTCGCCCGACTGTGCCCTGGAGTCTGGCGCCGGCTCGGAGACGCTGTGAGGGATGATGGGATGGGGAGGCAGCATGGAGGCCTCTGTTTGTTTACTGTGTGAGAAGTGATCAATGGGGGCCCCAGCTTGCCAGCAAACTGCCAGGGTCAGTGTTCCCCTGAGCGCATCAGCAGAGCAAAAAAAAAAAATCTATACAACCTCACTGGTGGCCTCATTCTCTCTATTCACAAACATACACGCTCTCATGAATTCATGGAAAATTCTATGCAGGCGAGCAGAACCCTCATGTGCGGCGCGAGCACACACATGTAGATGAGGAATGAGTATGCGTGTCTGCGCCTGGTTGCTGGGGTCAGAACAGTCATTGCCAAAAGGGGCCCCGAACGCAACCTCAGGGGTCGAGCAGGAGGAGTGACAAGTAGAGGACAAATGATTATAAACAAACAAACACACAAGCAGCGCGGTCAAAGTGGCGCGATGACCCTGCGTAACCTCGACAAAAGCCGAGGCAGAATCCTGACCTGCGTGAGCATCTGCAGGGTTTTTCCTGACGCCGCTGTGCTCAAGGCTGGGTCACTGCCACTGTTATTATATCTGCGTTGATTATAACAGAAAATTGACCTTGAGGCTGCGAGCGAGAAACGGTGCATCCTAACACCGAGAGGGAGGATTAAAGTGAGGGAAATTGACAGAAAATGAAGGAAAGACAAAGACAGTAGAGAGGGGAGGGAGGGGCTCGGGGAGTTAGAGCGAGAAGGAATCGGAGAGACATAATGGAATAAGTTATGAGTAGGCAAGATGGACAGATAGAGAGCAGGGGAGATAAATAACAGAAATGACTGCTGGGGAGGAGAGACACATCTAGGGCAGTGCTTTTTCACAGTCTGCGTCAGTACGCAAAGTTGGGGCACGGAAAGATTAAAATGAAGCCAAAAGATTATCCTGAGAAAAAAAAATGTGGCTTGGATTTCAATTGAATAAATTCTAAATTTTTCTGTTAAGTCCCGTCTTTTATTGTGTTGCCATTTTCTCTTCAAATCCTGAAATCATTGGCATCATAAGAGGGGGAAAAACTTTGTCTTTTAGGAGAAGGGGAGATGTGAAGGCAGCAGAGTGGACATGAGGACACCCTGATCTCCAGCACTTTATCCTTCCTTCCTATCACTTTGCTGACATGGCAGAGAAACCCCCCAAAAAAGCCTTTATAGTGTCTTATAAATACAGTAGCCTTTGTAATTATACCCAAAACACAAAAGTGGTCGACACATCCCCACTTCTATTGTGTGTTTACATCCTGTGCCGGTGGGGATGAGTCAAGAACAAAGACTTGGTTCAACAGTTTTGGGGGGGAAAAGCTTTTTCACTCTCTTGCCAAGAGTTGAGATGAGAATAATGTCTGTATATTGAATACCAAGCTACAGCCAGAAGATGGTTAGCTTAGCTTAGCATAAAGACTGGAAGCACCATGGATGTATAATGAGAACTGGATACAATGTTGGAGGTGGGATCCCATTGATTCCAATAAAAGTTGCTCAGTGGGACATGACGCCAAAATCATTCAACTGCCATCTATAAAATAACCCGGATTATTGGCACTGCACTTTAGCCGGCCAAGCCAGCTGCTGCTGGTTTAGCACTTTGGTCATTCAAATGGGAACGAAACAATTGAATTGTGCAGCTCCTCTAAACTTTCCAAATGTTATCGGACCGAATGGATTAATTACTAGTTGTGAACTCAGACATTTCGTGGGGGTTGTGATGCGTAGTGCACTTCCTGGGGGCCTGGGGAAGCACAGGAAGCAAATTTGTATTTCCAAGGATAGCGAAGGCATGATCCATCCTACTTTCCCTCTGATTGGCTCGCACTTGTTGCCGTCATTGGTTGGATTGGTTAAGTTTAGGCAAGAGGAGTTAGATTGGTTAGAGTTAAGGTAAGAATGTCAGGGTAAACCAATCAGAGCCAAAGCAGGGCACCTCACCTTGAAAACAACACTCCAGGAAGTCACTGCTCCTCGCCAAGAAATAGGCTCGTCCAACCCACAGTAAAACCCAAACTTGTTTTTTTTTGGTATAGATTTTGCTCTTAAGGAGTCGCATGTTCAGTTTTTCGTTAAGTACATTTTGTTTCAGTGGTTTTAAGCTTGTTATTTGCTGGCAAATATTAGCATTAGTATTATCACAGTCAACCATAGCCTTAGCCTGGTTCCAGACCATAGACCCCGCCCACTCAACTGAGTAGGCTTGCATCTCTGGTCTGGCATACTGCAATGAATTTGCGATTTATCTCATCCAAAAGATGGAAGGACCAATGAACGCCGGGGGTGGGGGCGGGTCTAGCGATTAGCCAATCAGCGCCACGCTGATGTCAAGCTGTCCGCCGGTGGGTAACTGGTGAGGATAGCAACAATGGCGACCGCTACAGATCCTACAGACCACATTAACGATGCTATCGAGGTATTTCGCCACTACTCGCGTTAATGGAGGACCAAATTAAGGAAGCTGCTAAACTGGATTTAACAGCGATGTAGCTGGGCCTGCACGACGACTGAGACATTTTAAACGGGCAATGCTCACTTGTTATCGGCACCCCCGAGGCATGGATACTAATGACGTCAGATTCTGGGTGAGTCGTTGATCTCTACTGATTGGTTAGGGAAAAATCAAATTCCCTCCCCCTTGTAAATCGCCTTCAATGGAGGCGATGTCAGACTGAAGGTTCTGGGAGCTTCAGTCTGACACTCAGGCTACCATAGTCTGTAAACGCACTGTGCTAACCAGGCTAGCAGCTAACATTAGGGTTAGCTCCAGCCTCTCGTCCAAATGGTCACTTATGGCTCCAAAAAAAGATGGCAATGGAACAAAATGCCAGACTCAAGGCTTCAAAACAGAAGTCCATAAACCAGTGGGTGACAATACAGTGGTTATGTCCATTATTTTATACAGTCTACGGGATATAGTGGTCATTTTATTAGTCGTAAAGGAGCACATGTCATCTAACAAGCTTCCAATCCAATCAGTTTTTCACTTTTCCTCAAGACTACACAATGAATCTCGATATTTAAGGTGTCAGTATACTTTAAATGCACTAGTTCATAAGAAGAAGAAGTGGCGTCTGAAAACTCCCAAAGACCATTTGAGAACCTTCAGTCTGATTCTGTCAGTTTCAAACAGTAACAAAAACTGTCAATAGTAGTCCCTACAACTCCTTACCGTAAAGATTTGGGGAAGTGGGAGTTTAAAACATCATACAAGAGTTTGTTTGAGGCATACTGACTCCTTGAGACTCAAAGAGCCGATGCAGCTCTTCCCTACTCCTGCGAACACTTTCCTTTGTCCGTACAAGCCAAGTCAAAACTATCTCAGCAAATATACTGCACCCAGAACAGCCAGGGCAGCTCTCTAAGGCACCGATTCATCGACAAAATCTGTGTGACTAAAGATGTAACTGTTAGTTCATGACATGTGGACTTGTTACCGCTCCATTGGGTGGTCCCTGTTTCCCCATAACAAGCCAGCAGAAAGAGAAAAGCGTTCACAGAGAAGGAAATCACGGCTTAACTTTTGGACATAACAACCGAGCTCTTGCTTTCTGCGGCGGAGCTGTGGCTGAGTAGCGAGGCAGATCTCAGGCTATTTGCTGTCACTGACTGGTCCTGAGGATGTGAGGGAATGAGCAAAGCAACCAGAGCGAGTCTGCTGCAGAGGAAAAGCCTTGATGGAGGAAGCTTTGAGAGCTGACTTTACAGCTAACTAATGAGACGAATGAATGAGGCGGGCGGCGGAGGAGAGGGAAGGACCACATTCACAGTAAATAACCTGAAAAGAGAAAACAGAGACAAGAGAGGAATCACTTACAGACACAAAACTCTGACAAACTAATTACCAACTGTTTGCATCTCTAATTAGGACACATGTTCCTTCACATGTGCTCGTCCTGTGTAGGCGTTCTTTAAGTTTCCTGGCTCATTTTCATAAATCTGAGTGCGTATGTTTGTCACTTGATGAGGGCTTAAGCTTTGAAATGCTAAGATGTGGAGTTTAATTGTATAATCCAGACTTTGTGAGGATATTGCAGGAGGAACCAGCGACAGATCTGATCTAACAAGGCACTTTACTCCACAGTAGACAGCTTTGAGAGGATTGGTGGGGAGGGGGGAGGAAGTGTGCGATTTTAACAAGGGAGAGATTTGGATTTGGTTGGGCTTTGTGACTGCTTGACAGTCACAAAGACGCACGCACAATGAAGAGAGAAAGGCAGGTTCAAGCTGAGCTCCCTCCCTCCAGATGTTGTTTTGAAATCGGATACAGAAAGTCAAAGCTTGAACATTGTCAGTGGCTGAAAAGAAGAAGCCCAAATCCAGTCACGAGATGAGAGGTGAAATGTTTCTGAAAGATGTTTTTCTCGTTCTCAGCTGTTTGCTGCATCGTGCTTCCACACCCCCTTGTGTGGCTTAGCACTGATGTGATGCCACAAATTTGATATGATATGATTTTGAGTATCAAAACTCGAAACATCAAAACACACCTAAAATATAGTTCCGGTCAACAACTTAAAGGTAGCCTATACTATGCAGGATTTACAAAACCTGCGGTTATTCCGCAGGCTAGTTAATAACATGTCGGGCAGGAAATCCAAAGTGTGGGATCATTTTGAGAAGGTGAAGGACGAATCCAAGGTGATATGTAAACTCATCTTCATTGGTCGACTACAAACATGACGTATCATCTGAAACATGGAAGTAGCTACATGCCCATTAGCCCACAGCGTCATTAACAGGCGGCTCGCTCAGTGTGTGACGTGCACTTGTAGATAAAATATAGGCCTTTAGTACGGTTTTGTATTTCTCTGTAATGTAGCACAGTGTCAACAATGTTACTGATACTATTCTTTCTCACACCTTCAACTCAAACCATTGTGTTGCCCCGCCCAAAATATATCACTTAATAATTAAATTAATATCGTATACATGCGGGCGACTAGTCGACTAATGGGCCTAAATGACGACTATTGGTTGACTCGGAAAATTCTTAGTCTTAGTTAAATATTAGTTAGCCGAAATACAGCGGACAAAGTTCACTCCAAAATGAGAGTGGAGTTGGCTTCACTTTCACTGGTGAGCACTGAACGAGAGCATGAAGATTTGTGCCGGCGGTTAGCTTAGTTAGCATGCTAAGGTATGAGCTTCTCCATTACAACAAATGTAATGTTCCCATAGATGTATAATGTGAACTGGATACAGTGTTGAGGCCAGGCTCCCATTCATTCCGGAGAAGTTGCTCAGTGGTGCATGAAGCCAAAGACGCACAATTTCCAGGAATGAGGCCCATAGAGTAAGTACACTAGAGACTTACAGCAACAAGTGCAGCAGAGTGGCTAACTTCCTGTTTAGCGCTCAGCTAACTTGAATGGGGATAAAAATGATTTAATCATAATGCTCTTCTTGACTTTCGAAATGTTTTTAGACCAAATTGATCAACTCCCAGAGGTGAAATGAGTCATTTTGCTGGGGTTGTGACTCTCAACAAAGGCTTCTACTGATTTACAGATGTGTCTTTTACAATGTAAGTCTATGGGACTTACATTGTACAGTTTTTTGGGGCCACACTGCATCACGTGACAAACCCAGAAGTTGTAATTGCACATTTGGCCACTGTAAAATTTGCCTCAAAGCCCGGCGCTGATCCCAGGGGCTTGTCAGTTCAAACAGTGTGACAAACTGTTTTAATTAACTCAATATATTGTGTAGGTGTGAATGCTGGATTTTATTTGATTGAACTACCAGTGATGGTGGCTTTGCAGCCATTTTGCTGCCCTTTTTTTGGACTTATGTGGGTTATTTAGTCCAGCTGGTGATATTGTCACTGTTGTAGATACTGATACTGAAATTCCAGATATCTTACACTGCTGTTGTAGGTAGACTTCATGAAATATATACACAATAAACTCTCAGCAAACACTTAAAAGTGACAGTTTGAACACAGATTTTCTTCTTGCTTGTGTTAAGTAGCGATGGTACCAGCGCAATCATGCACTCTGGCCACCATTGTGGGTTTAAGTAAAGCCTTGTTCCAAGTACTTTTAGTAATTTTCATGCTTTTCCTCCTTTTGGCTCTTTCTCCTGGCTGTTTCCACGTTCCCACTGATTAGAAATCATCCCACATTTCTGTCCATCTAAGCTGTGTCAGTGTCTTTCTACACAAAGGTCTATAGGAGGTGCTGCTATTGTATGTACTCATTCATATCGTTATCACATGATAATAGCATCGTTTTAGCAACAAACCATGCCAAATTACATTTTCTCTTTCCTCTCTTTAGCCATGCCTATTTAATGTCTTGTACGTCCTATTTGGGTGAAGCCGCCCCTCTACCTGTTTCCACCGCTGCACTATCAGCAGAAGGCTCCAGTCTGATCCTGCTATTAGCCATCTGGGGTCAGTGTCTGCAGAAGCTTTGATGTGTTTCACAGCTCTCCATTTCAGGGCCAAAAGCAAACACCTCAGCCCTCCTCTCCAAACTCACCTCCCACCTCTGTCTGCTACCTCACACACAAATAATAATACACACAAAGGCCCCCCAGACCTGGTGCTGAACTCATTCGCCGGGCTCAGCCCAGGTCTTCTGCTCTCCATCTTTCATTCATCCGCATGATGTCTCACAGAGCAGCGGCTTTGTTCTGTGAACCAGGTGCGGCAAAGTTTCAGTCCGCTGAGGTTGAAGAAGCTGCCACAGGAGGCACAGGTGTCAGGCAGGGGGTGATGCAGAGCTTTAAGTCGTGTGCTTTAAAGTTGGCTGAAGTAAAGTGCAGGTTTTATGTTTCATGTCATGCAGGCAGAGCTTTGAAAATAACATAAAGGGAAATTTAATACCGCTATACATTTTTATGACGTTTGCCATAATTCAAAGAGAACTTTTGTGTGATGCTGAGAGATATTTTGCTGGAGGTCGACCAGCAGAACAACAAGATCAAAACCAAAATAAAATCAAAAACTTTATTTATTTGCCTGAACAGCTCAACAGCTCGGCCTCCGACTGATCTCAGAACTCACCAAGAACTTCAGTTCATCCACTGATTTCCCTCCAGTCTTCTTTTTTTATCTCTGGGCATTTGTGAAGACGCACAGCTTTAAGTTTAGTGCGAAATTGTTTGTTTAAGTGAACTTTTAAACTCGCACAGATACGTCCTCGCCTCACCCCAGGAAACTTTGTGTCTTTTTAGGTCCATATAGTTGCACTGACTTTATTGCCACCCACAAAATTTTCTTCTTGTCCAGTCCGATGAGCTCAGTCACCAGAAGAAAATGTTGCACTGTACCTTTCTGCAAACCACGTACATTTGGACATTTTGTAGTATATGAGCTGACTTTGTCATCAGGAAGTGGAGATGGTGTGTCACCGAGTCAAGATGCCTGCCAAGCTGCAGACCACTGTTTGAGACAAACAAACAGCAAAACCAGTTGAGATTTAGAGAGCCATTACTGAGTTTCCAGTGTCACTTTATGCAGCAAACATGGTCAAAAATGAACAACTTTCGTGTCTATAAAGCTGCTGGAAACACGATCAGCAGGTTGCAACAAAATCACCATTGGTTGGTGCCTGATAAGCTGCTGGAAAAACAGCAACTAGTTGCTAAAAAAGCTGCTAGAAAAACAGTTTTCCAGACAAGACATTGCTAGCCTGGTAAGACCATCCTGATGATGTGAGCTCATTCTGCTTCACCCTCTGTATCAATCTGGATTCGATGCCGACCCAAACACTTTCAGTATGCGGGAGTACTGGCCTTGACAGACAAACCTATTCAGCCAATCAGCCAGTTGATAATTCAAGGTTTTGCCAAATCCAGTCCGTAGAAGTGCGAAAACATCTTGTGTAGTTGTTCTTGTTTCATTGTTGTTGTATAGTTTTGCAATAACGTCACCTATTGTTGTGTTTATTCTGATCTGATTTGATCTGTTTCCGGTTTTATTTTGTAGATTCTCTCCTCATGTGTCGTGTCTGGTTTTACTTCCTGTCTTTGTGTGTTTTCCCGCCTGTTTTCTGTCACACCTGTCTCGTTAGTCCTTCCCTGTTCCCAGAGTCTTCCCTTCACACCTGTTCTGTATTAGTCTTGTTTGCTCCACCCTAGTGTCCTCAACCACACCCTTGTTGTTAGCCAATCCCCATCTCCCTCCTTTTGCCTGTGTCTTCCTACTCCAGCTGTGTCTTGTTCTTGTGATTAGTTTTCTGTGTGTATATATATATACCTGTGTTTCCTTTTGTTGCTGGTCGGTTCGTCATGCGTTCATTCGTGTTCTTGGTGTCATTTCATGCTCCATGTCCTGCCTGGTGTTCTGTTTGACTTTTTTAATCGAGTTCATCGTATTATCCTGGTTGGTTTCCTGTTTAGTTTTCGTTCTGCTTTCACTTACCTGCTTGCTCTTAATGTTTTTTATCAGCTGCATTAAAGCTCACTTTTTGTCAGAACTTCAACCTGCCTGCTGCTCTGCATTTGGGTCCTTCCTAAACTGATTCCTGACAGTACGAACTGACAAGGAACAAAGCGAAGCACACACAAATATATTCACAGAAAACTAATTAAAGTTAACAAGAGCATTGTTGAAATGTTTACTGCATCATTACGCGTAAAAGCAACCTATCCATGAGGTGCAGATAACTACCAACATTATTCAGGTAATTGAGGTCTGACCACACCGGTAAAAAAAAATCCCTTTAGTCTGGTGTATATTGACTAACTTGTTTGGATTTATATAATAAATACATTTAAGGTATTAAAAAAAAAAAAAGTTGGCTGAGGCGCATACCTGACTTTGTTGCCACTCGAGCACATTTAACTTACTGTATAAAACTACTTCAAGAAGTTTCTCGCATAGCCGAGTGACCTGTGTGTATATTGATCAATAATATTTTTCCTACGTGTTCCTTCGATCACATGGAGGTAGAGTCTACAGAAAGCTTCAAACTGAGGCAGGGCACACTGAGAGTTTGAAAGTTTTTCCATCAAAACTTTCCAACTCAGTCAAAAAGTATTTTAAGTTAGTCATATGTCATGAAACTGAATCGGGATGAAGAGAACATTGGTCTTCATGAATGCCGTCTATGGTTCCCAATATATTTCTGGTACTTGAAGTTACAGTGAAGATCAAAGTGCATTAAGTGAAAAGGTACAGATAACCACAAACTCTTAAAGATCCCACAAAGCAGGAAAAACAGGGAGAAAAGTCGAAACCATCTTTTTCTTCTTCTTCTTCGGCCAACTTCTTTAAAATTTCCTGGAATAAAATCACACAAACACTTCCTGGAGAAAAAGATATTTCATAGCGCCAAAGCTTTTTCATTACCTCGTTATATGTGCACAACTCTTGGCCCGGTCTGATTCGCCTCCTCTGGCTCGCTTCGTGACAACTCCCCCTCTGGGGTGTGTTAATACGGAGGCGCTGATGATCAAGCCCAGCAACCACATCCTTATTAATAATGACTAGCGGATGATGGTAACTGGAAATCGTGTGTCCGATTAATGCATCGGTCATGATCACGGTGACAGATGTTATTGCTCTGCCCATGTGTTTGCCTCTCACCACGACTCCATAAGCTCTTTTCATTAACATGCAGAAGCCTGCTGACGCACACTCAAGCATGAGTGGTGCAGTGATTACACAGGAAATGAAGTATACGTATCCATCATTATTCTAGTTATTAAGCAGCAGTTGCTGGCAGCTGGGTGACACAAGGGAGAAGAGCCTTTCCAATCCAGAGCAAAAAAGTCAGTAGGGTATATACCCTGCTGAGGTGTCCCTGAATAGCTTTAGACCTGTATGAGAACCTTTTCAGTTTTGCTTTACCTTAACCGGAGAAAAAAAAACCTTTACAAAGCCCAAGAGGGGCATTTAATGAGAACATTTAAGAGGTGAAACAGTATTTATAACACCTACCATACACTAGAAGACTTTAAAAAGAGTCTAAAGTCCGACACCCTCTCACATCTGAAGACAATGAGAGTCTTTAGTCCCACCCTATAAGATTTGGGGACTGGGGATCTTGCAGGGTCACTAGATTCCTTTTGAGATTATTTCCCACCCTGCGCCTGGTGGAAAATATTACTCGAGACTCCCTTTAAGAGATAAGATGTGTCAAATGTCGGCAGTTCTCATCAGCTGCCGGAAACCGGTGGATCTCCTCCTCTGGGTTGGAAGTGAGTCACTGCCCCAAGCAAGGGAGTTCTTGGGGTCTTGTTCATGAGTGAGGGTAGAACAGACCCTGAGATGCATCGGCAGTTTGCTTCAGCATCTGCAGTGATGCAGGCACTACTCCTGTCAGGTGAAGAGGGAGCTGAGCCAGAGGGCAAAGCTTTCGATTAACTGGTCCATCGACATCCCAACCCTCACCTATGGTCATGAGCTCCGCCTGCTGCCTGGCACACGATGCACCCAGCCCCAGTGCCAGTCCCTGTGGGTGCTGGCTCCAGACACATAGCATAACAACTCACCACAATGTGTACCATATGGACAAACATCAGCTACTCATATAGCACAATAAAGACTCATTTTTGCAACTTAAAGCTCTCTTATAACAGTCCTTCATTTAAGGTCCAACTGAAATCACATTGCAGTCAAAAATTGGGGCCGGGTCTGGCCGAGGGGGGCCCCAGTGTCCCCATACTGGGTGAGGTACTCTTTCCCCAAATGTGCTGTTTCATCAAGGTCTTCTTGAACTCCTCTTAGGCTGGCCCCTCCCCTGGGACCTCTTTGCATTGGGAGACCCTACCAGGGGCTATTAGCCCCGGACAACACAGCTCCGAGGATCATGGGGACACGCAAACCCCTCCAACACTTCAAGATGGCGATTCTTGAAAGGAAGGAGTTGTTCCAGGCACGTCCCACTGGTAGGAGGCCCCGGGGCAGACCCAGAACACGCTGGAGGGATTACATATCTCATCTGGCCTGGGAATGCCTTGGGGTCCCCCAGGAGGGGCTGGAAAGCGTTGCTAGGGAGACGGACGTCTGGAGTACCTTGCTCAACCTGTCGCCCCTGCGACTCAGCTTCAGATAACCAGTTGAAAATGGATGGCTGAATTAATGCTTGATTTTGTCAGAACATCAAGACAAGAAGAAAACTGACTTAAGACAGCACAGACAAGTTTTATGACCACCTTACATCAAACGATCAGGATCACGGGAGCGTACACAAACTGAGGTAATGATTTTTAGCTTATATTAGAAGACACCTTTAAAACACCTTTGATATAAGGCCGGCATTGCTTTTGCTTATCTTGATACTTAGCTTTATCTTATATCAGTGATTTAAGAGCTATATTTTCAGGTATATTTACCAGACTTTTTCCTAAAGGCTGCACATGAAGAGAAATTGGAGGCATTACATTTAAAGATTTAAGGGGTCATGAGTTTTATAGCTGATGCGATTAAAGCATCTGAAGTTTAGGATGAACAATGTTTGTCTACTAGTTTTAATGTGGCACCTAATTCACTGTGATGACCCCTGATGGCCATCTTGAGTTTTCTGGTGGGTTCACCTGTGTGTGCTCTCTCTGCAGGTGATCATTAGAGGAAGTGGAAACACCCTCTGGTGTTCCCAGTTGGTTATTAAAGTCTGGATCCAGCTGGCAGATGTCCCTCTCTGGCTGGCTCCCCACTCTGCTGCAGCTTTGCTCCTGTTTGGCTCAGTTATGTTGCTTTAGTTCTGCGCTTTGCTTTTATGCACTTTTACTACACTCACATTCACATCCTCCACTCATGCACATCACACACTGCTGATTTTACTGGTATTCACACTTCATACTTTAAGTACTAAGTAAGTTAACCTTCTAATTTGGTTAATTTGATTATGTAAAGCGTCTTCTGACATGATGTGTCTCTTTTGTTTCTGCCACTTGAGCCAGGTCCTAACACTCACCATTTATTTTAAAAAGTATATTTTATAAATGTTTTGACATTTGTTGTCAGAATATTCTACTTTAATTTTGCCTCAACAGGTTTGCAACCATGTCTTCTTTATTTATTTTGAGACTCCAGGTCCAATGCTTAGTCACACTACAAAGTTTGTGCTCAGCTCTTTTGTTTGTTTTGTTCTATTTATTTTCTTGTCTCCAACATTTTCTTGTTTACAAAGAAGTTTTTTTTCAGTGTATAGCAACATTTTATCCACAAACCTAATTTTCCATGAATTAGAGCTATGCAGAGCACTTTAGTGGCAGAGACTGATCTGTGGGCTCCTATTAAAGGGATAGTGCACCCAAAAATGAAAATTCAGCCATTATCTATTCACCCTCATGCCGATGGAGGCCCTGGTGAAGTTTTAGAGTCCTCACATCCCTTGCGGAGATCGGCGGGGGGAGCGGCTAGCACACCTAATGGCAGACAGCGCCCCAGACTAACGTCCAAGAACACAAAATTGAAACCACAAAATATCTCCAACATGCTCATCCGTAGTGATCCAAGTGTGCTGCAGCCCCAACATAAAAAGTTGCGAGACCAGCGAAAACATGAGCTTTGCTTACCTGTGTTTACATCACGTGACACGTGCGCTGCAGGGGGAGACAACAGTAACCACAGAGCTAAAAGATAATTTGCAGTACGGTCTTTTAGCAAAGGACAGCCCAACATGTCTGAAGACTCTGAAATTGAGGAGGAACAGCATTTCTTTGTTGAGCCTTATTTGTTTGAGCCCGAGTATACGGGCGCGGAACTCAGGCTACTGGATGAAGCAGCCGCCGCAGATCGAGTATACGGGCGCGGAACTCAGGCTACTGGATGAAGCAGCCGCCGCAGATCATGAGCCTAACCCTCAGCCAGCCGCAGAATACTGGAGTCGAGCACTGGAAACCTGGTGGTGTAGTTGTTTCAAATGCAAAGCAATGCCAACGGATGAGGAAAGTCTTTGCTGCTCAGACTGGGAATTGGCGATGCCTGCACTTGAGAATCTGGACATCAGTACTGACGAGACTGCTGCTCTTCAGAGACCGTGCATCACCGATCACCCTGAGCGCGCACACGTGAGCGCGGAGCACAGAGAAGCAGTCAGAGCTACAGGCTACAGTGAGGCTAAAAACAGAGTTCATATGACGTTTTTCCAAACAACTTTTTATGTCGGGGCTTCAGCACACTTGGATCACTATGGATGAGCATGTTGGAGATATTTTGTGGTTTCAATTTTGTGTTCTTGGACGTTAGCCTGGGGCGCCGTCAGCCATTAGGTGTGCTAGCCGCTCCCCCCGCCGATCTCCGCAAGGGATGTGAGGACTCTAAAACTTCACCAGAGCCTTCCTCAGCATGAGGGTGAGTAGATAATGGCTGAATTTTCATTTTTGGGTGCACTATCCCTTTAAGCCAAGAATGTGCATCATGTAAGTATGACATCAACTGAAATATTTAAGGTATTAAAATAGAGACACAGCCTTGAGAGTAAGTAAAAATGCAGGAGCCACCTTAATCTACCCATTCGGTTTTTATAGTGTTTTATTTTTTTCCAACAAAATTAATCAAAGTAATTTGACGCTAGATGGAAATGTTGGTATTATACAATCCTGCAAACCACAGATAAGTTATATCTGTACATTTTATACGAATTATATCAGCATTTCTAAAGTGACAGAGCTCTGATTACATGGACAGACCTGGTCATTGAGAGGTGGAGGGGATGGTCGATGAAGTCACATCTAGGTGCTAGGTAGCTGCCAAGCTGTAGAACAATGTTTGTCACCGACAAACAACAAAAACAAACAAACAAAACACCGGCTGTATTTCCAGCGGAAATTGTGTCACTAAACCTGGGTGTTTTCTTAGCGAGACATCAGCCGCATTTCCAGTGGCAGTTGTATTAAATCTGGGTGTAACAATGGTGGCATATCCAGCGGGAATTGTGCCACTAGAACTGGTTGTGTTTAAATGAGAGAACGGCTGCATTTCCAGCAGGGATTGTATTAAATCTGGTTGTGTGTGAGTGAGACAATGGCCACATTTCCAGCCACAATTGTGCAACCAAAGAAGACACTGTTAGCATTTCCAGCAGCCATTGTGCCACCACCAGCAGGATGATGGTGGCCTTTTTTTTTTGTTGTTTAGCAGCCATTATGTCACAAAATCTAGGTGTTTTTTAGTGAGATTGGCAGCATTTCCAGCTGTGATTGTGCCACTGAAATGGGCAGGTTTTCTAGCGAGACAACAGACACCTTTGCAGCAGGGATTGTGCTACCAGAAGTGGTTGTTTTTTAGTGAGACATTGGCAGTATTTTGAGCTGCAACTGTATCACCAAAACCAGTTGTTTTTAGGAAGACATTGGCTACGGTTACATAATGGCTTCTCATTCAGAATGAAATAAATCTGAATGAAATCATTCGGAATTAAAGTCTTTCCAGGTAGTTTACATGAGAAATATTCATTCTGAATGAGGGTTTACACGGGAGATCAGTTTAATCACCTTTATTCGGGTGTGCACAAGGTTTGGGGCAGGGAAGGTTTCTGATTGGATAGGGGGCAGGGCGGATGTTATGTGTTTACGTTCACCGGAAGAAAACACTGTAGTCCTCGCTCCGGATAACAAGATGCTTGACGCCACCATTCTTAGTGCCTTTTTCGGGCTTGTTTTGCTTATATTCTTGAAGCAGCAGTACGACAACAACCTTGTTCTGCTAATGCTTCATCTGTTGAGGAGGAGAAGGGAGGTAGAAGGTCGAAGAAGGGAGATAGAAGACTGTGCTTTGGCGTATGGAAACAGGTGAGTGCATCCGGGAGTCCGACTGCTCTATCTCAGCCCGTTGCTATGCGCGCTATATACGTCATCGCACCAGAAGGGCAAGGAAACGAGCATGCACAGAAAGAACAGAATGGCTGGAATCAGGTAGGAGGTGTATACAAGACAGAAAAATTCTTCCATTCGGGTTCTGAAAAGGAATATTCCACCCCTGTGCGCCCGATTAGATTTTCTTTCAGGTTGGCTGTTTTCATGCGGGTTGAGGTGTTTACAAGGAGCATTTCTATTCGGGTAGGGCTTCCAACCCGAATGCAAAAGGAATACATGGCTCCATGTAAACGCACGTATTGGTGGCATTTCCAGTTGCGTTCATGCCTCTTAAACCGCATGTTTTTCAGCAGACTGATTTTCAGTGGGACAGTGCTGCATTTCTAGCGACAACTGTACCACTAAAACTGGGTGTTTTTTAGGAAGACATTGGCAGCATTTTCAGCTGAGATTGTGACACCAAAACCAGGTATTTTAAGCCAAAACATGATCTTTTCCCAACCATAATAAAATGTTTTTTACGCCTAAACATCACCATGTTAACCACAGCATTGTTCAAACAAAAAGAAATGTAAAGTTTCAACACATCCACTAGATAATAAAACAAATTTTAGGCTACATATACGTGGTTTGCAGAAACATACAATGCCAGCATTTATTCTGGCGACTGGGTTGTGTATCGTCAACCTTGTGGCCTTCGGGGCCCATGAGATTCCGGGGCCCTGGAGCAATTGCCAGCTTTGCCCAGTTGCTGATTATTTTGTCACCAGCTGCTTCACAGGTCAAGAATGAACTGTCAAGCTCAACTGTTAAACCAACACCGACGAGCAGCCGGACAAGTTGTTTTGCAGTGCACACTTACACATCGGCCGCCATCTGGATCATAAATCAGGTCATTATAAATTAATTGGTCAAGAATTACAAGCAGGAGAACAAAGGAGGAAATTAGCGACGTGAACCTCACCAAGACGTTAATTTCACGACAGTTATAAAGCTTTATTTACTCTGATGACTAATTATGATACCGTGTGGTGATAAACAGTGGATGCCACAGTAATGAGACAGGTGGTCTGTTTAGACTGGGATGCTGCTGTAGCTGTCGCCTCTCCGGTGTTTAGTGTATCTCAGGGAGACAGGTAGCCACTTTTTTGGGGTTAGGAGACACCCACCAGGGCCAGCCATGATAATGCAAGCTGTCCAAGACATGCCAGCTCCATTTAAAGACTCGACGCTGAGCTGCGACGGCGCCTCTATTCAGATGAGCCTTGATGAAATTGTTTTGCAGAGGATGTGATGGACAGTTGAAGTAATTATTCTGCTCGAGGCATGATGATTAGGCATTGTGGTTGAACACTCACACGCTCAGTGTTTCGTCGAGTTGTTTTGATGCGTGATGCGCCTCCTGCCAGCCAGGTAGAGAGATGTGCGAGACAGCCTATTCACACGCCGGCCTCACTTGTTTTGACGGCCGCCATGCTGCCACTAACTATGGTCAATCAATAGACCGTGGTTTTAAACTTACGAGGAGTTCATATCCAACTGTTCTCAAACTTTTTCCCTCTCGGTCCAGCTCTCTCAGAGACAAAAAAGTTGTAATTATCGTCATGATTCATCTCTCTCTTGCCCCGGTTGCTGCTTTTTCTCACATTTTCCTCTCTTACTCATTTAAGTGAATGTGACCTTCCAAAGAAAGAAAGGTTTCCTGACTTCGCCTCTGTGTTTTCCTTTTATTTCTTACCTCTTTTCAACCTTTCACATCGAGCAAGAACAAAGTCTCATTTACAGTGAAAGCCTGACGAAGGCAAAAAGCTTTTCAGCAGAGCTTTGGTCGGGGATTAAAAATAATTAAAAATTCTAGCTCATAACCTCTTATAGGCTTTGGCTTGGTTTTACACAGACTGTGAACACAGCACAACCGCAATATAGTAACAATGTACGCACACAGCTCAGTTAATAGCTGCAGGCTCTCCTCCAGGAAGCGAGTGTGTTTTACATCCAGTACATGCAGCCTCCTGCTGTGGCCTCCAGGCTTCAGTTCCTGCAATCTGTCAGAAACAATATTCCGTGTATTATAACACAACTTTTGAGCCATTTCTCAAAAACACTCCCCGTGAGTCACCGTCTCAGCGTTTTCTATATTTGCACAATCAGGTCAGGTGTTTACCTATTATCCTGACTCACAGCTTTGTGAGATGCAGCTGCAGACTTTTTGTGCTCGGCAGCATTTCGACGATCAAGCCAAGCCTCTTGCAAGTTCAGATGCACGGATCACTTTGCATATTTGAGGCATTCCGGTGATTTACGGCACCGAAGCAATTAAACTAAAGGATGTCTCGAGGGTCCCCACCTGGTTTGAACCCAAACAACCCTTTGATCTCTCTTTAAGTGGCTGCTTTCGTATTGTCAGACCTCATCTGAAAAAAATTCAATTATTTCTGGATTCATGCAGCCAAAAGAGTTGGGGAGCAGCAGCAGTAGCAATCACTGCAGGATCTTGGGGGAAAGTTTTGGATCTCTCAGTGTCGTAACACTGCCCCCTCATGGTCATACCCGAAAAAGTTTTTCCCAGTGCATCCTGTGTGGTGTTTGTGTGTTTACGACCCCAAACATTCAGGGGTCAGCGCCGTTTTTCTTGTCTCACACCTGCAGGCAAACAGAAGACATGAGCCGCAGCGGAGAGCCTTTTCGGCTTTTGTTGTGCACCATCTGCCTTCGCCTTATGTGTTACTCATGTGTATCACATGCAGAGTTACAGCTTGTGTACTGAGGCGCTCTCTTGCCGCTTCCTCATCCATGTAAATGTGTTTTATGTTCTGCAGGCTTAAGAAAAAAAGAGCAGGGGATCATACTTGCCCATCTGCTGCGAGCAAATATTCAATCAAACATATGGCGGCACTGGCAAAAACAACATAAACTACCCAGTTCTGTGTAGATTAATCAAACCTCTGAATGATTAACAAGATTATGCTTTATGTCTCCTCATCAAGCAGGCAGAGGACATTTTTGTTGCGTTGTAAAATCCCTCTGCCCCTGCTCCTCACTTTATTTACCACCATCATATTTAGGGAGCATTAAAATGCAGCTAAAATGAGTTGTTGACGACTTCTTTTCTCCCCACACAGAGACATCAAATCACTTCTGAAGTATCCAGATAAACGCAGTTACGGCTCCCACGTGTCCACTCAATATTTTTATCGCCGCTGAAATGAAATGGGAGCGTCACTCGTCTTGTGCTTTGTGATTGTGACTTCGGCTGCTGATGCTTTTGTCAACAGGGGATATTTAGCTGAGAAACTGCAGTGGCTTCAAAAAGCAGCTGCACAGATACCAGACTTCATTGTTTATTCCAACGGCACGACGTCGATAAGGAGTAGTGCGCTCTTATCAGCGTTACATTGCTAGAATAAACATTTAAGTTTGATATCTGCTGCCTGTGTTTGAAAAATTAATTGTTGCTCTCTAATCTACTGATTGGACATAAGTGTCTTTCTCTTACACAAGGCCATTACTAGAACATTATCTGTGTTTTAATTTTAGCAGATGCAGCATTAGAGGCTGAGCGCAGAAAGAAAACCATGTGAAACACAGAGCACCTCCACGGTCTATTATGTGCTGTGGCACTCGAATGGAGACTATGTGTTTATTGCACATATTCTGAGACAACAAAGAGCAGCAGCAGCTGTGGAGAGAGGGAGTATAAAGACGGGGAAAGAGTCTTGACAGCCTTGAATCAAGATGCTCTGAGTGGCCCTCACGCCGGTGTTGATGTTGACTGTTGACACGTATAGCTATTTGTCTCCGCCTGCGTTTCATCGTTGTCTGGTGGCGCCGCGCTACCTACAGTCAAACGGGCCTTTTAAGTCAGGACTTTGTTCTTTGTCAGTGGAGAATTTCAGCTAATTAACCCAGAATTTAAACCAAAACACATGAAAAGAAATGTTTTGTGTGGGAGGGAGGAAATGATTTCCATTTTTTTTTGACACAATAAATCAGTGATATAATAAACCACTTTATAAAGCAGTGCAGGGTCTCGATTGATTTATGAATATTGTACTCATAAAGGAAGCACTTTGCCACTGGACCTTGTCGGTTTTAGACATTCTTAGACGGTGTCTGAAAGGACGCTTGTTAAATGCATTGTGTCTTTTCAAAATACATTTCTGTTTTCACATTAAATGTACAGTCTTTTTCAAAATGACCTCACAACACAGGTAAAACACCTCATTTTACGTTTGTTTCCACCAGGTTAAGTAACAAAAATCCATGGTTAGGTTCAGAAAACAGCACCACAGTTTGATTTAGGGTAAGTATGGTTCTTGCTAACATGTCACATCATGTAACATATGTTACTTGTGTAAAATGCTACACATACTAGCACACTAAGTTATCAAAATAACTTCATTGACTTTTGGTTTCATACGGGAAACAAACAGTGGGCTCCTGGGTGAAAGTCCTGTCTTCAATTTCAACTTTACTTTGTCCCTGTAGAGCAATTAGTTGCACAGTAAGTAAAAACACACACAAAAAGACACAAGAGAATACATAAGAATATAAATACTACATAATAAGAAAGAAAGAAAGAAAGAAAGAAAGAAAGAAAGAAAGAAATTGTCTTTGTATTTGTAGTTTTTAGACCCATCCACCTCCATCCATCTTCCCTCCCACCCACCCTATAGGCACTTGTTTGCATGTACTACAGTAGTTGCCAGCAACTTTATGTGTATCACACCACTTCAACAAGTGTCTCGGTGCGTCAGTATCTAACGCCAATATCCAGTGACAAAGCAGTGGAATTTGACAACTTCAGTTGTTGCTGGCAACGTCAGAAATAGCCAGTGCCCAGTGCATATCATACCACCATGAAAGGTGCTTATCTGTGTCAGGTATTGATGCAGAGTTCACTGACAAATCAGCTGTATTTGACGAGTTGGGGGTGAGAACGGGCTGGGCTAATGTGTGGCTCACCACAGTATTTACATTTTTCTGCAGCCAGGAGGCGTGTTCATGTGTTTCACAAAGAAGGGAATCTAGCTCAAACAATCAACATGTCACAGGAGTCACAAGACTCTGTTTACCAATTGCCTGGCTGCACTTTGTCCCCAATTTATCCCCAACTTTTAGTTTGGTTTCAGTTCACCGCAGAATCAAATGGCCACAGCAGCTTCCAAAGCCACTGCACGGCAGCTCGAGGTCATGTATAATTAAGGTCATGTTAACTTTAAGTGACAGGTCTGCAAGTCAAACCAATGAGTGATATCACAGCCATTGTTTTATACAGTATGTGGTCTGGACAAAAGTGGAGGACCAACCAACTGACAATGCCTAGAGCTGACCATTCCTGATATTATAATATTTAGAACTGGGGCAAGCTCTAGCTCACCTGGTAGAGTGTGTGCCTCATTATAGGCTGAGTCATTTGCAGTGGCCCACGGCCCTTCATTGTGTGTCATCCCCTTCTCTCACCCACCTCTCCTGTCAGTCTTCAGCTGTCCTGTCAGTAAAGGCAAGAAAACACCCAGAAAATTATAAAAAAAAAATTAGAATTGAAAACACAGGTCAACATTTAAATTACTACCCAAACTGTCCATTGTAACATCCATCACAGTTTACAGACCAACTTTGGCAACTACCATACTTTAAGTTGTGTGCTCACAGTTTCCCAGTCCATCCATCCATCCATCCATTTTCATCTGCTTATCTGGAGTCGCAGGGGCAGCAGGCCAAGCAAAGCACCCCAGATGTCCCTCTCTCCAGCAACGCCTTCCAGCTCCTCCTGGGGGACCCCAAGGCGTTCCCAGGCCACATGGGATATGTAATCCCTCCACTGTGTTCTGGGTCTGCCCCGGGGCCTCTTACAAGTTGGACGTGCCCAAAACACCTCCAGCAGGAGACGCCCAGGAGGATCCTGATCAGATGCCTGAACCACCTCAACTGACCCCTTTTGACACAAACGAGCAGCGGCTCTACTCCGAGCTCCCTCCAGATGTCCCTCACCCTATCTCTAAGGCTGAGCCCAGACACCCCACGGAGGAAACTCATTTCGGCCGCTTGTATCCACCATCTCATTCTTTCGGTCACTACCCAGAGCTCATGACCATAGGTGAGGGTTGGGACGTAGATGGACCAGTAAATCGAAAGCTTTGCCTTCTGGCTCAGCTCCCTCTTCACCACGACGGTCTGGCACAGTGCCCGCATCACTGCAGAAGCCGCACCAAACTGCCGATCCATCTCATGCTCTATTCTACCCTCACTCCTGAACAGGACCGTCTGCCAGTGCAATGAGAAATTATAGCTGACATTTCGGATGCAGTCACATTAAGTTTTACCTTCAATCAAAGAGGTAAATCTGTCACATCACCTGACTGCTTGTTTCTTGTTTCGTCTGACTCCATTATAGCAATGTCTCTATGTTCCCAATTGAAAGAAACCGGAATCATCCATTGAGATAATGGTGACGCTTGATCAAGCCAGAGTTCTTTTCTAAGGAGCCCATCCATCTCTTGTCGTGCTTTGGTTCTGGCTCATAGGATGCCAATATGCTCAGTCAATCAATAGGCCAGTTAGTCCGTCACCTATTTATCCAGTCAGTTGGAGAGTCTCGCAGTAACTGAACCAATCAGCCAGTCAAGCAGTCAGCCAGTAGCTGTGAGAACAGTCCAGCCAAGAGGGCAGGCGTTCTCCAAATCCTGATGATTTCCAGATGAGAGCCCAGGCGGCCAGGCCTGAGCGGAGAACACACACACTCACACACACAGAAAAAAAAAAGAAAAAGAGGGAGAGAGGATGGATGGAGGGAGGTGGCAGTGGATGGAAGTGCATATGAAACTGGTGCACATGAAATGCCGAAACCCAGCAGTCGGAGCATTTTCATCCACTGTTGTGATGTTTATCCCCTGAGGGAGACACATCGAGACGGGAAGAGTGTTGTGTGTGTGTAGATCTGTGTGTGAGGATCGACATGACGCAGTGGTGGGCGCTGCTCATCACTGTTTACCTGTCCATGTACCTGACAGCCACTCAGCACCACAGGAAAGGTAGGTGGACTCACAGACTCCATGCATACATTATATCTCTATCATCTTTCACAGGCCACAGTGTCAACATCATGCAAAGAGCTGACGTGAATGATCCAGTAGACTCAGTGATTTGCATCCTTATTTAGGATTTATCATCAGCCTGTTAGAAAATGGAAACAAACATTCCTGATCTTTGCTTCTGTGTGTGTGTCTGTGAAGGAATGTGTTTATGTTCCGGAGTTATCAGGAACATTTCGACACGTAGGACATCACCCGTTCATTTTCCAGTGAAAAGTGACTGGTCTGTTGATACTGGATCCACTCACTGAGGAAATTCCTTTCTCAACACTCACATAGCTTAAAATCTTTGGATAAGTCACATGATGCTGCAGGAGAGACAGGGCCACTGACAGGGTTTTATTAATCTTTGACTATTAACAGTTCTATTGTTTGTTTGTATGTCTCAGAGTTTTACGGCAAAACTGTTTTTTGGATATTTTGACCTCTTTAAAAATAATGGACATAGCCACTGTGATGTTGCCCATTGGTTTGCGGACTCCTGTTTTGAAGCCTTGAGTTCAGCATTTCGGTCTTCGCCATCTTGGTTTTTGGAGCCAAAAGTGACCATATTTGAGCAGGAGGCTGGCACTGTGGAGGTGTGAGGGGTGGATCTGACCGAGAAGCTGACAACACTACTCATAGTGGCCCACCCTTAATTATGCATGACTTTAAGCCTTAAAAAAATGTGAACGGGTGAGTTATATAAAAATTCACCCCCCGTACAATTGTCATGAACGAGGGAATTAGCTATAGAGGCCAAAACCGTTTTTTGTACCAGGCTGTAAACATGTTTATTTCTGCTGTAAAGTTGGACATTTAAACATGGGGCTTTATGGGTATTGACTCACTTTTGGAGCCAGCCCCAAGTGGCCATTCAAAGAATTGCAGTTTTTGGCACTTTTTGTGTTGGCCTTGGAGTTTGCCATTCGATTTGTCTGATTTTTTTGGCCACTTGGGGGCATCAAAACAAGCTGTAATCGCAACAGTGACGTCAGGGGTAGGATTATATATCACATTACTTTCTCTTGTGGTACACTAACGATATACTGACGCCAAATATTGGTATTTTTATTAAATAGTAGCTCAGTCCATAGGGACTTGGGTTGGGAACCGGAGGGTCACCAGTTCAAGTCCCCGTTCGGACCAAATGCGGGGCATGGACTGGTGGCTGGAGAGGTGCCAGTTCACCTTCTGGGCACTGAGCAAGGCACTGAACCCCCCAACTGCTCGGGGCACCTGACCAAGGCAGCCCCCTCACTCTGACATCTCTCCACTTTGTGCATGTATAGGTCCTGTTTGTGCATGTGTGTGTATTTCAGACCTGTGTGTTAATGACAACAGAGTGAAAAAAAATTGAATTTCCCCTCAGGGGGATTAATAAAGTATATAAAAACTTAAAAAATTTAAAAAATATGCAAGCGCTCCAAACAGAAACTCCATAGCAATTTGACTCTCCTCAGTCACTACTTCATGACTCCTTGTTGTGACGCTTATCAATTGAAAGAGGGTAAAGCGAACAGAAGTTAAATAACTGTAAGTGAAGAAGGAACTCACAGGGGGTAAAACAGTGTTGACAGTGGGGCAGAACCAAAACAAAGAGCTGAAAGATGTTAAAACTTAGATCCAAAGAGCAGAAACTGCAGTGTCTGGTGGTAATTCTTAGTGGGTTTGTTGCCACAAGTTACCATTGACACATTACAAGTCATTTGATCCATATAAAATGCATGACATATATTAAGTAGGGCAGCTTTGAAACATTTTTTGGCCTATTGAAAACAGTGAAAAGGCACTGAGTCTGTAAAACAGGTATGGCATGAGTCTTTAAAGAGTATGTAAACTCTAGATTTTTGGCAGAAGTGTCTCTACCCTGGAAATAAAACAAAAAATGCCTCTGAATGGTGAAAAAAGTACCCACATGGGCAACCAGCTGCTATCCATATTCATAACACAATATGTAGAATTCAAATACTTGTACTAAAATGTCAAAATTTGGACCTGAATCCATCAACAACACTACATACATGTGCATTGGTTTTCAGATGTAAAAAAAAATGGTTTGGTTTAGGTTCTCTTTGAAAAAAAATGTCCTGTGTAACTTTAAACTATGTATTAAATTGAAACAAATTTTCAGTCCCCAAATTTCAGGGGGAAATTTTGTGTGTTACCACCCAGCATTACTGTATGTAGGACTTCACTGGACTAACAGTTTAATTAACTCTGTCTCATTCCAAAGACGTTGATTACTAGTGCTTGTGTAGTGACTCCCGGCATTAGACAGGTGAAAAAAGCTGCCCTTTCACTTTGGCATTATACGCAGCCAGTTTCAGTTATTGGCATCGGGGGGAAACACGGTGGGACAACAACAAGTTAAGGGGGCAAAACAGGGTGTCTACAGTAGGGATGGGAATTGATAAGATTTTTCCGATTCCGATTCCATTTTCGATTCTGCTTAATGATTGGGTTCTTTATCAATTCTCATTTGGGAAGAAAGGAGAACAAACAGGTCGATTAGCATCAACTTTGTTTTATATCTCAAAATCTATATATCTAAAATATGTAATGGGAATAAATGAAACAGAACTATTCTGGTTAGAGGAAAACATGCAACTCTGACATTCTCTGGATTACAATTGAACAAATTCACCGACCGAAAATCAGGGGCATCTACCGTGGCAAATGGGTGCAAGCCTTTCACCACAAACCTAGTCACTGCTCGGTGACATTCGTCTATCCTGGCCTGGGTCATTTTACTCTTCCCTGCCTCGGTGAAAAGAGAAGCTAGAGGTGGACATGAGCCAAAGGAGTACTGCCAGCCTCTGAGCCAGTCAGACTCTGTCTCTCATCATGGTCATCTAAATGTAATGCATGAGAAGGGATTCATGTAACGGTTCATGATAGCAGATTTTACAATGAAGTCAATGGTGCTAACATGATAGGCAGTGTCAGGGGGAGTTTTACCTTCAGTATAAACAGCAGAAGATCAGGGGGAGTTTTACCTTCAGTATAAACAGCAGAAGACGTGCTAACGTTAATGTTAGTAGTAACTCTACTGCTGCTGCCGCTGCTGCTGGGTTGAGATTCACTCACGTTATGGTCACTCCGGAGTGGATCGAAAACATGACATTCATGCAAAGTAATCGCATGCTGTGTGTACAAATGTTTCTGCATTTTGCTAGTATGTCCCCCCTTTGATGAAATAGATCCTTTGCAAGCATTGCAAGTTGCCCTGTTGTCATCTTTTTTCGTGAAATACAACCAAACTCTCGAGCATTTCTGTCACCTGGGCGCCATGTTGCCTGTAGAATCAAAACAATACCACGCTGCGTAGCTTCCGCAAGTTGCATTGTGATGTCATTTGCGCCCGCTGGAATCGTTAAGGGAATCGTTTGCAAAATTGGCAAACGATTCCTAGAAATCGGAACACTGGGAGCTGGTTCTCAACAAGAACCGGCTTTCGGTTCCCATCCCTAGTCTACAGGTCCTTAAAAGTATTAAAATGTCTTGAATTAAGTTTTCTTAATGTAAGGCCTTAAAAAGTCTTAAATTGTCTTCAGTTCAGATTCGATGTGTTTTAAATATTATCGATCACATTATTTTCTTCAGCCTGACAGACCCAGTGACAATAGCATGTATGACAGTAATGAGATTTTGTTTTGTTTTTGCATTAAACTTAAATTCACTCAATTGTTTTCATTTTTCCTTACTAGACATTTTGATCTGATATCAGTGTGTTTGCTTGGAAAGAGTACCTATACATGTGTGGCACACACACACACACACACACAGATATATATATATATAATGTGTATTTATTTCCATTGACGCTTGATCTTAAATTTCATAGCAGATGGTATTAAAAAGGTCTAAAAAGTCTTGAATTTAACTTGGTTATATCTGTAGACACCCTGGCGAAAGTCTAAATAGGGCGGGTGGGTGGTGGATGGGTCCAACTACCATGGACTTTTACCCAGGAGGCTGGTGTTCCCTTCCTGTAAACACAACCACGTGTGTGTTGCCCAAACCACATGAAATAAATGAAATGAAATGTTGGAGTTTAAATTACATGTACATGAGCAGAGTTTCTCATCATTACCAGGAGGGGATGGTTGGTGATGTGACACCTTGGCAAGATGGCTGCCAACAGCACTGTTTGAGACCAGTCATGTTTTTAACAACATGACTCGTTACTTCTCCAGCTGTGGTTGTGGTGACAAGATGGGTTATTTTAAGCTCAAACATCTTTTCCTAACCTTAACCAAATGGCTTTTGTGCCTAATCCTGACCACACATTCACCACAGATTTGTCATCAATGTGCAGAGGCGTAGAATGCCAACATTTTTTCGGTTGATATTTCTGGTCATTGTAAAACCTCAACCTGTTGACCTGCAGAGAGCAGTTTTAGTTTGACTAAAATAGTTCATGTGTTTTAGCTTTTTGTGCAGATGAGACCCAAATGACATGTGGGTGTTAAAGTTATAAACTCATCTAAAGCACAGTGATCCCCTCTGTGTTGTTATGACGGACAGGATTTGGTGGGTGGAAATCATCACCAGTCTCCCCAGTATTGTAATATCCATGGTGTCAAACCTTATCCCATCTTCCCTGATGATACTAAGTGACTCATAGATTTGCCTTGCAGCAGGAATATTGATGGGAAGCCTGTGTTTACTTTGTAAATAGTAGATTTTGCATGTGAGCTGCGAGAAAAGTGCAGCTTGTTTGGATTTTAACATCATTTGGAGGTGAATTTAAATGCTAAGCAGAAGATGTTCTCTTGAGGCAAAGATTTTATTCCCCTCCCGTGTCCTTTTCACCCCCTTTTACTGAAGCCGGAGGGATCCAGGCGTCCATTTTGTTTTTTGTTTTTGTTTGTTTTCCCCCCCTGCTCTCTCTCTCTGTCTCCCATCAAGACATCCCTCCAGCCAGGAATACCATTTAGCCCTGCTAATTAATGGATCTTTGTTGTTCCCTCATCTCCTTGCAAGCAGTTAGCGGGAGATTACAAGTTCCCTGCCTGTGCATAATGACATTGGGGGAAGCCTGCCCGTCCAAACGCTGATTGTTTGAAGCGCTGGAGGAGGAAGGGGAAGCATGAGGGATGAACAGGCTTAGAACGAGCAGCAGGAAAAGCTGGAGATACATTAGATATTCAGTCAGCTGGAATATATTGTTGGCTCTCCTGCATTAAAGGGACAGTTTGGATCTTTTGTAGTGGGGTTGTATGGGGTACCTTCCATAGTCAGTGTGTTATATACAGTACATGTCAGTCAGCAGAAGCAGGAAGGAGTGCTGACAAGGAAGCTAAGGAATGTTCTATACTATATTGCTGTCATTGTTCATTTTAGTCAAACCATACAGTTTGAAAACGAGGCGCGGCTCCAACTAGAAAACAATGTTTTGATGCATTGGATGTGCTGAATGTGCATATTAAGGCAGTACAGGAGGAGGTGCACATTAATAATCCTCCAGGACTGTAACATGCTCATGTTTAACCCAAACAATGTGTCATGTGACTGCAGTTGGTTCAGATCCAGGTCGGAACACGTTCTCACCACAAATGAACCGCACCATTTGTAACCGGACCGAGACCACCTCTTCAAGAAGGTCTTGGTCCGGTTGTTTTGGTGCACACCTGAGTGTGATTGCTGTGTTCACACCTGCCCAAATGAACCGCACTTAGGGGGCAAACAAACTTGACTGAACCGAACCAAACGAGGCAGGTGTGAAAGCACCCTCAGTCAAATAGTTGCACTTGAACACAGCGCAAAGGCTACAGCCACCGGCCAACTGGCACATCCTTCTCTCTATTACAGCAGGCGGTGGCAGTCTGTATTCGTCATTCCTAAAGGGAGACTGGAAGACCGACGGGACGAATTCAGGAAACTAATTAGCCAGTTAGCACAATCCGATGTTGAAAGAAGAAGTTAGATTTACCGCCGGTAAACAATAACCCAAACAATTACAAACCATTTATACTAAAGAGTTCAACACTGGTTTTGATCTCACACCGTCTTTTTTTTTAGAATTTGTCCAGTGTGTGCCTTTCTGCTTGCCCGACATAGCTCCCCAGTGGCTTTGCCTGCAGCCTGACAAATATTAGGCAAAAGATGCCGACTCCAAGTGAGGCTGACAGATAAAAGTGAAAGATGTCACTGTGCAAGACTCAGCTAGGCAGCCATTTTCTCCACTGCATTACGTGCTTTCCTCACTTCCATTTCTCTTCTGTTGCACTGAGCTGAAGTGCCAATCAGAGGGATTTCTTCAATATGCTTAATAGGCCAAAAAGCCTCCGACTAGGGTCAACTGGGGTCGACTAGTGCCAGCGGTGCGAGGCACTCCTGAAAAACTAGGTCGACAGACGCTCACCAACAGCACAGCATTGACCCACGGCTGACAGTCAGCCTGGTGTGTCAGGGTCTAATGGGAAACTGAAGCTGTTAACAGCTTCCCTAAAGTGGCAAAAATATTTTTAATATAGCGTCCACTTAAACTTGTTTTTTTAAAGGTGACTAAAATACATTTTGCTGCTTCCTCTCGTCCACAGCAGTACGTTAGCTTTTATCTTTCTCCAGCACACTTCTACTGTATGTAATACACTAACTATGCATAAGTACCTCATACAGCCCACTTCAAAAGATCCAAACTTTAATATTACCCACTAACAAAATCTCTCTCTAAAGACTGACTCGAAATTTAATTGAAACTGATTTCGGGATGAAATTTAGTCGTTTTAATTGCTTAATTCAGCTCTCATTCCTTCATTTCCTTCCTGCTCTGCAGTGGCCCTCAGCGTTTCCCACCCCTCATCATCACCTGACCTCCACACCCAGATGCACACCTGCTCCCAATCCTCTCATCAGCTCCTCAGTATATCCCTTTCCCTCAGTTCCCTGCCAGCTTGCCTGTTGTGTAACTCAGCTCAGCCTTCCTCCAGCCTGCTTGCTCTGCCCTTTGTGTTCTGCTTCTCTGCCCTGAATTCCTGCCTGTTGCTGAACCCTGTTTCTGACCCACACAGTAAACTTTGCTTTTAGCCTCCCTGCCTGCCTCTGAATCCTGTATGTCTGTTTTACTTATAAATGTGCATCATTGAATTGATTGTCCTTTCCTTGCAGGGATTTTTAGTGTGTAGTTTTATAAATGTAATAAGACCCACCGCCTGTTTCTGTGTCTGCACCAGTGTTGCTCCAACCATGTGAGCGTTAACCAGCAATAACATTTCATTGCAAACTGCTGTTTCCTGCTGCTGGAAGCATAAAACACACACATTCCTGCACACCAAAGCACTACTGTGATACAGCAGTGACAAAGAGTAGTGCGCAACTTTTATGTAAATTACAGATTATTAATTTCAAATGGGAATCAGCATCGGGCTTGGCCTCCGAGCAGTCATTTCCCCGCAGCTCCTCCATCCTTAAACAACATAAACCTTGTTCTAATGAGCACACTCTCCTCTGGGTGTTGTTTTGTTTACATTGACAATGCCCCACTGAAGCTTGAGTGTCTCTTCAGTATCTAATATGACTGTGCAGGCATTCCTCCTCCGCTGCTGATCGTGCATTCGGGAGTCACTCACTCAACGAGGAGTGTAAATTTTCACCGACAAGTTGTGATGCACTCACAGCTGCACGTCAGTGTGAGGACTGGGGAAATATCCACAGTACTGTTCCTTGGTGTTGGGGGGGTTAGAACAATTTAAGGAAGGATTTACATTCTGCAATAACACTCAAATTACATAAGTGTCATTCTTCTGATGGTGCTTTCACACCTAAACTGTTCGGACGGGTTCAGTCAAACTCAGGTCCGTCAATCAAACCATGGTGCAGACCAAACAACCGAACCGAGACCACTTGAAACGGGTCCCAGTCCGCTTCTAAACCGCCTCTAGTGCGGTTCATTTGTGGTGTGAAAGAAAACAAACCGACCACAGGATTTTATGACAGCAGATGTGATCTTAGCAACAGCTAAACCAATATTAAATCCATCTGCTGAGGGTAGAATCTGTCCACGATCTCATAATCCTGATAAAGGCCATGTATATCCCATAGAACCAGTTATGCTAATGCATACTTGTAACCATGGTAACACATATGCACATCAGTCAAACTGCCATCTTTGTATTCGAGTCCATGTACTTGAAAAAGTGTGTGACAATGATCCCCACAGTATGAAGCCCTGAAACATGATTGTTCAAGACGCCTTCTTTTCATCTTGTCTCTGTGTTAGTCATTTTTCGTAACTCTGTGAGCTCTTTGTGACACCAAAGAACATAAATCTGATCACTTAAGAAGCATTAAAGTGCTGCTGTATAAACATCTGTTGGTCACTGGAATTTGATTGCTCAGTGGGTTCGGATGATGCAGGGTGACAAATGCTTTAACTGTCCAATCAAAGAGTCACCTGTCAGTCTGTAGAACTTCATGTTCACTCCTCTTGGTTTGTTTTCAAAAAGTCAGTGTGAACTGGAGCCAAACCAGATTTAAAATGCCACAACGTATTATTTAATCCCTCTGGTGCCGACCAAATAAACCAAACTACAGTTGTGAAGGCAGCCTTAGATTTGACAGTCATTGTGGAGGTCTTGAAACAAGTACTGTATGGATATAACATGAAGAAAATGAGAGTAAGGGTGTCTTCAGGGGGCAAGCAAACTTGCGTTTAATTGAACCAAACCAAACAGGACAGGTGTGAAAGCACCTTGTGCGGCCTCTGCCACAGAGCTTGTGGTTTCATTTCCTCAGACAAGTCTCTGCATAAATTATATCACTTGGGCAGTGGGGCACCCTGTTGCGTCTATGTGGGACGCACCAGGCTTTCCACCAACTCCAATGTAAACCCATCCATGTCATTATTAGATGCTCAGAGCAAAGAACCTAGTTTAAACAGCACGTAAGTCCATCTAGGGTGGGTAGAAGGGGAGGTGGATGGGTCCAACAAGCACAGGACTTTGACCCAAGAGACAAATGTTTGAGTCAAAAAAAAAAACAAAACCATCAGTTGTGCCACTTAAACCGAGGTGTTTTTTATCGACACACCACTACCTTTCCGGCCGTGTTTGTGCACCTCAAAGTCAGGTGGTTTTTAGTAACACACCACTGCTTTTCCAGCTGCGCTTTTATCACTAAAGCTAGCTGTTTTAGTGACACCACTGCGTTTCCAGCCACGTTCATGCGCCTCAAGGCCGGATGTTTTTTAGCGTCATGCAGCTGCTTTTCCAGCCATGTTGTTAGCACTACAAGCTAGGTGTTTTTAGCGTCATGCAGCTGCTTTTCCAGCCATGTTGTTAGCACTACAAGTGAGGCATTTTTTAGTGACATGCGTTGCTTTTCCAGCCATGTTTTTAGCAGTACGAGCCAGGTGTTTTCTTAGCAATATGCTGCTGCCTTTCCTTCCGTGTTTGTGCACCTTAAAGCCGGGTGTTTTATAGTGACATACCATTACTGTTCCACCCACATTTTTTTATCACTGAAAGCTGGGTGTTTTTTCCAGACATGCTGCTACCTTTCCAGCCATGTTTTACCACTGAAAGTTAGGTGTGTTTTTAGCGACCCAAAAGGCTGCCCCCAGCATCATTATAGTAACTCCAGGGCTTCTGCCCAAGTGGTAAAATGTGACAAGTTGCAAGAAAATCACGTTGCTTATGAGTACCTAAAATCACTAATTAATACTACATTATATTATATTGTATTATATTATTATTGTTCCAGGCAAACCATACACCAGGCCAAGAAATAGTAAAGTATGGCAGCATGTCATTTTTACTTTTCTTTAATTTTTGTATGGACTAAACAAACAAGATTTAATATGATAATTTATGAACTTTTGAGGTGCTGGTTGCTGTATTTTGCAACCTTGGACGGAGCCAGGTTGGCTGCTCAGCCTTGTTAATGCTAGGCTAAGCTAACTGGCTGTGACATGAGACTGGAATCAATGTACTCATCTAAATCTTGGCAAAACAGCAAATAAACATATTTCCTCAAATAGCAAACTATTCCATTCATGTAGACGATGCAGGGGAAAAAAGGATCTACAGACTTTGTTTTGCTGGCTGGTTTTTGGGGGATTGCACTGGGGGACCGTGGACTTTTGACCCCAGTACAGACTTGCGAGGTGAAAGGTTTGAGACAATATGTTGAGGATTGCACAGATGTGCCAAATTGGCTGGTTTTATTATTCTAACTCTGGAACACAGAGCTGCAGATATTCTTTACATTCTGGATGGTGGCTGAAAGCAAAGCCAGAGCTGAGACTGGCAGTCACCCAAGCAGGAAGCAGGTACATGTGGAGATCAGCCAGTGCATGTGGCTTTGGCTGGCCTCACAAATGCTATAAAGCCTAAATGTATCTGGCCAGCGAGGCTCCGGGCAGCGGGGCTGATCATTACAGCAGAATTGGCGAGGCAGCGCACCGTAGATGCCGCTGTAGGGTAGGAGGAGGATTGGATCCGAATTCAAATGGAGCCCAGTGTTCATACTGTATACCTCATTAAGATCTGTGTGTGTGATCTGTGTGTTGGCTTACACGTCCAGCCAAGGATGGCAACAGCATATGCGAAGCAGTGGGGAAAAAAGAGCGAGATGTCTGGAGGAGCTCAAAGGAAGGTTTAACTTACTTCATTTTGCTGTGAATCCCCTTTCAGTTTTAATCAGCTTGGCTTTTCACTTCACTCTCCTGAAGCACAGATATCAAGTTGGTCTTGGAGTCTCTTACAATAGAGGGCGTTGTTATATGAACACATTTAAAGAGTCTGGGCAGCAATATTATAAACAGTATGGAAAATGCAGATGGGTAACTCTGCATCCTTGTGTGACCCCCTCTGCTTTATTATTCCAGCCTTGTTTAGACTCGACCTCCCTTAGACTTTCCATTACCAGTGGGAATATCTGCTCACTATCACACAGGGCTGTTAAGAGAAAATGAGAACGCAAATATGGTGTTGCTAGTTCATAAATCATTCCTTGGACGCCGATGCCCTCCAGATTTCATTAAGAATTTAGAGAATTTAGCCAGTGAACTAAAAGACGTCTCTTTGAGAAGCTCAAAGCTACAAAAAAATCTAACTTTAGGTTTAATTTTTAGCGTTTACAGCACTGAATTTCAGTTATTTTCAGAGACAATGCCACTTGATTACAGGGATAAGATGAGTGGTGTAGTTAAATCCTTTAAAGGGACAGTTCACCTCAAAATCAAAAACACATTCTTCCTCTTACCTGCAGTGCAAGTTATCATCGTCTTGATTACTTTTGTGTGAGTTGCAGAGTGTTGGAGATATCAGCTGTAGAGATGTCTGCCTTCTCTTGAATGTTATGGAACTAGATGGCACTCAGCTTGTGGTGTTCAAAGTGCCAAAAAAATACATTTGAAAAACTCAACAGCAATGTCTCTTTCCAGAAATCCAGAAACATTTTCTTTCCACCAAACTAAACCTGCCAAACGTTTCACCTTGAAGAAGGAAGCATGCATCTGCTGCTAGTTAACCTAGCACTAATCTCTCTAATCTCTCATTTATGTCACCTTATGACATACTTACATACTTACATAGTTGTTTTAACCAAAAACACTTTTTTTTATCAACCTGACCCAGAGTTTTACGCCAGAATTCCACTGGATGTGTGTCCGTTGCGGAACAGCAGCGCTAGTTATCCGCTGCGTGCTCCAATATCCGTCAACACCCACCGGCTGCTGTGCGGAGCAGTGCAGCTCCGCCGGAAGACATCTCGGTGCACCTCCATGATTAATATCTTCTCGTCCATGGTGTCAACGGGGTGAAATGACGTCTGAAAACCTCTGACCTGTTGACTTCAGGCCTGCCTCTGCCCATTATGTAGTTTTCAAGGTGTAGTGCAGGGAAACATGATCCGCCGTGTCACAGTGGGCACTTTTTACCTGCCATATAGGCCATCTCCTCTGCTCATTCAGTAGTTTTCCACACCTGCCTGCCAGCCAATCACCTGTCCACACACTTCCCACTCCTGCCAGTCCACCATGCCCACCTCATCAAGCTTACGCCTCTCACCTGTGGATCATTACCTCCTGGTACACTCACCTTTTACAGTGATGTTACATGATATTAGTAACAACTGTAATTATTATAAGCCAAACCATGATGTATTTTTGTTACCTAAACCTTAGGAAGTTAACGTAAACCTTTGTTCTAAGTTTATTTGAAAAGACACTGTGTGCATTTAATGAGCAAAAACGGTATAATTCCTGTGAAAATGGAAGTAACAGGCGTAAACTGACATGCTGTCCCTGATCGTCCAAAACTGACGCTGAAGGGGAACCTAGTGCACCGTATTTGATGTGAAGGGCCATTGACCAAGCGTGGGTATTCGATGATGTATTTGATGATGAAATGTGTTGCGCCACCATGTAATGTAATGTTAAGAGGTTGTGGTTATATCACGTGCACTTCCTTCTGCGTGGTGATATGGTTGGTGGGTGTAGTTCAGTAAAAAGAAATTAGTTCCTGCTTGAAAATATGTATTTTGGATTTGGAGATGAACTGTCCATTGAAGTATTAGAGAACAAAAAGAAGTCCAGCTGTTTCTCCATTTCCAGTCTTTGTGCTAAGCTAAGCGTCTGCTGGCTGTAGTGTCATCTTGATCGAACACATATAAGAGGTACATTAATCTTTTCAACTCTTGGAAAGTAAGCGAATAAGCACATTTCCCAACTGTCAACCTATTCCTTTAATACTGCTTTATGACTAAACTCTGTGAATGCATCGTATTCTTATTAATACGTTTATTTTCTTGCAAAGTAACTGCAGCTATTAAATAAATGTAGTGAGTTAAAACACAGAATACTTACACTATATACTTGAGTAAATGTATTTAGTTACTTCCCCTGGATCAGAGGTGTGTGACCATGTGGAATTGCCTCTGGTTATCACCTCCGGTAAAATATGGATTTCATGGTATTTTATCATAGAGATGTGGCCACAGCACACTGGCTGAGAGCGAGGGGTCTCATTCCAGCCCTATCTGGACTCCTCAGATTACGGGGTTCCTGCTCTGCTACACATATGGCCCGACACTTTGAAATCTGACCAAATGAGGTCAGCAGCACCTGCCCCCTCTGTGAGCGCGAATATATCTCACCTCCTGGATGCACCGGCCACCAGCACTTGTAAATATCGGAGCGTCCGTGGCTCGGGTTGAAGACCAATTACCCTCTGCCCAGCTGGATCCAGATTCTATCTCACCTGCATAATATTTGAGCAGTAATGTATCTGTGTTTACTCGACCTCCGGGCCACCCACATGCATTAATGTCGGATAATGTGGTGCCTAATTTCTTGAGCACGAGGAAGATCTTCTAATCCAATTTCCTGTACTTGTGTGTTCTAGCTCTGTATCCATCTGCATATAGGATAAAGCGTGGGGCGTATTCGCTGATCAACCCCACGTTCCAGCGCTCTGTGGAGGATGTCAACCTGCTGTTTGAGGTCAGTTTGGATTCTGTGGGTGCTGAAATAGTTAAAGGCTCAGTGCTTTGCTTTAAATATGTTAAGAATTTATAAAAGATCGGTCCAAGTCACATCTTTTTCTGTGGAAAAATGAAAACACCATGTACCGCTGCTGTCCTGCTAATCATGTGCAGAGATGAGAAGTATGTGTTTACCCAAACCTCTCCTGACAATGAAAGTAACATGTATTCATATTCACAAAGAGGTCAATAAAAAGTTGTCTTGATGGACCTGTGTCTCTCAGATCCTGCTCGCTGGGATGCAGATCCAAGGTGAAGAGCTTGATATGCTGATCCCAGACGAGGAGCTGGCCTCCCTGAGGTGCGTGGAGAAGCTGGAGGTCATCTGTGAGGACGTCCTGCCCAAGAGGCTCTCTGACATTCGTCGTCTGACGGCGGAGCTCGCCCAGCGCCGGCAGCCTCTGAGCTGGCAGGACTTTGAGAGGACGGTGCTGACCCTGGTGTACGCCACTCAGACGCTGGTTCGAGTCAGCAGTCAGCAGCAGAGGGAGGCGTGGATGGATGCTGTGGTACAGCTGTTCAGAGCCGTTCAGAAGGACCTCAGACCGTCTTGAGAAAGAATCTTTTTTCCAAAAAGACATTTTTGTGTTGATTTCACTTGCTCATGTTCACACATATCTGACTTTTACCCTGCAGCTCTTCACTCAGACTGTGTTTGCAGTTATATACACACTCTAGACACAACTGTCAAGATTATTTTGGCCAAAATGATTCCAGTTGACGATATTGTTGCAACATTATTCTGCTTATAACTCTCAAAATGAAACTAAAACATACTGGAATCACTTCAGCTTATATTTTGTAAATGTGAGAAAAAATTTATTGCATCACAGAGAAGACACACGTCTTTTTTTAAGTAATAAAACTATGTGAAATGGCATCATATATCAGTGTATCCTCACACCATGGTCCGTATGATAGCTAATGAATTTGCCCCTTGCAAATGGTGTCATCATTTTACGTACTTGACGTAAAGGTACGTACTTAATGTTAGGCAGTGTTGCGGGTAACGCATTACTTTTGGAACATTACTGTAATGTAATGTTACGCTCTATACAGAGCCTACACCGTAGCCTACGCACGTGGCCTACGCCATTGTGTGCCGAGTGTCTGTGTCACTCTGCAGTTACAGCAGCAGCTACTACTCGCATGTTTCACAGACAGAACACTTGCTGGACACATTTTCCCCACATGCTTACATTGTATAAATTAGCTTAGCGGCTAGCAGACTTTTCCTCTACCCATATGAAGCCAGGGACAACAGCAACATTTAACAAAGGTAATGTTACAAAATTCAGCTCCATTACAACTCACAAGGTTTACTGACAAGAAAACAACTGTCTTATACTAAACACGTTTTCCAAACAAATACTACATGCTAACATTATTAGCACAAGCCTATGGCATTTTACATTGTATAAATTAGCCTAGCGACGAGCGGAGATTTCCTCTGCTCATATGAAGCCAGGATAAATCACACACAAGACTTAAAGTGTTATTCTTGTGGAGGCTTTATTGTCTCCACAATTTATTGTTTCTTGTGTGTGAAATTAAAGTAAATAAAAGCTTTGTTTCCACTGAGGGAAATGGTTTCAGCTTACAAAGATAGACAGGAGGTCTGTGCGCCAAGATGTATAGATACATTTCTGGGTGGGGGTAGGTACGTAGGTACGGCGTCAATTTGACCCAGAAGTATAAATCCTGCTTACTGCTGCCTGAAAGCAGTGGGATGAGGATCCACATCCCGGTGATCGACATGTGTGGCTGATGTTAGTATATGTTGGATGTGTTTCCATTCACATCCCCTACGACTGCAGAGCAACACCGGCACACAGTCCTGTTCTTATGCTTATCTAACTCTCCCTCCGGTGCTGCTGTAGCTGACCAGCACACCAGGAACCGACAGGTGGATCCTCCAGCTCTGGTGTATTAAGTTGTGCTCGTTATAGTGACTCGATCTTATATTGTCCTATCCTTATACCCTGCATAGCCTACTATTTCTATACAGTATGTACTAATTGATACAGTACACAAGAAATCATCATCTTTGTTTTCCACAGTCTTCCTGAAACTGTCTCATCCATAGGTCTCAGCACTATCCACAGTTTACTCAAAAGTGCAGTAACTAACTCTGGAGAACAACAGTCTCATCTCAGGTCGTCAAATACTGACACTTTGATGTGGGGTTCGGTCCGACTACCAACCCAAAGCGATAGTTTTTGACGACCTTTCTCCAGAGTTACACACAGCACCTTTATTCTGCAGCATCGCACAAAGGGAGCGCCCTTTATGCAATATGCAATGCTTTGTGGGACAAATATCAACCAGCAGCACACTCACAAAGTGCATTCAGCGGCTGTCCCAGTACTCAAACATGCAGTCTTGAGCATCGTGTGTTTACACAACCCCAAGTGGTAGGCAAGTGGGTCTCATGTCTGAAAAATGACAATGCGGTGTACACTTAGCAGACACTCGATGCTCAAAGATGTTTTTCCACTTTGACGTGGTATATTCAGCGCCATGCTGTGTCATGTGAAACATGCAGAAGTTATGCTGTGCTCAATCCAGCCTGAATATTATTACATATGTAGTTATGGCAGAACCTCAATTGGTTATCCATTCATTTTACTTTTGTCGATCATTGTGAAAAATAAGTTCCTTCTCTTAAAGGTCCAGTGTGTATGATTTAGGGAGATATGAACATATATATATTCCAGAAATTGAATTTAATATAATAAGTATGTTTTCTCTCGTGTATATCCATCCATGTATTTTCAGCCGCTTTTCTGAAGCCAGGTTGTGGGGCCAAGGTGTTCCCAGGCCAGATGAGATATGTAATCCCTCCAGTGTGTTCTGGGTCTGCCCCGGGGCCTCCTACCAGTGGGACGTGCCTGGAACGCCTCTAACAGGTGGCGCCCAGGAGGCATCCTGATCAGATGCCTGAACCACCTCAACTGACCCCTTTCGACGCGAAGGAGCAGCGGCTCTACTCCAAGCTCCCTCTGGATGTCCGAGCTCCTCACCCCATGGAGGAAACTCATTTCGGCCGCTTGTATCAACGACTTCATTGTCTTGGTTATTACCCAGAGCTCATGACCATAGGTGAGTGTTGGGACGTACGTATGGACCAGTAAATCGAAAGCTTTGCCTCCTGGCTCAGCTTCCTCTTTACCTGACAGTTTGGCGCAGTGTCTGATCTATCTCACGCACCATTCTACCCTCACTCGTGACCCAAGATACTTGAACTCCCTTCAACGTGAAACTTCTGTATTCAGTGTTTTTACCAACGAAGAGACCTCTGCAGATAATAACACTCCTGGTAAAAAGCTCCTGAACGCTTAGATCTCAAATTATAAGAGAAAAAAGGTAAGCATTCAGTGGCAGGTATCAGGCTAACAACCCCACTCCGACATACCAAGCAGCATTGGAAAAACACTTATTTGTAACATGAAACTGCTTTATTCAGTGTATTTACCGGTTTAAATCACCTGGTCTGCTTGTTTTGGAGAAGAGCCCTCTGTGGATATTTCAGCTGAACACTGAAGGGATTCTCATCAGCAGAAGTTTCAGCTGTTTGAAATCTGCAATCCTCACTCCTCAATCCACCTAAATCTTACACACTGTTCCTTTAAGCAAAGACAAACCACTCGATAACATCACAGTATCTCTCCTTTATGTACGTGCTTCTAAATATTATGATTTAGCTGCCGTTTGGGGGTGTTTTGCCTTTATTAGACAGTCAGAGAGAAAAAGGACTGACTTGCAGCAAAGGTCCTCAGCTGGAATCGAAGCAAGGACGCCACCATGGACGCCCTGATTTCATTGCTTTATCAATTGTATTACTCCTCCCAGCTCATAACTGTGCACTTCCATTCTGATCGTAACTGTAATGCATTATGTTTGATCCTCCTTATGTGCTCATTACGCGGAAACAAAATAAAACCAGTGAAGCATCTGTGCTCTGTGTATTTGCGTGAGCCACAGGACGGCCTCATTAATCAAGTGCGTCCCAGTGAGCTCTAATAAACTTCCACATGCCTGCAGTCTGAATGGGCACTCGGGCACCGTGGTGGAAATGCGTCACAAAAGTTGACAACTCAGAAATAGTGTTGGTATTGTGACGGATCCACTGACGTTCCAGACCTTTCTGACCTTTGACGTACTTTAGAAATATGCTAAATCAAACCATAGGAAGTGCGTTAGTTTGACAACTCGGTGCAGAGTCACCTCCATCCCCCCTGCGCTGACTGTGTATATGTTTGATGTCATCAAATAACTTTAGATGGCATTCGATGCTCCGCTCCGTCTGGAAAAAGATTGCTCAGCTCATTTGATTTGCCAGTAAAAAGCCCTTTGAATGAAAAACCACAGATTTGTACTTAAGAGTCTGTATACATCAATACCCCTGATTGCTCATTTGAGCAATCTGTAAAATGTTTGATAGATGTTTGCTTCAAAGCTACCCATTTCCCCCACTCGTTTTGGGAAATAGGTAATTGCCGTAATGGGCTTTCGTGCTCGTCTTGGAGTGGATAGAAAATATATATCTGCCTCGTGCTGTTTTCCCTCCTTGACTCGATTGGTTTTACATTTGCTTACATTTTTTTGGGTTCAATTCAAGCTTTTTATCCAGCCTTGGAAATGTTTGTCATTTCCTGCCACCAGGGCTGCACGCTCCCCACAAGCATTTAATTCCTCTAAATGTATATGATGATCACAGGATTTCTTTTTAGGGGGTGTCAGCATTCATCCGATGCCCGAGCTGCTTGGCGCTGCCTCGGTGAGGACTGATTGATGAGGAGGTGAAAACTGTAATGTGGAATTTCCTTCCAAGACGCAGGATCAGCCTTTGCTCCCTGCGCCGCTCTGACGATAGCGATGAATTCTGGGATGTTGCTGGGCACGTCTTGACAGAGCGTAAAGGAGCCGGGATATTGAAGCAAACAGCTCAGGATATTGTTCCCAGAATCCACTCTGACAGTTTCATCAAGGCATTCCCACACTCACAGCTACTGTGTCCCAAGTTTTATACGACAGTTCCCAGCTTGCAGTGCCTCACAGTTTTAGATCATACTCTTATTCCCTCCTGGCATAAAGTCCACCTTAATTACTTCTCTTTATCTCCATCTCCTCCTCTGTGAGTGTGGCGTAGATTTAATAAGAAATATGAGGCTTTTACTCAGGTTATTGACTTATCAGTGTACTTCATGAAAAATGATTCTGTAATATTTGATCCATTGAGTGTGTTATCCCTAAATGTCATGCAGGACCTGCAGCAGCATGATGCATGTTGAGAGAGCAGCACCAAGTGGCTGCAGACGGAACTGCAGCCTTGCAGAGCTCTGCAGCTGAAACTTCATGCCCTTAAAGCTCACGTCAACTTTATTATATATATATATACAATTCTAATATCATGTAGTATTATCATCAAAATATACTTAAAGTACCAACCATTATGCAGAATGGTCCATTTCATAATAATAAATGTGTGTACTTCACTTAAATGTTGCGTCTGGTAACATAGTTGTAGATTTCGAGGGATGGGGAGCAAACGTCCTCTTCAGTATTTAGAACATGTGCATTTATGTACCCCGATAAAACCATTAAAATAGAAGAAGGCTTTTATTTTGACAAAATTAAAGACATAAACTGATGCATCAAAATTCACCACAATGTGAGAAATTGGGTCTTCTGGCAGGTGACCCCCCCCAAAGCCCTCGCTCCATATTTGTCACCCCAGTGTTGTCAGGAAACCTACACCCATGGCTGATAAAGATGTCGCTACATTTAATGACTACATCCTCCTGAGACTTGAGCTTTTGTTTGGTACGCATTTTTAATTTCTCCTATCTATTTGGGATTAGTAGGACCTGATAAGTATAAGTGCTGTCTTTGAATAGAAAGTAGTTTTTGAACTAAATGATGTCCTCATATGGAACATTGGACCTGACCATGGTTTGTCTTTTAATAAGCCTTTATCTCATCTCACATTGCACTTTTCTCCTCACTGAATATGTCTGCTCGTGCTCGACTGCAAGCAATCTAGAACGCTGCTGCCAGACAAATAACTAGATCAAGCAGACGCTCTCACATTACCTCTATACTAAAATCCCGTCATTGGCTTCCTGTTGAGTTTAGGATCCAGTTCAAAATTCTCAGTCTTACTTACAGAGCATTACACGGTCAGGCTTCCTCCTGTGTAGCTGAACTACTTCACCCATTTGTTGTCTGTCCCTCACACTCGCCTTTACACACGTGGTGATCAAGATTTCTTCACCTTCATTTTGGACTACTCTGCCTGCTCCCTTACAATCTGCTGACTCTGTGGTTTCTTTTCAAAGCCAGCTAAATATGCACTTCTTTAGACAGGTGTTTGGGTAACACTGGGTACATTCTTAATCGCCACAAGTGCATAATAAAGTGTAAAATTGTTTATGTCAATGCCTGAACATTTTTGTGCAAAAACCAAATCACAAACGATGCAACATTTGTTCAATGTCTTGTAACTCTGTGGGTCAGAGGTCACTGCTCAAGTCTCAAACTGCTCGTAAGTGTTCATTTCAATGCCTGATCATGGCTGTGCAAAAACTAAACTGTGATTTGCTCATTTTGTAACTCTGTATGAATTTTCCTTGCTCCATACTCCAAGCTAGGAGCGTCCTTTTCGTCTGGAGGGACAGTTTGTCACACCTAATTGGCCTGTGTGAAATGCTGCAACAATAAAGTCCCAATGTCCTCAAACGAGCACTTCCTAATAAACAGTGTCTTATTTTGTTACTGTTGCTAAAGTTGGTCAAATTTGTTGCCATGTCAAACTACGAACATTATAAAACATTAATACACAATGGTTTCAACCATAAAATGTGATCAGGGTTTGAACCTTGTCCACTTTTGTGTCGGGAATCGGGATCAGCTGCAGACTGACTTGGCAGAGATGACTACCATCTTGTTTTTACATGGATTAGTGTGTTGTGCTCTTACTACCACTAGATGGCACAAAAAAGTGTCCACAAATGAGGACAACAGGTCTAAGTTAAGTAGAATGAAGTATAAGGTGCAGCAAAGCCAAAATGTAATGTCCTGGTGTGAGGACACAGGGTAAGTAGTTCTAAAACTTGATATGAAATTATAACAAAATGTAATACACAAAAGTGGTCATGTTTTTCTTTTGCATGCGTTTTCCTGCCAGTTTCAATCACCTGCTCCGCCCTGATTAGTTTCACCTGTTCCTCATTAGTCCTGCAGTCAGCTCACCTCAGGCTCACCTGCTCTCACTCCCCTAATCAGTGTTTCCCTTCTTATACCTGAGCAGCTCATTTTGTTCTTCCTGAGTTCGTCCTCATCTCTTGTTTGGAGTTCTGCTGCCTGCTATCACCTGCCTGATTTTGGGACACCTGCCTGTAAGCCTTTTTTGTCATAAGTCTTTGAAATCGTCCAGCTGCTTGCTCATCTCTTGTCTGCATTTGGGTCTAGTCCTGCTGCCTGCTCTCCAAAACACGACAGTGGAGTAGAATTACACAGAGGCACAAAATAGAAATGCTCAAGTAAAGAGCCTTAAAGGCTGAGCACTGTGTACTTACTTTTTACTACTGGTAGTAGCATTTATGTCTTCAGCTACATCGCCCAATGGAAAACACTGCAATATTAAAAACACTGGTCAAAAAAGAACATAACCCTCTTATACATCTTTACATTGCAAGTTCTGAAACAAAGATCTGTCACACAAATAATACACGTAATGGTCACTACAGTGATATTTAAAGGCCATTTTCCTCTATATGGATCGTTTTTGGTGCTCAAGCTGCATAGAGAGCTCTGATTCTCTGCCCAAGCCCGACTGGGCCCAACCTGACCCACTAGGTCCAGGTCGGGCTCGACTGCAATGTCTCATTATTGACCCCAGGCTTGAATCGGGTCAGGTTCTCACCGATGTTGGTGTTGTTTTAATGAAACTGGCAGTTATCATGTGGAAATGGAAGTTTTAATGGACTGAACCAAGAGGGAAAGAGGGAGAAGGGAAGAGAGAATGACAGCGTGATATCGTGGGGAACCGGGGGATGGAGGTATAGCACACGACTGAGAGGGACAGAAAACGAGAGAGTGAGTAAAGGGCAACTTGGTTGGCAGTGTTTGCTTCTGCATCTCCAGCAGTGGGAGAGATGTGCATTAGAAGCAGGTGATCATGATCGCTTCACATTCGCTCTGCCGAACATGTCGTGCACGAGACAACAGACTACTAAGATATGGTGCAAGGAAACACATCAGCCCTTGGTTTGAAATAAATGTTTTGATATTAAAAAATTGAATGTAGGGCAGCACAGTGCTGCAGTGGAGCATTGTTGCCTCACAGCAAGAGGGCTCCTGGTTTGAACCCCAGGGTGGGGGAGCCCTTCTGTGCAGAGTTTGCATGTTCTCCCCGTGTCAGCGTGGGTTTCCTCCAGGTACTCCAGCTTCCTCCCACAGTCCAAAGACATGCAGGTTAATTGGTGACTCTAAATTGTCCGTAGGTGTGAATGTGAGTGTGAATGGTTGTCTGTCTCTATGTGTCAGCCCTGTGATAGTCTGGTGACCTGTCCAGGGTGAACCCCAGCTCTCGCCCAGTGTCAGCTGGGATAGGCTCCACCCCTCCCTAACAGGATAAGCAGTTACAGAAAATTAATGAATGAAGATTAATTAATATACTTCTTTTTAAGAGTGGATATTAACCTATGGCCCAAAACTGCTGCCATGGTTCTTGTTCGGGTTGGGCTGGGCAACACATTCTCACTCCGACCTCGTCACTTATTGATGTTTGGTCATGGACTTCCACATACAACATGCAAGGTACCCTGGGTGCGGTGAGAAGTCGGGAGCAAGGTTCAGTGCTTTTCCATTGAACAGTATTAGAATATGTTACAATATGCGAACACGCTTAACAGCACTAAATAAACAGTTTTACACTTTCAAATAATATGTATTTTTTTCATTGGTTTATATTTCTTCTGTTGAAAACTTCAGCACATGCTGTCCACCCAAGCAGGTATGTAGAAAACTATTTGAAAATACACGTTTAACCCTTTGAAACCTGAGAAAATTGGCTTGATTTCTTTAAAAAAAAAACATGGGAAGACAACAATGAGCAACGAAAAAACGACAAAATGACCCAAAAACAAATTGTAAGAAATTAGTAAAAAGAAAAAATTTAAAACAAGAATATTTAAAAACAGGATAGATAAAAATTAAATAAAAATAATTAAAATAAATACAATAAATATAATCAAAAAGTAAAATAAATAAAATAAACATAACTAAATTAATCAATTAATAAATAGATAAATAGTACATGAGATAAATGAAAAAGAATAATAAACAAGAAAATCAAGGAAATAACCAAGTAAGAATGCTTAAAAATTATAATAATTCTGTAACATAATTTCAAAATGCATTAATAATTATTAGCGATATAGTTTTTCCCTACTTTTTCTTTTTTCCCTACTTTTTTTAATTTAAATAATTTTCCAAATCTATTTATTATTATTATTATTATTATTATCACCATTAGTAATATCTTTATTGATTGATTGATTGNATGCTTAAAAATTATAATAATTCTGTAACATAATTTCAAAATGCTTTAATAATTATTAGCGATAAAGTTTTTCCCTAACTTTTCTTTTTTTCCCTACTTTTTTTAATTTAAATAATTTTCCAAATCTATTTATTATTATCATTATTATTATTATTATCACCATTAGTAATATCTTTATTGATTGATTGATTGATTGATTGATTGACTCTTTGATTGCAATTTGTTGGACATTTCTAACCAAGCTGCTTATTGCTGTGCTTTTGAAATAAATCACACCAATTTGCTCAGGTTTCAAAGGGTTAAAAAAAAGCATGCTATTTTTTTATTTTATTTTTTTTTAAAACCTAAAGAGGAATAACTGAAAAAAAAATCTTTACTGAAGGAGTCATTATTCTTGCATAAAAAGATTGGGTTATTAGATAATGAGAAAAAATGGCTTCCATGGTCATTCTTGCCTTCATAACTGTGCAGTAGCGGTAGTAGTATAGCAGTAGTATATTTGTAGCAAAGATTTGTATTTAAACATGTTTATCTGTGTCAGTGTTCTCAGTTATGAGCTGAATATGTTCACTAGGTGGCAGCATTTCCAAATCTGATCCCTCACTCTTGCTATCAGTCATGATTGTGTCACTTGTTATTAATCTGTGCAGATGTTATGAGGAATAAGGAGCTAACTGGACTTGAAGTACTAGTACGATATGTATTAGAGGTAATGTTCTTGTCTCACTCTCTGTCCTGAGTCCATGCTGTGCAGAGAGGCTCGGCTTCATTAAGAGCTCTTGAACTCATTTCAATGTATTTTTGTTATGCAGACAAAACGTGTGCTGCTGCCAGAGACAGAAATAAATCCACAACGTGGCATTTCTGATTTACTTTTTTTTCTTTTTTTTGGGTTGTTTGCGTTCAAGGGGCTTAATTAGAGCCGAATCCTGTCAAAACTGGAATGTGTCTCTGCTGGTAGGAATATTTTGTGATCACCTCCAGCTGAACACCCAGTTGTTTTAACTCAAGCTTATCAGCTGCATATGTTTTCCCCACAGCTGTCAGACATATTTTCATGCTCCGAGTCTCACTCTGCTGGCAGAGAGGGACCGATGAGACATCACAATGTGTCACACAACGTACGCACTGCACTTTCCAAATTAAACAACTCAATAACTTTATCCATTTATGAAACGATCGCACGGCAACCTGCCATAATAAAACCTCGCAGAGACTCATGGATTTGTTTCCCCTGTCTGCCACTCAGATGACTCGCAGTATAACTTGGCGTCGTCTCCCCGGATATTATGAGAAAATAATTCAGGATCTCGATAGCAGGCATCAAACGCCCCGGCCACACCATTTAAAACATTCCTCTGGCAAAAGATCAGCAGCGGCCCATACAGGGCACATTCTTCTCTTTGAAGATCCGTCGACACGATACGTTCATGTGGAAAATGTAGTTTTCAGGAGTTTTTCTTATTAGACAAATCACTGTCAGTCCACGTCGGAATAAAACACAGAACGAAACCTGTGACTCAAAAGCTCCAGATGTAAGGCTCCATGTTGGGAGGTGATTTATGAGCCGCAGCCGCAACCGGGGTGAAGTCATCAGCATATGCCTGTCTGCCAGTGTCATGCCAGTGTCTCAGGCGGCTGATTTTTGCAGGTTTTTTGCACTGCTAATACCAGATTAACTGACACCGCCCTGCTTGGGCAGAAAAAAGACTATCTTAAAGGAACGCTGTGTAAGATTTAGTGGCATCTAGCTGTGAGAATTGCACATGGTCACAAGCTGAAACTCCTCCTGGTTAGAATTCCTTTAGTGTTCATTGTCATGGAGGTTTTTACTGGGAACTGTCGAATTATCTGTAGAGGTCCCTTCCTCTCTGTAACAAACAGACCAGGGGTTTAAAACCAACAAAGATCACACTGTAGAGCTGCTATAAGTCCCTTCTTCATGCTGCCTTTGCATTTTTACACAGAACCAAACAACGGCGGCGTCATGCTGCTCCAGTGTGTGATTCTTAGATTGTACTGTATGTCAGCATTGCAGATGCAAAAGAGGCGGGACAGCGTGATGTGTAACCCAACAACATCAACCTTGAGTGTGACATATGACATATAACATATGCGTTGGCAGTGCTATATAAACAACAACAATGGCAATAACAATCATTTACCATCCCTGTTAAATGGCGGCTTATCTCGGCCTCTGCTCGGAGCATAAGGAGCTCTTGGACCTCCATTGTTTTCCCAATTTGTGGACATTTTTAGCCGCTGTTCTTCTTTTAGTTAGCCGCTAACCGCTATTAGCTGCTACTAGGAGACTGTGTGTAAATGGTAAATTTCCTGTGAAAACAGAAGCGTATTTTGAAAACGGACAATGCATGTAACAGGCAGAACTTGACACGCTGTCCCAGAACGTCAACAACCAATGCACCCAGGGTACCTTTGAGGTCGTATCTGTACGTGGAAAGTCCATGACCAAATGTCGACATGATGCGACGAGATCGGAGTGAGAATGTGTTGCTCTGGCAGTGGATCGCACACATAACATGTAACCAAAACATCACACCCACCCTCTTGGCTGTCCCTTTTATACAGACGTCGTTTTGGTGCTGTTACTACCTCTGATGCCACCTTAAAGACGAGACATCTCTGTCCCCCCATTCCGCAATGGTACCTTTTTATACAGAACGGCAAGGTGACATAATGGCGTGAAAATTCTGCTTTGAAGAGGCAGTGTAAAATGGGCTATTGTAATGCTGTTTGGACCCCACAAATGGGCCACGAGCCCAGCACCTGCTAATGTATGCTCAACTTTTTTTTGATCCAGACGTTCTGGAGGTTTTTACCAGGAGCCGAATTATCGGCAGAGGTCTGAATTAAGTATTTTTAGTCAAAGTCATTGTTTTTCCAATGCTCTTTGTCGTTTTTTAGAGCCAGTGTTTGGTTTGTCTGTTCTGGGCTACTGTAGAAACACATAAACGAGAACCCACTCTCTATGTCGATATAAACGGCTCATTCTAAGGTAACGAAAACACAGTGACTCTTATTCTCAGGTGATTATACACCAAAGAAAACATTATATTATATTGCATTTCATTTCTTCTAATACATCCACCTAAATCCTACACACTGGACCTCTAAGGTTATGAGTCTAAGGATTTAGCATTATAGCAGTTCATCAGTTGAAACCACAACTCTAGAAACAGGTCAGTCATTTTTGCAGTCCTCTTATTCTACTGTGGCAAATGTGGTGTGTGTAATCGTAGCTGAGCCTAAAGGAGAGGCGGTGCCAGCCACGGGAAACTGTTGGATGGATTGATGGATAGATGCACAGACGGGTGGACAGAGGTGGGATGCATTAGTCAGGGAGTGGGGTACCTCGCTGTGTCAGAGAACTAATTACACAGTGCGAGTGAAGAGCAGGCAGCCTGATCAAACCAGCCTCCCGTTCTCTCTCTGGCTTCCAGGAATCAACACAGTGTTTCACAAAAACACCACAGCAGCTGTGAGATCATCGGGGGAAATCGCGCTGCAAGAACAAAACAGAAGAAACATATGTTGTGTGGATTCCTATTGTCCTGATACAAGAGTGAGAGTTTTTGTCAATACCTTGTTGATTTATGTTAACAAAAGCCGACACGGCAATCGCAGCCATCCCAGCTGTGGGATACTTTTCAGATTTCACACCGAGTTGATTTGCTGGGTGTAACTGAGGCTTTGATAAGGTGATGGGAGAACTTTGGCAGGCCATGGGATTGAGGATAATACTCTCTTACCCTCCCAAACTCTTATCGGACATTGTTGTGAGGTGCTGCAGGATTCACATGGGAGCTGTGGTATGTGTGCAGAAGCAAAGCTCCCTGGGTGCCAAATTTGATTTGGCTTGGTGCAGTGCAGGAGCAGGTGGAGCAGTCACAGAGGGAAGCCTCAGACGGCCCATGAAAGTCTTTAACTGACAGCGTATGAGTGATTGATAATGCTGCTGTGAGTAGATCATGTTCTGAGTGATATATTGTGCTGGTGTCTTATCTCACAGACTGTCTTAATATCTCTTTTAGTCAGTCTCCAAAGAAGATCTACATGGAGGTTGTTTTAAAGCTGCACCAACAGCGCAGTCGCCAGAAGAAAGCACAGCATTGTACGTTTATGAAAACCACAAATACGCCACATTTGCGTGTTTCATAGGTATTATATCAAATTGATGTGGTATATGAGCTGACTTTGGCATCCAGAGGTGGAGGAAATGGACCTGCAGACCACTGTTAGAGACCAAGAAACAATGAAACTAGTGATTTAGTGAGTCTGTGTTTCCAGAAGCTTTTTAGACACCAAATATGGGTGTTTGTAATGTGCTGTCACAGTGTTCCAGAGGGGATTGTGCCCCCACATCTGGGTTTTTAAAACCAAAAACATGATCTTTTCCTAACCATATTAAAGTGTTTCTGTGCTTAAACATAACCACACATTATGTTGCTGAAATGTTAGGTTTCAATGTATCCACTACATACCCTACAAATATAACAAATCTGTAGTTTCCAGAAATGTAAAATACCAGCAATCAGTACTTTTTTATTTAAGGAATACCTCAGTATTTAGGATGATTCTGTTGCCTTCTCGTTGAGATTTGCACAAGAAGATTGATATTGCTGACATATCTGTATTTACAGAGGCTACAAAGGTACAGCCAGCAGTTGGTTAGCTTAGCTTAGCACAAAGACAGGAAACAAAGGGGATAAAGTTGGCCTGTACCTCGAATGCTGGGTTAGTACTACACAATATCAGTGTGATTATAGCCCGACGTAGCATTGTACGGTGTCGGCTCAGATCGTGTTGTATGCAATAATCCATTGTTTCATCTCGTGTAGTGTGTCATAGTAGAAGACAACCAATGCTACGTTCTCATAATGTCCCGAATTTTTGACAACATTAAAGTCCCTCTCCATTTGTCACAGTTCCCTCGTCTCGAAGTCAGAAGGTTTTTGAATGGGTGAAATAAGGTCTATGGTTAACACAAGCTTAAGAAAGAGATTTTCACATTTTGTTTTCCGACAAAAATACGCCAGTAAATAAAAACACTCATGAAACGTCATCCTGTCTTAACCCTTTAAAACCTGAGCAATCTGGCTTGGCATCTTTCAAAAACATGGGGAGAAGGCAATGAGCACCAATAATACCCCCCAAAAACGAGCAAGAAACCGGTAAGAAGAGAAATTTAAACACTAAAGAAATGTAATTTTTTTTAATTAATTAAAAACAAGAAAATTAGTAAAAAAACAAAGGACAGAGAAAAAAAAGTTAATAACAAACAAATAAACAAATGACCTGGGAAAAGAGCTTAAAAATTACAATAATTCTGTAACATTATTTTAAATAAATAACAATGATGATTATGAATATAGTTCTTCTCTAGCTTTTTTTCCATAGCTTTTTTTTTTTTTTTAATAATAGTTCAAGGGTTTAGCATAATAGCATAATAGTTCAAGGGTTTAGATAGGCTACTTGCGAAAGGCATCTGAAAGCAGCACAAGAAAAGTGATGTTGCTCCAGGTTTCAAAGAGTTAAAAAGAGGTAGTTGCTAACAGTTGGCTAAAGGAGACTTCAGAATGTCATCACGCAGAGTCCCGCGAACATGGCTTTACAGTCTTTATATGGTGGTGACGTTAGGTCATCCGACTGTAGTGTAGTCCATCTGTAGCCTAACGTTAGCTTTTTACTTCTGGCGATTGCATTTAAGCGTCAATAATCAAAAGTGGTATTCATTAATGAAGATTATCTTGCTGATCAAAACGTGTAAGTGTCATAAACATTTAATCCAAAATTCAATGGAAAAATCCGATAGGTTTTTTGACAAGGGAACCAGTGCAATACTAACTCCCACATCAGCCGACAGAAAAGCATCATCCCTGGGGCACACTATTGACTTTCATATTAGTGACAGAGTTAATCTCGCTTGCCTGGCGTAGGTTTGAGTCTCAGATTTCAGGGAAGTGCACAAGCATCGCCTCCTTCAGCAGAGGAATGTGAAAACAACTTTCTAGGGACAAACAACCAAGGTCAGACATTTTAGGGGACAAAAGAAAACATATTTTTGAGTGGAGGGGGACTACTTCAGCTTTTGGTACCCTTAAGCTAAGCTAACCCTCCTCAGGCTCCTGCTTTGTATTGACAGACAGATATAAAAACAGTTGTTGTCATCTAATAACAATTTAAAATAGGTCAAACTACTATATGTAATGTACATGTGAATGGGGTTGCCTTAAAATAGGCTACAGCAGTATTCAATACATCGCAGCACAAATGTATAGGAGTCGTCTCTTTCCCTCTCACAGTAAATGGCATTGTACCCACTTGGCAGGGCGCCATGACAGCAGTAAATTCACGTTTTAACTCATCACCGTTGCTGGAGATGGTAGCCGTGACAAATGGCATTTTCCATCTCATGTTCTCCACAGCTCTTTGCCTTGTCATTTACTGAAGACATATAGCATTAACAGAGGCAATTTAAACTGAAAAGACAACAACAGAAGATCATTTTTGGAGTTTGATTTGCTTCAGATGTGTTACACGTCCACATGTGTTTTGAGCTGCTCCTATAATGAGGGTCTGCTGATCAATCAAATGTCTCTTGTCTTGCTCAAATCCATGGTTTGCTAATGAACTGTTATGGCAGAGGGGGGAGACCCTGAATCACTGTGGTTCAAAGCTTTTCTTGACCCCAACCACCCTGATCCTCAACACTGCATCACATAACCACTAAGTCGTTTTCCCTGTAATGAATCCTGCATGTTAGCTCCGTATGGCCGCATTAGCAGGCATGCTTTTGATATAAACTTTCATATAAAGTTTCATAGGGCTCTGATATGCTCGATTGTGGCCTGCAGAAAAGCCACGGCCAGAATTCCTCCTAATATAGCTCTGCAAATTTGCAAAGTTAACCCTTGCAGAGATTTCTGAACAAACCATGGGCCAAAGATAGACCCTGGCGGGACTCCGTGGAACCAGATCTTGTCTGTGTGAGTGATGAGTAAACAGCCAAGGGAAGGAGAGGAGGACTCGTGGGTAGTAATCCATCGTGTAAACGCAGTGAAATGTTTGATTTCCCCTTTAGAGAAATGAATGTTTGTTCATACTCAGCCTCGCTTCCGTTGAACTCTGATCAGTGGTAAGTGATACAGCAGCAGCAGGTGGCTGCGGCTCAAACACTTGACTACAAATAAATCTAACTCAGTGCGTCTCCTCTCTCTGATGCATTTCCCTGCTTAGAGAAAAATGAATCATTAAGTGACTCTGAAGCTCAGCGGCCTGCCGGCTTTGTTTTTACAGCGGCCATCTTAGTTTAGTTTTAAGGGGCGTTGTGTTTTAGCATAAACATGGTCAGAAAGTGGGAATAGCAGTGTTTGTTTCTTAAAGAGCAAACCGTGAAATGCAGTGTGTGTGGAGCTGTACTTGTAATTGCTACATAATGGGGACGGCAACATGATTTTAACCAACGCAGTGAGGACATTTTGGCCTATTTGAGGGTTAAGACTTGGTTTTAAGGTTTAGGTTAAGGTAAGGCAGAGAGTTGCACTGAATGTAATGCATTATGGTTGTAACACACACATTTTCTCTTACTGCAACGTCACCATGTGAACATGGGGTTGGTACAGGACTCAACATCCCTGAGAGGTATCATCAGGACTGGTCCACACCGCAGGGAACGGCAGCTGGAAAATGAGTTTAGCACATACAAAGTGAAAATTGAGACCCAGGGTTATTTTTCTAATATAAAGTGCATTTGTATGTTGTGGAGCTAAAATCCCCATGGTTGTCTGCATGCATCTGTACATCATTGGTTAGCAGAGTTTTCACATGTCATGTATGCTAGTTCTGGTCTGTAAGGAACGCCAAAGCAGCAGCACTTGTTACATTTTTATCTGCTTTGATTTGTGAGCACAGCTTGATTGCTTAACTTGTGTATATATAGAATATTTCATATGTATAACTGGTATGTCAGCTGCTTGTCAATAAAACTTACAGATATAAGTGGACTGTGTGGCTATGGCATAGACTGCGGAGTGTTGCTTTGCTGACCCTCTAGGGGTCAATGCACAGTTACACACAGGCATCCCCAAAAAGCACATACACTGTTCAGTCAGATGTCAGTCGATTAAATTTTAAATCAGATTAGGGTTGTGTAATGTTTATACAACTTCCATCAATCAGATTTGCCAACTATGTAAGTGTAATCAGTGTATTTGCAGACACTGCTGCATCCAGTAAGTTTTATTAAGTTAGTTTGTAGTAACTTACCTGATTACCTGATCACATCCTTGATATGAAATCAACATAGAAATAGTTGCTTTCCTGAAATATTGTTGATTAGTCATGAAAACGTTTTGTTCTTGCCGTTTTTTTAGCCGTGTTATGATCATAACTCACACTGTTACAATTAAGACTCACATGAGCTTCTATTGTAACATCTTTTGTAACTTTCTTTTTAATTCCTTCCTTAAAGGGATAGTGCACCCAAAAATGGAAATTCAGCCATTATCTACTCACCCATATGCCGAGGGAGGCTCTGGTGAAGTTTTAGAGTCCTCACATCCTTTGCGGAGATCCAAGGGGAGAGGGGGTAGCAGCACAACTTCACCTAATGGAGGCTGACGGCGCCCCAGATTCAAACGTCCAAAAACACATAATTGAAACCACAAAATATCTCCATACTGCTTGTCCGTAGTGATCCAAGTGTCCTGAAGCCCCGACATAAGAAGTTGTTTGGAAAAACGTCATTTGAACTCTGTTTTTAGCCTCATTGTAGCCTGTAGCTCTAACTGCCTCTCTGTGCACCGAGTTCACGTGTGCGCTCAGACCAGCGAAAGCACGTGAACGCACATGAAGGTGGTGTCCATGTCTCACGGTCTCGCGCACGCGCACACACATCAGCGCAGTGTACAGAGAGGCAGTTAGAGCTACAGGCTACAATGAGGCTAAAAACAGAGTCTTTTTACATATTTTCAATCTTTGGCCTTGGGGGAAGTTATCAAATATTTTCAAGTCTAGAGGCTCAAGTCCATGTGAACTCATGAGTCAGTCAGTTCAGACCAAAGATTTGAGATAAGCACATACAGCAAGCAGCAGCAGCAAGCCACTGTCCAACACTGACACACCATGAGGACAGAAACTGAGGTGACCAGCCTTACATTTTAAAACCAGCCACCGGCGATTTGACGAGCTGAGTTGCAGGTAACACCATCAGCTGGCTTGAGTCGAGCTCAGAGCAGTCAGTTCACAACCCTGCAACTTTTCTCTGCAATGGTTTCGTGTCATCGTAAATCATTGGTCTGAACTGGGCTTAAAAGAAAAAGTCAAGTTGAAAGTTTAGTTTATAATTTTTTAGAAGTCACAACCAAAGTCATCAAATCTGTGACTCAAGTCCACACCTCTGGGGTTAGGTGCTTAGTTATTGTGGTTAAGTTTAGGGTAAAGGGTTAAGGCATGCGTTATGTCACTGATGGTCCTCAGAAAGCTAGAAGTACAGGAACATGTGTGTGTGAGTGTGTTTGTGTTTGTGTGTGAGTGTGTGTGCCCTGGCCAGATCCCCAGAGGCCGCCTGCCTGCCCCATTATGTGTTTGGTGTCAAACTGAGTGTGAAGAAGTGTACAGGGCCCCTGGGAGTCATATACCAACCGTTAACTCACACTTTGCTTACACTCTCGTTTCTCCATCTGATTTGTATATCATCTGTGTACACTCTTGAGGTATAACACACTCTGTCCTCGTCCTCACCCTGACCTCACAGTGTTCATACTTCCACACCCTGCGTCGTCCCAACTTCTTAGAAAGGGCTTTGTCTTCTTTAACAGAAAGGAAACATGTTTATGGGGAACAAATGATAGAAAACAAAGACTACGATGATTCACTGGCCTCCAGTTGCATTTTACAACAGTCCGGTTTGAAGAAACAGATGTGGATGGAGTCACAAAGTGGCTCCACAGATGCTTTCGCTTTGGGAGTTGGACAGCAGAGCTCCACTCACCACACAGCCGTCAGACACCCGCTCTGACATGTGGGGCTGAAGGTTTATTAAACCCCTTCTCCAAACTCAAATCTACTGAACCTTTAACTTCGGTGTGAGTGTGTGCAGGTGGGCTCTTTTCTCCCAGAAATATCTATAATTGATGTTTAATGATGTATGTGTAGCTTGTGGGCATGTGTGTCAAAATACCACAATATATGATCACGTTCCTCCAGTATTGTCGTCTGCCCTGCCTCCAAATCCAGCCCACTCTACCCAGGAAATCCTTGTCTGGTTGCAGTGCCAGGGTTACCCAGAGTCACAGAGCTGGTTTTAAAGATTCAGCTGAGTCCAGAACACATGCGTTTCACCGGCTGACTGTGAATACTTTGCATGTAATCAAACAAAAACAACAAAACCAGGTTTTCAGCGTTGACCTCATAAAGAATGTACTCAAAGTGAGCTCCAATACTGTGCATGGCAGGGTTCGTACACCAAGGGCAATGTGTGTATGAGAAATAAGCAATCAATACTGATCTGTCAATAAACTGTATGTAGATTGATCGGGCAGGTCTTGACCTATAAAAATTGATCTCCATAAATCATGGCATAATCAATTTAGTGAGTCAATATATATATAATCTGATAGTGTTGCTTCATAACGACCCAGATTTGATAGTGATTCATCAATACTGATAATGACACGCTGGTTAGTCTTGGCGTTAACTGTAAACTTGATAGTTGAATTCCTATTAGTTTTGGGGACAAAATGTTGCTTTACGCTGGGTTTGTAGCAAAATAATCTCCCTACTGCTACTGTTGGCCTCAAATATACACTTAAAAAGATACTTCACCCCTAAATGACTATTTCTTTGTCAATACTCACCCGTGTAACATGACTTGGTGAAGAAAACTTTACTTTTCTCGCATTCGTCTGTTGAACAAAGAATCCAAAAACTGAGAAAATGTGCGATAAATTGAAGTCATAGGGGTCTGCATTTAACAACAGCAAAACTATATCAAACAGCTGTTTACAAACTCTGACACAACTCGTGCCGTATAATCCACGTCTCATTACTCAGTACTTCCTAAACAGACAGCCCATTCCTCCAGAGAACTGTAATAGTGAAACTTATCGATGCTATCTTCAAAGCCAAACGCCACTGACAAAAACAGCTGTGTGTCTTTGGCATTTTTTTGGGGCCCCTTTGCATATCTATGCCCAGGGGCCCATCATCTCACAATCCACCCATGACCGCTGTCTCGATCAGTAGTTTGTGTGCCTTAATGTGTGACTTTGCTGAATCCAACGTAACCCTTTAAAAGACCCAAGTCACAGAGCTATTTTTGTCAATGGAGTCTGACTTTGAAGAGAGCATCAATGAGTTTCGCTTTGAGTCCAGCTTCCTGTCAGAAAGGGCTTGATGGGAAGTACTGAGCATACGACTGGATCAGGGGGGTTGCACTGGGGCATAAAAAGTTTAGAGAAGCAGGCACTTGCAAGTAATTCAAATTGCCACCTCAGAAATACAACTGTGATCAAAAAGAACGCACAGTAAATTTATGGTAGTGCCATTTGCATTTATGCCTTGAAAAGACAAACTTATCTCTTCCACAGTTTTCTTTTTCTTTTCTTTTGCTTTTTTTTTTGTTTTAGTAAAACAGTCTAATTAAATACTTATTCCACATAAAGTATAAAACTATAAATCAACTATTAAAAAACAACAACATTCAATTAAACAAATCATTTTTTATTTTCTATGGTATTTTTGTCATGTACAGATAATAGACCATAAAAATAACGGACATCGTAACCATGTCACCCATTGGTTTGTGGACTCCTTGTTTGAAGCTTCAAGTTTGGGATTTCGGCCCGTCGCCATCTTGGTTTCTTGGAGCCAGAAGTGACCATATTTGGGCAAGAGGGTGGAGCTGTGGAGGAAAGAGGGGTGGATCTGACAGGGTGGATCTGAACTTTAAGACTTAATAAAAATGTAACCGGGTATGGTGTATATATTAAAACTCACGTCCCATAAAGTCGTCACGGACAGGGCAAGTATCGTTTTTTGTGACAGGCTGTAAACATGTTTATTTCTGCTGTAAAGTTGGCAGTTTAGCATGGGGGTCTATGGGGATTGACTAGTTTCTAGAGGCAGCCTCATGGTCATTAGAAGAACTGCAGTTTTTGGCACTTTTCCATTGGCTTAATTTTTCAGCTTGGTACAGATATGCGAAGGTGATTGCTGGGTATTATTATGTTGATGCCGTCCAATGTAAAGTCTCTATTTTACCATGTAATGACAAGATACATTATACAGTCATGATTTTAGCAGCAAAATCTGGTAGTAGGGCCTTTAAAAATAGCAGGCACTTGGACTCGTCGTAACTACCTTAAGCCACTGAACTGGATAAATGAGACTTGGATTATACTGCACGGGTTGCGAGAATTTGTAAACAGATATTTTGATGTGGTTAAACGTCGACCCTTTCTACTTAAATTCATCAAGATTTTTTTGGATTCTTCGTTCATCTTGGAGGCATGGTAGAAAAACTAAGTTTTCTTCACAAATTCAGCATAACATGAGGTTAGTAATTAATACACAAATAGTCATTAGGGGGTTGAAGTATGTCTTTAAAGCTCCAAGCAAGGGTTTTCTGCCCTGCTGTTGCAGCTTTGGACTGCTGCAACTGATATGCATATAGTCCAGATCTTGGCTTCTGTTCTGTGAGCTTGGCAAATGTCAGTAAGCTGTGAGGCTGCTGTCTGTTTTATTGCTCTCCCACAGATATGCCTGTGGGCAATTACATGAGAGACAATGAGAAGCGAGTAAATGCTGCTGGTTTTGTTTTACAAAAAAACACCGTTTTCATTGATTCATTAATAATATGGTATATATTTAAACTTCCAGTTCAAACAGTAATAAAATACAGACTGTATTATGAAAATATAACCTATAATAATGTGACTCAAGCCTTATTTGATCAGGTTTCAGTGGTATATAGAAAGAACCTGATGTATTTTTACTGTATGTTTCCTCTTCTTTGCTTTTTGTCTTGACTCACATTGTGAACACACACCTATGGCTCTTACTGCGATTGCAGCGGTGGCTACAAAATGTCCACTTCCCTGCTGAAGTGATTGACCCACTTGTGGCAGATGGACGTCCAACCCAATCTAGAGCTGAGACAAAGATGTCCGCCCCACAGTCCCTTGAGAAAATGAGTCCACAGGTTAATCCTGCTCTAATCAATCGGAGCCTTGACTGGAATTACCTGTGAGTATTCCCGATCATCCACTCGGCTAATTAGCACTATTCATCTACTCTGGGTGGAGACGGTCCCATGGCGCTCGCAGGGTCAAACTAATTAAACATCTTGGCTCTATACAGACCCTCGCTGCAACTCATTTACTTAAAGTCTGAGCAACTCTGCAGGGGTTGGGGCGTTTCTTTTGATCTGCAGACATGCACTGGGTTTGATTATTGATCTGGACCTGAAGTCGTCCCCGCTTGAATGTTTCTGTCGGGGGTCACCCTGCAGAGGTAATCAAGATAATGGGGAGTGACAGGTCGCAGACCTCATTGTAATTGAATTGTTGTTTGGCCGACAGAACGACAAACAGCTCAAAGTGATATAGGGAGGGGGAGGGGCTGGGCAGATTGAGGACTCACAAGTGATTTCCATACTTCAGGGTTTGTCTTCCACTGGCAACAACTGGTGCTGAAATTAAACACTGACAGTTGATAGATGATACGGGTGTGTTTGTTTATTCCAAATTTTTGAATATGGTCCAAGCTCCAAATGATACCTTAATGCTGATTCTTGTTCACATATGTTTATAATCCATATGATGGCCTGATTGTTTACCACAATAAACCTCTTCCTTATGCTGAAGCAGAGCTAACCTTGGACACATCAGCAGCCCCCCATATGAGAGTGGAGACATACATCTTCCTCCTGTAATATAATCTTCTCTCTAGCGATTCCAGTTTCAAGCTTAGAAGGTATTACACTCAGCAGTGAGAGTGATTCAAATCAGACCTGATAAGAAAAGTGGAAAATTTGATTTCTAACAGTACTGATAAAAATGCTGCATTGCCTTCACACTGCAGCACCACTCTGGCAGAGGAAACAGCTGAAACTCTAAATGATGCTGCAGATCTTCCTGTTGAATCTATAATTTTCTTAGAAGATTGTATATGACTTTTTTAAAGCACCATAAAACACCTTTAAAGACACAGTCATTAATTTTTCTTATTGAAACTCATGGAGAGAAAATAGACTTGGCAATGCTTCAGCTTTCATTTCACACTTAAAATGGTTATTTAAAAACACTGCCTGATTCCAGCAAGCAAAGCAGTAACCATAATTAAAGGTAGCCGTTATTCAGATGACACCGTCTTACCACTGATCCTGGACATATTGATTAAACTGTCTGAGCCTCAACCGGTGTGTCACTCAGGGTTTGATTGGCTTGATCTTTATGGGCCAGCAGATTGAAATGTAAGCACAAATAAATAATGGCTTCTGAAGCAGGGAGCCATGTTGTAAAGCATGTCAGCCACCTGCACAACTTGTTTTATGTTACTTTGTTAAAAAAAAAAATGCTAACAGCGCAATGCTTTGAGCTAAATGCTAATCCAAGAAAGCTAACATGCTCACAATGACAATGTTAACATGTTGATGTTTAGCAGGTATAGTGTTCACCATGTTTGCCATGTCAGTTTGACGTGTTAGCATGCTAAAACCTCTTCTAAACATACAAAGAGCAAGCAAACTCAAACAGATGGCACTTAAAAGAAATGTCCAGATGTACTATAAGTGACAACAATACTCAGGGAGCCTACTGAGCCCTGAGCGAGCCTTAGCAACAGCTTGCTGTAGCTCTAAAAATAGATCAGAGATGTAGAAGTGTCCCCAAAATAGAGCCAGGGCCAGCGTTTTGTTTTTTTCAAACAAGCGATATGTCGCTTAGCCTGTTTAGGACCTCTTTATTGGGGAACACTGAAACAATCTGATGTTCACTCCTTTGTTTGTTCGAGTTCAGTTAGGTAGAGGTGTAGAACTCGCCACTGAACACAACCTGCAGCTGAGGCTGATGGGAATGTCGTTAGTTCTGCAGATATGTGATCGTAAACCAAAGTATTGGACAAATTTTGACCTGATGATAACACTAGATGAAACATCAGAGTATCACCTAAGTTATTACAATTTGCCCCCCCCCCCCCCCCCCCGCGGTCGGCCCCCCGGC